>NC_040094.1:45539505-45842535 GCF_003369695.1 Bos indicus x Bos taurus
GTCCCTTCTAAGTCCCAGACAGAAGGCAGAGGTGAGGATACGGGGAGGAAGGGGAACTTGAAGAATGGGATATGCCTCTCACCACCCAGCTGTTTGGGAAACTCTTGCAGCCTCTTGGAGCCTTAGTTTCCCCACCTGTAAAGTGAGAAGCATGGTCTCCCCATCCTGGATAATTGTAGGTTTCCAGGGAATATCACACAGTAGGTCCTAATTCCCCAGAGCCCATACATCCTGGAGAAGGTTTCCAAGATGTCTCCAGGATGAAGGAACTATCAACTCAGGCTTGCTGAGCATCTGGGTCTGGAATGGCAGGTGGTTGGATGGGGGGAAGGGGAGTCGCCCTGTTCCCAGCACTGATGTCAGAGCCTCCTGGGAAATCGCCTTCTCACTTCTCCTGGGCCTAAAATAGAGCTGGGGGGTGGGGTGGGGTGGGTGCTGTCACAAGCTAAAGGCAGCACCCTCCCTGACAGAGTCCCTGGGTCCCCAGGGAAGCAGAGGACCCAGCAAGGGGCTCCCTGTGTCCACTCCTGTTCCTTCCTCAGTGACCTGTGCTTGCCCATTGTGGGTGCAAGGATGCTCTGGTCTGGGGCACAAAGTCAAGGCGAGGCCTCACCAGTGGACCTCATGTCTTACCACCTCACCTTACCCCATCTTTGGCTCCTGGGACCCCGTAGCAGGGGTCAGACATCCCGAGCCCCAGTGGGAACCCATCTTGCTTGGGAGTCTGGGAGCTAAGCTGGGGGCCCAGCTGGGGAAGTAGGCACAGAGGCCAGATGGTCTGTAGCCAGGGCAACCTAGTCTGGCAGAGAGGGGAGGCTGTGGGCTCCAGAGGTATCTTCTGCTCCTCAAAGATGTGGACTGCCAAAATGGAGGGACAGAAATGGGACACACTACCATCATGTAAATTACCTGGCTAGTTATGTATTTGGGGGAAGGGGAAAATATCAGGGTACCCTGTGTGAGGCACTCAGCCCAGAGAGGGGAAGCCAACCTCCTCGGAGGTCGGCAGCAAAGCCAGAAGACCCTGGGGTATCATCCATCCAAAGAAGGAAATTGCTGGATAGAAAGGGGTCTGGTTTGAGAAGACCGCCAATGCCCTGCTCGGCCAAGGGAGATCCCAAAGGCCGGAGCCAGCTGCGGGCCACAAGAGCCCCTGCCCTTCACTCCTGTCCCTGGCTCCCCAGCCTTCGGTGGAGCGGGGCGCTTGGGGCTGGTTCCAAGGAAGCCCCCTCCTGGGTTTGAAGCCGGAGCTGGGAGCACCGAGGCAGGGCAGCCATGGATCTGCCCCAGAGGGGCCATCTCCGGGTCAGAACCCGGGGGTCCCTCTGTACCCCGCCTCCCGCCCCCTAAGAACAGACGGGTCCTCGCAGCTCTCCAAGCAAGGGAGGCTGAGGCGGGTACCGCGAGGTGGACACCGGCGCGCCCCGCCCTGCACCTGCCGAGGGGGCCGAGGAGGGGCGGGAAGGCAGGTCCCGGGCGGGCGGCGCCTCTTTTGTCCTCGCGCCGCGGCGGCCCCGGCCCTGCACGGCTGGGGGGGCCCGCGGGGGGCGGGGGCGGGCCCTCGGCTCACGTGCTCGCCGCTCGGCTCTTAACCCTGCCCGCCGCCCCGCCGGGATGGCCGCGGCCGGAGCGCGCTGAGCCGGGCGCCCTCCCCGCCGCCTCCCGCCGGCCCGCGCCCACCGCCCGGCCGCCCCGCGCCCCCGCCCGCGCCGCCCGCAGCCCGCGCCTCCCCGCCCTCCGCTCCTCCCGCCCGCCCGCGCCGCGCGCCGCCGCAGCCCCGGGACCCTGAGGATTATGAGCGAGCCATGAGGCGGCTGCGGCGCTGGGCGTTCGCGGCGCTGCCGCTGCTGCTGCTGCCGCTGCTCCCCTCGCCGGGTGAGTGACCCCCGCCAGGCCCGGCCCCGGCGCCCCCTCCCTGCTCCCGCCCCGGGTTTTGCGGCAGTTTCTACTGCAGCCACCTTTTCTGCAGTGCTCGGGGTGACAGCCGGTCCAGAGCGCGGGGGGCGGGGGGCGGGGGAGGAGGGAGGGTGCAGGCACCCACCTGTCCCCATCTGGCCCCCACCGCGGCCAGCCCCCTGTCGCCGGCCGTGGAGTCTGCAGGTCTCTGCGGCTTCGCGGGGAGATGGGGTTGGGGGGGGGGGGGGGCAGTCGTGACGGCCGGGCTGGAGTGCAGCAGCTCCTGGCCCCTCTCCCCTTCTGCAGGGCAGCAGGTCCTCCCACCCAGAACCCCCGCACCCCCGGGATCCAAGGGCCACAGCAGAGTGGGGGAGGGGCGTGCCGTACCCACCCCGTGCCCTGGTCTCTTGCCCCACCGGTGGGCATCCGTCTGCAGCCATGGCCTTCTCTCCCCAGGTGTGGGGACCTGGGGTCCTGCTGGAGCTCTGCGCTGGAGGGTCTCTCCACACTTGGGGGGCCCGGAAGCCCCGGAGATCACTGAGCCCAGCCGTCTGGTGGGGGAGAGCTCCGGGGGAGAGGTCCGAAAGCAGCAGTTGGATACCAGGGTCCGCCAGGAGCCTCCGGGCGGCCCGGTGAGTGGGGCGGGCGGTGAGGCCAGGGGGCTGAAGCAGGCCTTAGAGCCCAGGGGCGACCACGGGGCAGCCTGGGCTTGGGCGCCTCCCCTTCCGTGCAATGGGCTACCCAGAGGGTGCTAGAACCCACTAGTGGGAGCACCTGCCTGCCCCTCTCCAGGCCCCCTCCCGTCAGGGTGGGGATTCCCTGCCTTCAGAGGACCCAGAAGGCCCCGGGCTCAGTCCAGCCTTGGTCAGCCTTCCACCAGCCCCCTCTCCTGTCCAAAGAAGCGATGCTACACCACATGGAGCTTGGGGAGGGCAGTGAGAGGCAGGAGGAAGTCAGCGGTTCGGGCTCCTGGGTTTCTGCCACAGCCACTGTCAATGGGCTTTTGGAGGGACCAACGTAGTGCTTACTTCTGCCTCAGTTTCCCCCTGTGCACTGATAGAACCGCTGTTCTCCTCCCCATTCTTACTGTGGGTGGGGCCTTGGGAAAATGTTCGAGGCCCCAGGCTCACTCACAAATGCCAACTCCACTCACCCCCTGTCCCTTTCAGCTGCCAGGCCCCTCCTGCCTCCCTGAGGAAGGTTAGAAATGAAGGAGATTAATTGCAATTAATAATTAATTAATATCATGTGAATAATAATCACCCAGATGGAATATTCATTCAGCACGCCTCGGCTCTCTAGGAGCTTGAAGCTGAAAGTTAGCCAGGCCAACAGGGGCGGTGAGGGCGGGATGGTGAGGCCTGGCAGAAACAGGAGGAGTAGAGAGACTCAGAGGAAGGGTACCACCAAGGTCTGGGAAGTTTTGGCAGCTGGGAGTGGTGGGAGGTGAATCGAGCTGGGCAGAGAGAGGAAGGAGGGAAACGGAGGCTAGCATTATGGACATCTGTCAGACTGGCATCTGGCCCTGCCTAATGTACTTGGTTAAAAGCCCTTAGGGGGGGTGGAGGGGGCCGTGGGGGTGCAGGGGAGCTAGTCGGGAAATGGAATGGAGCAGGAAGGCAGCATGCATAATAGATGGACCATCACTCAGGGCAGTGCCTGAGAGAGCAGGGGAGGGGGTGTTTAATGGTCCTGAGCAGGGAGGCCTGGGAGAGGGGCAGAGGGGAGGGGGAGAAGAAGGTGGGCTAGAAGGGAGGGTAAGGGGATGGAGGCTGCCCAGGCTCCCTGGCAGGTGGTAGATGGGCAGTAGGGATGGTCCCAGGGCCAGGGATGGGGTCATCCTGGCTGGGTTTGGTCCTCAGTCCAACTTTCTCCCCTGGTGGCCCCCTGCTTGTGAACCATGGCTGGGAGCTGACTTCTGTTGCAGGCTTCTGGGTCTCCTGATTGGTATCATAGGGGATGTCCAGATTGTAGGAGGGGCTGTTGCCACAGTGGGATCAGAGGACAGGGATGAGGGAAAGCTGGGGGGCCAGGGAGGAATGAAAAGTGGGTGGTCCTTCAGCTTAGTCCTTCCTGAAGAGAGAGTCACAGGCAGGATTCTGAGGTATGGTGGTGCCTGTGACAGAGGGGAGGTCAGGATGGGCGCAACTAGACTGTACGGGATGCACAGAGGATGGGGGAATCTCTTTGGGTATTGCTCTGCTGGGTGAGTGGCTGGCATGTGTGCCTGACCAAGTCTGAATAAGCCAAACAGGGTGTCTGGAGGGCAGGAGTGGAGGGTTCTGTGGATCTGTGGGGCAGTGGTCACAGTCACCTCCAGTGGGGATCTCCCTCCCTTCCCTTGGAGCTCACCTCAGCCTCCCCAGGAGACTGACTCATTGCCCTGCCTTGTGGGTACTTGTTTCCCCTGAGGTGGACTTCTCACAACTCTGTAAGGCGGGTAACTTTTGTCTACCCATGTTGCAGATACGCAAACTGTGGCTCGGAGATGTTAAGTAACTTGCCCAAAGTCAATGAGATCTTTAAATATATCTATATATCGATATATCTATATATAAATATATCTATATATCAATATATAAATCTGGCTACACCAGGTCTTAGTTGCAGCATGAGAACTCTTAGAGCTGGCATGTGGGATCCAGTTCCCTGACCAGGGATTGAACCCAGAGCTTTAGGAGCACAGAATCTTGGCCACTGGATACCAGGGAAGTCCCAGTCAATGAGACCTTTATCAGTGGAGTGATTTTCTCCAAGACCAGGGCTCTTCCCATGGTGCCGTTCTGCACTCTCTGGATTTAGGCACAGGCGGCACTTTCCAACCCTACCCAGCACAAGGTGGAGGAGGACCAAGGGAGACAAGATGAGATTTCTGGAATATTCCCTCCTCACCGGAATGCCTCCCGCTCCCGCTGGGCATTTCTCCCTGGAGCACTTTTGGCCTCAGAACCTCAGGGGCTCTTGGTGGAGCCTGCGCAGCCCTGAGCCCGGTGTCCCAAAGGAAGTGCCCCCCAACCCCTGCCACTGTGTGGTTTTGTCCAACATTCTTGCACCCATCTGGGACCTCAAGCAAAGCAAGTTGTTGGGGCAGCAGCAAGATCTCCATCTGCTATGGGTCACATGGCGAGTTGGGAGACACATGCTGGCTGGCAGGGTGGGATGGGGGATCCGGGGTGCTCACCTGCTCCAGCCTTGGGCTGGCCACTGCACCTTTCTGAGGCCTAGCTTCTGGATCCCTCAAATCAAGATGATGAGAACATTCATCTCAGACCCACCCACTTCCAGGAGGTGGTGATGGGGAAAGTCCTGACTTTTGTGAGTGGGGACCAGGGAGAGGGAAGCTGGCCAGGAAGGAATTAGAAGCTAGAGAAATTAAAGCTTAAATTTACTGGGCCCTTGGTGGGACAGACACTGTTCTGCCTTTGTGTCTTATTAATTTATTACATCCTCAACCCAGTTCCAGGAGGTGAGGATATTATTATTCCCATTTCACAGATGAGGAAACAGGCACCGAGAGTGAAGTACTCCAGGTCACACAGCACTTAAGTAGCATGGTCAGACCGATTTCCAGGGCAGCCCTCTTAGCCAGCGCGTGCTGACCTCTCACTCAGGGGTACAGCAAAGAGGGGGCCAGGGGCCTCTGCCCTCTTTGCCACAGCTCTCTTCAACACCTCACTTCTGTCCAGTTTGCAAGCAGGCTGGGCCTAGGGCCAAGAGGTGGGGGAGCTTCTGGAAGTGCAGAAACTTGTGATCAGCGGGAGGCTGCAGCTGGGAGTGAGGTGGAAGAGTGAGCTGGGCTACAGTGTACAGTCGAGCTGGTTGTTCACTGCACAGGGGTACCTGGGTCAGTGGGCTGAATGAATTGGAGGCTATATGTGTTCTGAAGGGATCAAGCTGCTATGTGGGCTGTGCCTCCCCCTGGAAAAACCCAGCCTCCTTCAGAACAAAACAGAGGGCAAGATGTGAGTTAGTGAACAGAGGGGTGAAGGGTCCCAGGGCCGTGAGTCAGCTGGAGGAGGGGACCTCAGTCACTGGGTTGCGCTCCTGTGAGGGCTGTCCCGACCATCAGTTCCCACCTGGAAGCCCTTGACCAAGGGTGTGTGCTGCGGTGTTCATGCTGTCTTGCTGAAGAGGGTTGGGGGGCAATTAAGCAAGCCTTAGTTCCCCTGCCCTTGCAAGATGGCAGTCATGGGCAGGGAGCCATAGGCTGTGCCTGGAGCCCTAGCACCTGCCCTGGGCCAAGGCTGTGCTGTGGTTTCTGTGGCCAAGGTCACAGCTCTGCCCTGGGGTCAGAGGCAGGAGGGGGTTCCTGGAGGAGACTGGTGGCTGGAAGCCAGGGCTGGGATCTGCGCTGAGTCCAGCTTGCTCCAGGGAGGGCCATGAACCAGCCCTGCCTTGAGGTTGG
This sequence comes from Bos indicus x Bos taurus, assembly GCF_003369695.1. Taxonomy (NCBI): domain Eukaryota; kingdom Metazoa; phylum Chordata; class Mammalia; order Artiodactyla; family Bovidae; genus Bos; species Bos indicus x Bos taurus. The sequence continues at coordinate 45,545,807 of NC_040094.1, forward strand.
GCAGAGAGAATTCATTCAGGAAGCTCAGTTTCCCTTTGAAAGGCTACACCTGTGGCTTGAGGCAGGACAGCTTCTGTGGGTCCTGGCTCCCCTGCTTCTGACTGAGTGACCTGGACAAGCCTTCTGAACCCTACCTTCCCCACCCATGAGATGGGGGTAACAGTGGTCCCTGCTTTGCCAGACTGCTGGGAGGATTAGAGGAGATGATGGGTGTCAGGGGTCCTGGGACCCGGCAAGAGCAGATGTTCAACATCTGTCAGGCCTGCCCTCCCTCCCGGGCCAGGTGTGGCAGGAGCGCTGGGTGCCAGAAACAGGAGCTAGGGTGTTTAGGGTTACCTGTCAGACTCCAGGCAGGTTTGCGGGGTGGGGGGGCAACATGGCAGGTGTCTTGAGTCCTCTCCAGCCAGACTAACCTGTGGACTTGGCCTCACCTAAGCACCCTCCTGATTGTCTAGAGGGACCCAGCTGCCCAGACTCTGTCCCCAGAGAGACTAATGACCCTATAAGGAAGTGACTCTGTCTTCAAGCATTTAGGTCAAATTCCATTATCAGAAATTGGCCCAACTGTGCTCACTCCCCAGGACTCCCATGGTCCTGCTGAAAAGTGGAGCCTCATTGCATCTTGAGTGACCAGGGCAGGGAATGGCGGGGGGGATTTCTCCCAGGTCGGGGCTCCTGCCTCTCTGGCTCCTCCCCATCTGCTACCACCAGCCCACATGGTTTATCCAATTCCTCAAAGCTCAGTTCCGCTGGAACATTGACACTTCTTTCTTCATTTATTATTACTAACCCTTGTGAGGTGGCTCAGACGGTAAAGAATCCACCTGCAATGCGGGAGACCTGGGTTCTATCCCTGAATTGGGAAGATCCTCTGGAGAAGGGAATAGCTATCTACTCCAGTATTCTTGCCTGGAGAACCCCGTGGACAGAGGAGCCTGGAGGGCTGGCAGTCCATGGAGTCGCAAAGAGTAGGACATGACTGAGCGACTAAGCACAACCTTTGTGAGAATAACATGTTAAAGAGGGCTTTCCTTTAGTCCTCATGACAACATCATTTTACCAGTGGGGAGACTGAGGCTCAGAGAGGGTAAGCAGCTCACTCATTCTTTCTGATGCCTTTCCTACAACATAAGTGTAGGGGCTCCTGGGCAGGAAAAAGGGCGGGTGCATCTGCAGCCCCAGGGGCCTACGTGCCACCCCTGTGAAAAGTGGAATCAGTGACCAAAGAAATCAGTGTGCCCGAGGGTCCAGGAATAGAGAGGAGCAGAGCCCTGTCAGAAGATCTGCTAGGGAAGAGATAGGCTACCCACTCCAGTATGCTTGGGCTTCCCTTGTGGCTCATCTGGTAAAGAAATCACCTGCAATGTGGGAGACCTGGGTTCAATCCCGGGGTTGGGAAGATACCCTGGATAAGGGAAAGGCTACCCACTCCAGTATTCTGGCCTGGAGAATTCCATGGACTGTATAGTCCATGGGTCAGAAAGAGTCAGACACGACCGAGCCACTTTCACTTCACTTCAGAGCCCTGTCGGCTGAGTGGGTGGAGGCTTGTGGTCACAGATGAGGGTGAGGAAGAGAAGGTCCTGTAAGAGATGGAGGTTCAGAGGGAGGGGTTCAGGTTGCTGTGTGAGGAGTAGCACCTGGATGTTCGAATTTTGGGGCATTTGGGAACCAGAAAGGCCTTTAACCTCCTCCCCCCCAGGACTCTCCAAGACTCCTCCCCAAGATTCTACACCTCCCCATAGGTGTAGAGAGGAGCCCTGGTACCTGTATTGACATTCTAGAACTTCAGCAGGGTCTTTATCTCCTGACCTCTGCATTCTATCTGGTGGTGGGCAAGCGGATTCCTGGAGAGTGGACCAACTGGCAACAGGGAAACCTCGGGGTGGGCAAGGTCACCGCAGCCAGGTGGTCACAGAGGCCGTGAGCAACAGGAACACCAGCCTGAGGGTGAGCCTTGACCCAGTACCTCCCCCAGTGTGGCCCTGGGCCAGTCACCTCCAAGTATCCCTCCCTGGCACTTATAAAATGAGCACCAGACGGCCCGGGCGGGTTGAGATCAAATGAGCCTGAGCATGTGGGAGCCAGTGGCCGGGGAGCAAGAGGCAAGTTCAGGGCACAGGGTGGAGGCCTGGTCGGCTGTCACCAGCAGCTGGGTGCAGGGGAGGACGGCAGTCAGGGACACTAGGGGCTCCCAAGGGAGGGACTGAGGGATCACAGGAGAGGTCGGGGACGGGCCAGGCTGGGGCAGGAGCCCAGCCATGCTAGGAGCAATTGGGTTAATAGAACATGAGCTGAAATCTTAACTGAGGGTGGGCTGGGGGGGTTAGGACTCTGGTGCCAGCAGAAGCCCCCTTCCAGCCACCTGGGGTACAGAGGTCCTGGGGACTGAGGTGGGTTTGCCTGATCTTTCCCTTCCTGCAAACAAAGGGTGTCCCCATCGTGCCCCCCACATCGGCCAGGTCAGGCAGACCTGTACAACTATGCACTTTCCCTCCCCTTTCTCCTGGGCCTGCCTCCCAGCCCCCGCAGCAGCCCTGCACTGCCCCAGGTCCCCTCCTGGCCTGAGCCCTGTGTCCTGCTGGGACACAAGACACAAGCTGCTGGGGAGGCGCCCAGCCCCCAGTTAGGCCCTGCCAGGTGGGGAGGGAGACAAGGCCTCGGCAGGCTGCAGATGGGCTGAGGACAGAGAGGACCTGGGGTCTGCTCCCCTACTGATGTGACTGTCTCCAGAGGGGGTGGTCAGCTTGGTCCGCACAGAGAGAGGGGAGCCTGGTGGGTTAGCTCACCGACTTCTTAAGTGGGGGAGATTCTGCAAGCACCAGGGTCGCCCCTTCCAGAATCCTCTGAGCCCAGACAGCCTCTGCCACACAAGCCAACCTCACAGGCTTGCATCTAGGCTCCTCTTACCATTTTCAGGGGAAAAAGTCTGAACTCAGAGAATTTGCTGGATTATCCTTGAGGCCACCAGCTTCCGAGAGTGGAATCAAGGCAAGGGGCCTGGACAGGTTGCTCGCCTGGGTGGCCAGCATAGGAGCAGGGACAGAGGCTTGTCCCTGGGCCAGAATGAACAAGTAGAAACAGACCTAAAGGCAGGAGAGAAAAGAGGTGGTCCAGACAGGAATGGGTGGGGAAGGCAGAGAGGGTTTAAGTCCCCCAAGGGGAGAGGGAGGGCAGGGATGGGCCAGACCAAGGAGGTGGGGTACTGGGGACAGAGCTGGTCGGGGCCCAGGGACAGGGGAAAGCAGAGGTGATCCAGGCCAAGGTGAGGAGGAAGAAGCAGTGACTCCTTGTCCTTGACTTTCTATTTCAAGTCTAATCGATGCTCTAGGGGCTCAGGATGAGGCTTGGAGCTTCAGTCAACCTGGGATGGGGTGAGTCCGTGTCCTTGGGGCTCAGAGGGCTCCCGACCCAGGCTCTGGCCCTTCTGCACTCTCACCCTGATTCCCAGGGCCTCTCATGGACACTGGGCCACTTCTACCTTACCTCACCTTCCAGGTAAAAAGGCCCCAGAAGCTGATTCCTGAGGCTTGAGTCCCAGCTCTACCACTTCTTAGTCTTATGACCATGGGCAAGTTAGTTAGCCTCTCTGTGCCTCAGTTTCCCCATATGTCAGATGAGGATAACAGTAGCATCTATTCCATTGGGTTGTTTGTTGAGAAGATCGAATATGATGATTCTTGAAGTAGTTTAGGCTCCCCAGGTGATGACGGGGTAAAGAATCCATCTGCCAATCCAGGAGATGCAGGGGGTGCAGGTTTGATCCCTGGGTTGGGGAGATCCCTTGGAGGAGGAAATGACAACCCACTCCAGTGTTCTTGCCTGGAAGATTCCATGAACAGGAGACTGGCGGGCTACAGTCTATGGGGCTGCAAAGAGTTGGACATGACTTAACGACTGAGCACGCACACACGTAAAGTATTTAGAACAGTGCCTGGCACATGCCAAAGGCTCATGAAGAGTAGAAGTCTAGGCAGTTGACCAGGAAGCCGCCTCGCTCCAGGCTACAGGGTTTTGTGACACTGGGGCTCCCCTCCTTCTTGTAACCTACTCCCCCCACAAAAAAAGACAGCCAACAAACTTCCTCACATCTGTACAGCTTGGTGGTGGGCCCCTCATCTGGGGATCTGGATTTTACCCTTCTTGAATGGACGGGCATGAGAAGAAGGCTCCAGCCTTGCTTAGGCCCTTCTCCTGCTTCCAGATCTCTTGTAAGACCTAAGGCTTGCGGTGGACATGGGAGCTGAGAAGGCCGACTCCCACTCAGCCCAGACTCTCCTGCCCCTTCTTATCTCAGGGTCGCTTTCCTTCCAGGCTCACTAGCTTCAGCTCTGGAGCCCCCACCCCCCACAGTAGCTGGGCGCCCAGGCCTGGGAGGGCAGCCATCTTGCTCAGGCCTGGTACGTTGCCATGACAACCTGGAGCCTCCCAGCCCCACGGCAAAGGCCCCTCTGAAAAATTTATCGGGAAAACTTCCGTGTTTAAAAATTAACCATGGGATTGAAATATTAAAGATGAGCTGCTTTGGGCGAGGCAGAGGGCAATGGACTTGAGGGTAGAGGAGCCAAGTTCTTTCCTCCAGACAGACTGGTATTTGCCCATCACCCCAGCTTCCAGTGGCCCTTCGATCAATTCTAACCCTGTCTGGAGCGTACAAAGCCTCCTCCATAAATGGAGGCTGGGGCCAATGTAGGGAGGGGGACATAGGGAGGAGCTGAGGGACCTGCTTCAGTGGGGCCCAGGGGTCACACTGCACCCCATCTCCTGTTTGCCTCTTTCCCATGGTACTTCTAGGGGTCTCCCTTTAGTCTACCTGGGAGTGGGGGTGGCCCTGCCAACAGCAGGGAGGGTCTGGTGTGAGGCAGTGGGCAGGCTGAGCTGCCTTGGTCCTTCCCTGCTGCTCCTGTAGACTGGCTCCAGGGAGGCACCTACACCAGAGAGCATGGGCTGGCACCCAGAGAGCAGGGAGGTCAGTGCCTAAGGATGCCCACACCTGCCCCTCCACCTCAGGAAAGGAACAGGGTCTTGGAGGAAGATGAGCTTGGAGGAAAGCATCTTCCCTCCAAATCAGTGGTCCCCACAGCTGCCGGGGCTGGGCCATCCCCTCCCCAGGGCTGCTCCCTGTACCCGGGTTTCCCTGGCCCCTCAGTTCCCACCTCCAGGCCTCCCCAGGTCGACTCCCCTTCTGCCTTCCCTCCTTTCTCCCAGCCTGTCCATCTGGCCCAGGTGAGCTTCGTCATCCCAGCCTTCAACTCCAACTTCACTCTGGATCTGGAGTTGAACCAGTGAGTGTGGCCTGGAGTCCAGGGGCTGAGCACTCCGCGGGTGGGCAAGGCATGGCCTGGGCTTGTGTGGCTGTGGGGGCTGGGGGCTGAGCTGGGGCAGGGGGCCTGGATCTGAGAGGGGTTGGGTCCCAAGCAGGACCCAGCCCCACCTTGACCCCCTCTTCCTCCTGCCCACTCTGTTCCAGTCACCTTCTCTCTTCACAATACGTGGAGCGCCACTTCAGCCGGGAGGGGCTGACCCAGCACAGCACTGTGAGTGCCTTTGGAAGGGGTCAGGGACGTGGAATGATGGGGAAGGTGGTCGGTGGAGGTGGGCTTGGGGGTATACTCTGCACTGGGGATTGGCCTGGCCCCTCCAGGATCAGAGTCCGGGCAGCCTGTCAAATGGTGTGGAGCTCTGAGCTCCCCTTGCCCAACTCCAGGGGACAGAGCCCCAGCCAGCCTGTCTGCCAGCCTGGAGACATTTCAGGACCCCCTAGTGCTCCATGGCCGGAATCTTGCTCAGCACCAAGGCTCCAGGAATTCCTGGCTCCCTGGGACCCCAGGGTCCCAGGCCCGAAGGCCCAGGGGTGTGAGCAAAGATAAATGAGTGTCTATAAATAGCCTCGGCCCTCCCCCTCCAGCTTGTTCAGTAACTGGAGCACAAGTAATTCTGCAGGAAGCAGAGGCGAGGGGGTGTCAGTCCCGTCTGACCCACGAGCCGAGCAGGGAGGACACACGCTGCTCAGTCCCTCACAGACCGCAGACCACGTGACCAGGGTGGTCCATGGAGGCTGTGGCATCTGTGAACACACTATGTGTGAAATGGTGTGTGTGTGTCGGGAGTGAGCCCATAGCTTTCATCTGATTAAGCAAGCTGATCCATGGTAAGCACTTAGAACACTGCCTGGCACACAGTAGGTGCTATGTGAATGTCATTTAGTCTTCTCAAAGAAGTCTGTGACCCCTGTACCAGCCCCAGTTCATGGTTAAGAGGCACTGATGTGCTCCAGGGTCCTCATGTTGTAGATGAGGTAAGGGAGGCCCAGAGAGGGCTAGGAACTTGCCCAGGGTGAAACAGCCAATTAGGAGCACAGCCAGAGCAGAGCCAGACTCCAGGTCCCCAGATTTCCAGCCACCTTCACACCACACGGGCAGCTTCAGTAGCCCTCACGCATCCTCCTGCCTTCATGCTGGGAAGGGGGCATGTCCATCACGCTCTCTGCTCCCCTAGGGTGCTGGAGACCACTGCTACTACCAGGGGAAGCTCCGAGGGAACCCCCACTCCTTTGCTGCCCTCTCCACCTGCCAGGGGCTGCAGTGAGTGTGGGGAGGGGCTGGGTGGTGGGAGGAGCCTCCAGGCCTGGGGCCGGTGGGGACGGTGGAGAGCTGCGTTTCTCTCACTGCAGTGGGGTCTTCTCTGATGGGAACTTCACCTACATCGTGGAGCCCCGAGAGATGGCCGGGCCTTGGGAAAACGCCCAGGTGAGCCCCTCCCCACTCGTCGTCCCAGTGGCTGTCATCTCAGTGGCTGCGGCTGCCTCCTTCCTCCCCCACCCTCCTCCGCCTTGGTAACCTCAGCCTCACTGCCCTTTGCAGCGACCCCAGCTCTGGTTCCCTCCTCCTATGCCCCCCAGCTCCAATGTCCCCTCTGTCCTCCAAGTAACCTCCCACCAGGCTCCAGTGTCCTTTGCCCCTATCTCTCAGGGCACCCCCAGGTCTTGACCCTGGAATCTGAGCATCTGGGAGACCAGATCCGACATGGGAGCTCCGGCCAGTGCTGGGTCACCCTGGGGTGGGGTGGGGGGAAGGGCAGGAGATGTCCCCCCACAATGCGGTTCAGAGCAGACCTGGCCAGCCCCCCAAGAACTCATTTCCCCTCATTGCAGGGACCCCTTCCCCACCTCATTTACCGGACCCCTCTTCTCCCAGCCCCCCTCGGATGCAGGGAGCCAGGTAAGGGAGGGAAAGCGGGGCTAGGGAGGGGGCCGGCTGTGCCCCCCTCACCGGCACCCTCCCCCCAGGCTGCCTGTTTGCTGCCCCGGACCATCCTGCTCCTCTGAACAGGCCAAGGCTGAGAAGGAAAAGGCAGGTACGGGGGCCCGCACAGACCTCCCACTGCAGAGACCTCGGGCAGTGGTCCAGACAGGATATCCCCATCTGTAGCTGGGGCAAAGGAGGGCTCTGACTGATGTGGTTGGAGGTCAGAGAACACCCCTGGGAGGAAGCCCCCCACCCCACTCCCTAAGGCTAGTGTCTGCACACATCCCCGTCCTGGGCAAACCGAGGCTGCCTGTCCCATATCAAGGCTGGATGGGGCCCCCGCCAGTGGAGAGCTGGTACTGTTCCTGGCTGGAGCCCAGCCGCTCTAGAGTCTGTCTGCAGCTTGACCAGACGTGGAGGGAACTGATTCCAAGTGCCCACCCTCCCCCTAGGTCCGCCGGGGCCACCCTACAGTGCACAGTGAGACCAAGTACGTGGAGCTGATTGTGATCAATGACCACCAGCTGGTATGTTCCCAGGCAGAGGGGGCGGTGACTTTGGGAGGAGGGACTGGAAGCAGCCCAGCCCTCTGCCCACCCTCTTTCCCAGTTCGGGCAGATGCGGCAGTCGGTGGTCCTCACCAGCAACTTTGCCAAGTCCGTGGTGAACCTGGCAGATGTGGTGAGCAGCCCTCCCTGCCTTCCCCTCTCCTCCCACGCCCCACACTAAAGCACATGTCCTTGGGGTGAGCGCTCGACGGCATAGGCAGCCTCTGACCCCAACTTCCTGCACGGACAGATTGACCTCCAACCCCCTCCTCATCTTCTCCCTTCTTGGCACAGATGTACAAGGAGCAGCTCAATACCCGCATCGTGCTGGTTGCCATGGAAACGTGGGCAGATGGGGACAAGATCCAGGTTCAGGATGACCTCCTGGAGACCCTGGCCAGGCTCATGGTCTACAGGCGGGAGGGCCTGCCTGAGGCCAGTGATGCCACCCACCTCTTCTCGTGAGTCCCCCACTCCATGGACCCTGCCAGCTTCTGTTGATCATTGCAGATCACAGAGTTACTGAACATGACTCTGGGCCAGGTGCTCTTGCAGGGCGAGGTGACTGGGATCCCCTTGTACCTGCCCTTGCAACAGTGGCTGGTCATCTTCCCCTGCCTCTTAGGCTGAGGCCCCTTTTCCCTACCCTGTGACCTTCCTCTGCCCGTTACCTCCCCTTCACCCTGCTCCCCCTTTCAAATGGTCCCAGCATCCCTTTCTCAGGGACCCAATGCCCTGGTATGGGAGAAAAATCTGATAAAAGGTCCTTGCAATTAGAGATGACCTATTAGAAATCCTTCATTTGGCTTATGGGCAAATGAACCCAAAAGGGGAAAGGGCTTGCCTGAGTCACACAGGCTGACATGGAGGGCACTGCTCATCACCTCCCCATGGAGGGGCTCTGGTATGGGGGCTCACCTGTCTCCCCTCACAGCCCAGGCTAGCCACCAGGGAGAACAGGCTAGCCAGTTCTCCTGGCAACCCTCTCTCTTCCAGGGGCAGAACTTTCCAGAGCACCAGCAGCGGGGCTGCCTACGTGGGGGGCATCTGCTCGCTGTCTAGGGGAGGGGGTGTGAACGAGGTAAGCTGGGTGGGGGCGTGGCTGGGGTGGGGGGTTGGAGGGAGGGGGCTGCGAAGGGCATGAACATTGTGCCTTTTGGAGGGATGTAGACATCTTTGGGTTCCATCTTCTTCACCCCAAGTATGACAACATGGGGGCCATGGCGGTGACCTTGGCCCAGACGCTGGGGCAGAACCTGGGCATGATGTGGAATAAACACCGGAGCTCGGCAGGTATCAGTGAAGACCCTCACCCCCAGCCCAGACCCACATTCTAGAAGTGAAGAGGGTGTCCACACAAGGGGCACCGTCTTTTACCCTCCCTTACATTCACCTGGCTCAACTTGCAGGGGACTGCAAATGTCCGGACAACTGGCTGGGTTGCATCATGGAGGACACTGGGTGAGTTCTTGGGCAAAGGGAGCCGCAGGGTGAGCATTGGGTGACATTCTGGACCTGGCTGCCTCAAGAGACCCTGCTCTCGGGACCACTCAGAATTCCAAGAAACGCAGTTGTCTGTGGACACTGTACAGGGAGACATACATTCCCTAGCCGGACGCCAGAATTGTCCAGGCTGCAATACTCACAGTCGCCCACTGGGCGCCGCCAAAGCCTCGTTTGGAGGCCCCTCCCCTCCTCGGCTCACAAACCTCCCTCGGACTCTCTCGGAGTCCTGAAGTTTCGGGGAGTCAACTGGAGCGGCATCCCCTGCCCACTGCCCTTTGATGGGCAGGCGGGAGGATTTTCGTGCAGTGTCCAAGCACATAGATCTTCAGCCTCCTCGAGACAGTGACCGAGTCCTCCGGTGCACCCCATCCCAATCTTGAGAAGGGGCGAGAGGGTGCGCCGGCGGGCACTCGGCAGCACGGTCCCCTCACCCCTACCCAGGTTCTACCTGCCCCGCAAGTTCTCGCGCTGCAGCATCGACGAGTACAACCAGTTTCTTCAGGAGGGCGGCGGGAGCTGCCTCTTCAACAAGCCCCTCAAGGTATAATACCAGCCGCAGGGCGAGGAACGTGGGAGCGGGGCTTGGGCAGGGTCCTGGCCAGACTCGCGACACGACACCCCATCCCCGCAGCTCCTGGACCCGCCTGAGTGCGGGAACGGCTTCGTGGAGGCGGGGGAGGAGTGCGACTGCGGCTCGGTGCAGGTGCGAGACGGGTGCGGGCGCCAGGTGGGAGGCGGGGGACGCGGGGGTGGGCGAGGGAGGGTCTGGGTGGGGAGGGTCAGGGCTCGCCTTCGGTGTCCCTCAGGAGTGCAGCCGCGCGGGAGGGAACTGTTGCAAGAAATGCACTCTGACTCACGACGCCATGTGTAGCGACGGTCTCTGCTGTCGCCGCTGCAAGGTGAGCGGTACCCGCCGCAGGGGCGGAAAGGCGGCGGGACCGGGAGGTACTGGGCAGAGTACATGTAGAGGGTGGGACTTAGGGAGGTGGGGCCGTAGGGGCGGCGGGGCTTAACGCGAAGAAAGCGCCAATGGGAAAGGAGAGGTGTGGAGTGTGCGGCACCTTACGTTCTATTGAAGGCGGGGCTACCGGGAGTGGGGCGGAGCACCTGATGATAAGTGGTGGGGTGGGCGGAACCGTGAGCGAACCTGGGGACGGTGCGAGTGGGTAGGGAGAGGTCCGGGGCGGAGCCGAGGAGAGGGTGGGGCCGAGGAGGCGGGAAGACGAGGAAGTGCGTGGTTCTTGCTTGAACCCCGCAATGCATGCCTTCTCTAGTACGAGCCGCGGGGTGTGTCCTGTCGAGAGGCTGTGAACGAGTGCGACATCGCGGAGACCTGCACCGGGGACTCGAGCCAGGTCCGCCCGTCCCGGCTGCCCTGCGGACCCCCGAGCGAGGCGGCCACTATCTCCCTCCCCAGCCCTTCTCTCGGCTGCTGGCGTCGCCACCGCTGATCAGGCTGTTTCTCGTCTGAGATATGAGTTTTTCATGCCTCCTGGCTTTGCTCTTCCAATCATTCGACCAGTATTTATAGTCTGGCTAGATGCCTGGTGTGTACTAGGGATATCAGTGGATAATAATATTATTTAATGTCTAAATCCTTATTACATGCCAGTCATCGAGTACTCCCAGGCCTGTGAAGTAGGTGCAGAAAACTGATGGAGACTGGAGAGGCTTTGGGACCTGCTAAGCCATGTGATCTGAGTTCTCTGCTCTTGTCTTTGATATGGAGGGACCCTGGGCCAGAGCCCCTACCTGGCAGGCCTTTATTCTTCCCTGGAGCCGAACTTAGCTCCCAGTTCTGGGGCAGCTCTATTCAGTCCAGTGCCTCTTTCCACAGTGTCCACCTAACCTGCACAAGCTGGACGGTTACTACTGTGATCACGAACAGGTATGAAGGGATGGAAGCTCAGCCCTGTCTGGGTCTCTGGCTCAGTCCAGTGTCCTGTCTTGTCCTCAGTGTCTCTGTCCCTTGTCTCCTGATTGTCCCTTAGGGCCGCTGCTACGGAGGTCGCTGCAAAACCCGGGACCGGCAGTGCCAGGCCCTTTGGGGCCATGGTGAGTCTTTGGAGATGGGAGAAGGTATCTGGATACTGGAATTGAGAGGCTAGAGGGGGGCAGGCTCTGGCTGAACACCCCTCCAAAAGATATGCAGCTCCCCAGAATCTCAGTGACTCAGCTGGACTTGGAGTCAGGCCATTGTTGGAGAAGCAGGCCTGAGGTCTCAGGTGGGTTCTGGAGTGGTTACGGTGACGCTGGCCTCTTCTCCCTACAGCGGCTGCTGATCGCTTCTGCTATGAGAAGCTGAATGTGGAGGGGACAGAACGTGGCAACTGTGGGCGCAAGGGGTCAGGCTGGGTCCAGTGCAATAAACAGTAAGTTGTCAAAGCTTCTGGTTGGGCCATCCCAGTTTAGAGGCTGGGGCTCTGGGGCTGGGCAGGGATTTTTCAGAGATGGGGCAGGATGTTGAGTCGTAATGGGAGACTGAAAAATCGGGGGATGGGGAGAGGGCAGACATGAGGTCTGTAATTGGGTCTGAGGTCAGACTTGGGTCTCACTGTCTCTACACGAACAGGGATGTGCTATGTGGCTTCCTCCTCTGTGTCAACATCTCTGGAGCTCCTCGGCTGGGGGATCTAGGGGGAGACATCAGCAGCGTCACTTTCTACCACCAGGGCAAGGAGCTGGACTGCAGGTGTGGCTGGGACCATGGCTGGGGAAGGGGAGGTTGCAGCTGTGTGGGGGGTGGAGGGCAAGGGCAGAGGTTCGCTGTGCCATCTCCCCAGGGGCGGTCATGTGCAGCTGGCTGATGGCTCAGACCTGAGCTACGTGGAGGACGGCACAGCCTGCGGGCCCAACATGTTGTGCCTGGACCATCGCTGCCTGCCAGCCTCTGCCTTCAACTTCAGCACCTGCCCAGGCAGTGGCGAGCGCCGGATCTGCTCCCACCACGGGGTGGGTGTCTGGAGGCCAGGGATTGCGGGAGGGGGTTATAAGAGGGGACTGGGCCCTGCTTACCTGTACTGGCCCCACCCCACCTCTAGGTCTGCAGCAACGAAGGGAAGTGCATCTGTCAGCCAGATTGGACGGGCAAAGACTGCAGTATCCACAACCCCCTGCCCACGTCTCCGCCCACGGGGGAGACAGAGAGATATAAGGGTGAGGCTGGAACTGGCCAGGGTGGGGCTCTGTCTTTCTCATTCTCCATGCCTGCCCCAGCCAACCCCACCCTGCTCTCCTCCCCAGGTCCCAGCGGCACCAACATCATCATCGGCTCCATCGCCGGGGCTGTTCTGGTTGCAGCCATCGTCCTGGGTGGCACGGGCTGGGGATTTAAGTAAGACACAAATACGCCCCCTACACCCCCTGCATCCCCCAGGGTTATCAGAACCCCAGGCTGTTGGAGCTGAGGGGACCTCCCTGAGAGGTTAGCTAAACCAGAGCTCACACATTGCAAGCCAAGCCAGCCCACAGGGTCTTGTTTTTATATTTAAAAAAATCAGTTACTCAGACTTTTAAAACCCAGGGATTTTATCTTAAGAATCCAGATTTCCAGCTTCTCTTGAAAAATGAGAAGATTGGGTCCCCCTGTTCTTCAGTGCCTCCCAGCTTGGCCACAGAGCGGAGCTGAGCAGGGGCTGCCTGAGTTCCCAGTCCCCAGGCCCTAATGGCTGTTCTGTGGGCATCCATATTGGAGGCCCTCAAGCTGGTGTAGCCCCTCACTGTACAGAGGACGGACCCGAGGCCCAGGGTCAGGCGGTGAGTTAGTTGCAGTCAGGACTCAATGCAGGACTCCACTTCTGTAGGTTTTCCTGGACCTGCCCTTCTTTTGTTTCCTCTGAACCTGGGATAAACATCCCTGGACTTGTCATTAGCGTCTAGGGACAAAGGAATGTCTAGCATCTCTGGGGCCAGGTGTCTCCTGGGAGCCGGAGGCCCCTCCCTGGGAGAAGGGGAGGGTCACGGAAGGCTTCTTTTCCTTTCTCTGCCTCGCCTCGCTTTGGCTCCTGAAGAAACATCCGCCGAGGAAGGTACGACCCGACCCAGCAGGGGGCAGTGTGACGCCGGCCACGTTCTCCCTCCCGCTGTCCTTGTCTCCTCCATCTCATTCGTCACCTCGCATTCTGTTGATGGGGAGCTGGGGCCGGTTCCCCCACCCTTGCGGTCACGGCTGTCACTCCCGGGGTGGGAGAACCCCGCTCCAGGAAGAGAGTCCTCAACGTGCCCCGTGCCCCCTTCTCCAGCCCACTCACCCCTCAGGCCTTGGTACTTTAACTCCTGCCCTTCCAATGGTCAACCCACCTCTGGCCCCGTGGACCTGGAGCTGTGCGCGCCCCACCACCACCACTCCTCCCCAGGGAAGGGAGCCTACCTCTGCGTCCCATCCGTTTTGTCTTTCATGTCGCCACTGTCTGACCTCCCGCCAGACCCCCTCCCTGGCCAGCCTGTGACTCGCTGCCTCCAGGGCCCAGCACTGACCTCCCGGGGCCGGCTGAGGTGGGGGTGCTCTCCCTCTAGGCCCTGCCTCATATCCTCCCCTGATGCCCCCTCTCCGTTCCAGGTCCGGAGGGGCCTAAGTGCCACCCCACCCTCCCTCCGAGTCTGGCGCCCACCATCTCCGCCCAGAACCAGGAGGCTGCCCCCGCCCAGCCACGGAGGGAGGCACCATGCAAATGTCTTCCGGGCCCAGCCCTTCAACTCCTGGCCCCACAGGGGCTTGGGGCCGGGTCGTGGCCCTGCCCTCACACCACCAGGGTGGACTAGGCCTGGAGGGCATTTTCCTCATGGTCCCCCACCCCACCTCATGCGGCTTTGGCCTTGCACACCAACTCTCCTCCTGTGAATGTAGCCTCCATCATCACAGATTGCCACAGCTCAAGTTGGGCGGCGGGAGGGCACGCAGTCAGTGATGGGCGTGGCCTGGGATGGCCCCGCCTCAAAACCAGGCAGCTGGGACCTCAAAACCAGGCAATTGGGACCAGGGAGGGTCTAACCTCTCTGGAACCTAGGGGGAGGGAGCTGACATCAACCTTTTATTTATTTTTTTTTCATTTTTTTTTTTTTTTAACTGAATCTCAACTGATGAATGTAACTTTGGGGGTGCTTGGGCCAGGCAGCTGTGGGGATATTTCAACATTTTCAGGAGGGACTGAAGGAGCTGAGGCCTGGCCATCCCTCTGGCCCTTCCCGAAGGGGTGTGACTCTGGCCGTCCCCACAGGGGTGGTCACACCTGGCATCTTCTCACTGAACGTGGCAAGCCCGGCAGGGGCCCGGCAACCCTGCGCACCCCCTCCGCCCAGCCCTGCTGAGCTTGGAGACAAGTCCGAGTGCTGAATCAAACCAAAGCTGCCTGTTCCGTGCCCGAGGCCTAGGTTATGGGTACGGCGACCACACGTCCCAGATTGTCTTCAATTCCCAAACAGTCGTCCTGCTGTCCCTGCCAGGACGCATGTATTTGGGAGGAGGGTAGGGTCCTAGAATATGTAGTCCCTGAAATAACATGGCACCTTCCCCCTTTCAAGAAGGGTGATGCTGGGGCTGACTCAGGGTTTAAGTGCCCCTTGGCATGGCCTGGAGGTCCCAGGCCATCTGCTGGGGGAGCACTGTCCCAAGGAGGGAAGGCCAGGGGTGGCCCAGTGCCTGGAGGGTTAGGGGCTCTGCCTGTGATGTGCAAGAGGAAGTAGGAAAAGGCAAGTCTTAACGTTTGATCCTCAGCTTCCAGAAACGTCCTTAAGGCCCTGTCAAGCCCATTCTGCTCCTTAACCCCATTCCAGGGCCAAGTAGTAAGTTTACAGTCATTTTCCCCATTAGTCCTCTGATCTGATCCCCACTGCAGCCAAACCTGAGGCTGAGGCTGGGCAGAATTCCTCAGTCCCCCCACAAACACGGTCCTGCCCATGGCCTTTCCTCATGACCTTCACTTGGGACATAGGAGCTCTGGCTCCTTGACTGCTAAAAACCAGCCGGCAGGGGCAAGCTGGGGATCAAGCTACCTTCTGGATGAAAGCCACAAATGAATGGAGCTCCTCTGCCCAGGGATACCCCTGAGCCTCCCCAGGGGTTTCTGAACACCCCCAGGGTCTTTGAGCTGCCTGTCTTAGTTCCTCTGGGGCATCTTTGAGGAGGAATCATGGAAGAAATGGCTCCCAGTTTATCTGTACCACGCCTCAGGGCAAACTGGGGACTGAGGCCCACTGACACCCTTTAAGGTGGCTGGATGCATCTGCAGTGCGGTCCTTGATACTGAGCTCCAGCTGGCACTGCCCAAGCAAGGGAGTAGGTGGGGTACCCCTCTGGCCAGTTCTGCCCCACCAGCCAGCCACACAAGCTGAGGCGGGGTCGGGAAGCTAAGGGCTGGGTTTTGCACTATTGCGGCGGTACCTTAAGGCAGCCTCTTGTGGTACTCACGTGCACACAGGTGGCGATGCATCTGGCACAAGCATTTGGATCCACATCTCCGCACAAGCGTGAATACCTCTGCACACACGGGCACGTCTGTGTGTGCGTGCACATGGGGTGGGGATGGGGTGTGGAGAACCCAAGACTTCCTGTGACCAGTCCACCTGGCTCCCAGCTGTCCGCATCCTCCTGCCCCACCCTGGCAGCCCCTACCCTGGCGGTGCCCAGGGAGGGGTGGAGGCACACTGACGTGGGCCTGGAACTGGCTCCAAACAGCATCCTGTAAATACGTCATCTGGGGCTCGGGGTGGGGAGGCAGGGACAGGAACGTCCATTAAAGATCACGTCCCAGGGCTTCCACGGAACTCACACCAGCCTGTGTCTCCTTTCTGTGAATGACCACACTGTGGCCAGGACCCTCCCCTGTGCTCCGTGGCCCTGGAGGGAGTGTGATGACTGGACACCAAAAGCGGGAAGGGAGCACCCAGGACTGGGCGCTGGGAGACTGGAAAGAAGGAGCATAGTTTTCCATTCCCAGCCAGGAAATAGGCACCGACTGGGTGGAGGGCCTGGCCCTTCCGCTTCCTCACTCTCCCAACAAAGAGAACTGTCCTTTCCAGTTTCAGCAAAGTAGATGGGAGTTGAGCAGGAAAGCATCTTAGCAAGAGGCAGAAGACTCAACTTCCCTTTTATGGTTGAAGCCAGACTCTCCTCACCTCCCAAAAGAGTCCAGAAAGCTGGATCAAACTGCTCTCTGGTCCCAAGGGTGCTGTGCTTTCATTTCAGGCCTTCAGAGAATTGACTCTTGCCTCACCGTGCCTGGGGCAGGAAGGGGCTGAGCACAGCCAAGGCCAAGAGCCCTCCCCACACTGGGGGCCAAGTTTGAGCCAAGAACCTAGTCTTCCCATCCTGGCCTCCGGATGCTTTGGGCCTGGAGATATCTGGCTCTGAAAGTCCTGCTTGTTCAGGGGAAAGATAAGATGAGAGAGGTTGGAGTGAGGAGGAAGGAAGGGAATGGGAGAGAGGAGATAACGGGAGCAAGAAATAGCAGCAGTAGGGACCTGGGAGAATGAGCAGCTAGCTGCTCACCAGGACAGGAGGCCCCAGGACCCCTCCGGTCACGTGCAGAGAGAGCAGGACTCGACCTGGGCAGTGCTGGCCTGGATTCCTGGTTCCCACCCTGTTCCGGCATCTCAGTCCCCCAGCACATCTGGAACCTCTGCCCCCAGACTCCCCCACTGCAGAAGGTCAGCTTTTCCCCCAGTGGGTTCACAGGTGAGGCAGCCCGACAAGAATCCATCTCCAACCTCAGTCATGACCTGAAGTCTAGGCTCGCCCTGTTTTCTCTCTTCTGGGCTGCAAACCCTACTTACAGCATCATCGCTTCTGCCTCTCAACTCTTCCATCCCTGTCCATACCCCTTATCAATTCCCAATCCGTGGTGACCTTCAAACTTGGTCTGATGTGTATACAGCTGACACTTCAGATAGTAAAAAGTGTGGCTGTTGGACTTCCCTGGTGGTCCAGTGGTTGGGAATCCACCTGCCAATGTGAGGGACACAGGTTTGACCCCTGGCCTGGGAAGATCCCCCATACCGAGGGGCAACTAAGCCTGTGTGCCACGACTACTGAGCCCACGCTCTAGAGCCCATGTTCTGCAACAAGAGAAGCTGCCACAATGAGAAGCCCGCTCACCACAGAGAGTAGCCCCTATTCACTGCAACTAGAGAAAGCCTGCACACAGCAATGGAGACTCAGTGCAGCCAAAAATAAATTAACTGTCGGTTGTTGGCAGACAGTGGCAGGGGACTCAGGGGAGGCTTGGCACTTGGCTCTTGCAGGTCAGTGCTCCACCACTCACACCTGCCTCTCAACCTCAGGAGCCCCCAGAGCTCCCTGTTATTTACATGGGTGCACAGTGATGCAGGAGGCTGCAGAGGGGAGCAGGTACGAGGAGGTGCAGCGGGAATGCCAGGGAGGTAGCACCTCTGATGCCAGCACTCCCCCATCTGCCCAGGTGTCAGACTCTGTAGGCTGGCATGGAACAATCAGACCTGGCCCAGACAGATAACTGGAAAACTACAGGCATCCCTCGTTTAGTGAAAGTTCACTTTATGCCCTTTTGCTTTTACAAGAGACCTGTATTAGTACCTGTTTTCCTAACTGAAAGAAATTTGAAGAGGATTTTTGATTTAATTAAATAGCACTCAGCACCTGTTTGCAGTAGCTCTTACAGAGGCCTCGAGCACCCCAAGGAGTGAGAGTGACACCAGAAGGAACCACACTCAGCATCTAACAGCCATAGCTTTTTCTGTTCATTTGGGTTTTTCTTTTTTTGGCCATGATGCATGGCAAGAGGAATCGTAATTCCCCTGACAAGAGATCAAAGCCATGCCACCTGCAGTGGAAGTGCAGCGTCCTAAGCACTGGACCACCAGGGAAGTCCTTTTTCTGTTTTTAAACCACATAGCCTTGAACTGTGAACATCTGCACTTTATCTCAGTTTATTTTGTGCATGTGTTAGCAAGATGTTTCCTAAGGTAATTGCTTCTTTGCTTTACACCATTTTGGTTTATGAAAGTTCTCCTAGGAGTGCTCTAATTTGGACAGCAGGGAAACCTGTACTTACTTTGGCTTAGAACATGTCAGGCAGTTCTGACAGAGTGGCGCCTAGAAAGTGTGATGTGGAACCAGAAATTAAACTTGCTCTGAAGACCACCTGTTGAAGGAATTCCTGGGTATCTGGTTTTTCAAAAGTAGAAACAAAAAAGTAGATAAAATGACTCCCAGTGTGTGTCTGAGTCTCCCTCTCTAAACCAGGACCTGCTTGCTGAGGATTTATTTATTTATTTATTTATTTGGGCTACACCACTCGGCATGTAGGCGCTTAGTTCCCCTGCCAGGGATGAAACCCATGCCCCCTGCAGTGGAAGCAGGGAGCGCTAACCACTGAACCCCCAGGGAAGTCCCTGTTGAGAATTTCTGGGTGGATCATGGGTGCAGATCTCAATCCCCAGTTCTATTTGTTTGAGCTAATGTGTGGGTCCCCTTGGTGTCCTCATGAGTTGGAGGTGACCAAGATTCAAAGCTGGGGACATTGGCACCTTAGAGTCTACTCATGGAGTTGAAGGAAGGGTTGCAAATTCATTCTGGCTCATCCCAGTGTCTAGACCAACAGAATTGAATGCAGTCCAACAGAATTGAATGCAGCCTACACATACAAGCTATGTATGCATTTACAATTTTTCTGGACTTCACTGGTGGCACAGTGGATAAAAATCCACCTGCCAGTGTAGGGGACACAGGTTCGATCCCTGGTCTGGGAAGATCTCACATGCTGTGGAGCAACTACGCCCCTCTGCCTCAGCTATTGAACCTGGGCTCTAGAGCCTGGGAACTGCAACTACTGCAGCCGTTGTATCCCAGAGCTGGGGCTCTGCAACAAGAGAAGCCGCTACAGTGAGAAGCTCACGCACCACAGTGACGAGTGGCCCCGCTTGCTGCAACTAGAGAAAACCCAAGTACAGCAACGAAAACAGCACAGAAGCACAGAGAAAAAAATTCAATAAAATTAAAGAATAAAAATTTCTAGTAGGTAAAGTTAATACATTTTACTAAATCCAATATGGGCTTTCCAGGTGGCGCTAGTGGTGAAGAACCCTTCTGCCCAATGCAGATGTACCCTGGGTCCAGAAGATCACCTGGATTAGGAAGCGGCAACCCACTGCAGGACTCTTGCCTGGGAAATACTATGGACAGAGGAGCCTGGCAGGATACAGTCCATGGGGTCAAAAACAGTTGGACACGACTGAAGTGACTTAGCACGATCAACATAATCATTGAGATGTTACATTGGTCTCTTTGGTTTGTCTTTTTGGGTTTATTTGTTTTCTGCACTCTGTCTTTGAAATCAGGAATGTATTTTCACTTAAAGCACATCTCAGTTTCCGGTGAGCCATGTTTCAAGCGCTCAATTGCCAGGTGTGGCCAGTAGCCACCAGAATGAATGGCTTAGGTTTAGACAATAACTAATGCTACTAAGTTGCAGTATCAAACCCAAGCAACTTGGAAATCAGGCAAGGACCTGAAATATGAAACAAAGTACACCAAGAAAGGTTTGAACCAGCTGCCAGGGGCAAGACCTCACATAAGGTCAGAGGGATCTTGGGTGTACCTTTCTAGAAGGCAAAAGAGGGGCTAGGAGGACTTTGATAGGATTGGGGAATTTTAAATTCACCTAGACTGAGAGTTCTGGATGTGTCCTGCCCTCTGAGTATGGCTCTGGCCCCCGGGAACTTTCTGTAAGTAGAGAGTCCAACTTCTATCAACATTTTCAGAAGGTCAGCGGGAGAGAGGCAACCCTGGGCCTACGGCTTGGTGTCGAGGACACCTCTTCTTGCCAAAAGGAGTTCATAGGCTGTCAGTAACAGCTTCAGCATTTGGCCTTTTGAAGATGAAGATTTAGTCTCATTTCTTTAAAAAGTATATATTTATTTCTTTGACTACCCTGGGTCTTAGTTGTGGTATGTGGGATCCAGTTCCCTGACTAGGGATTGAACCTGGGCCCCCTGCATTGGGAGTGTGGAGTCTTAGCCACCGGACCACCAGGGAAGTCTCATTTCTTGAGGTGCCACAGATACATTTAAGGGACTGAGGTCAGCTCAGGCCCCCAGGAGTTCCCACCCAGTCCAGAGACCCTCTGAAACCTGACCTTAGCTCTACATTCATGGGGGCTCTACAGACCTCCTGATGTCGAAAGCAAGGTGGGAAATAAATGTCGGTCAGCACTGTGACTCAAGCTGTCATTGTCCTTTTTTGATATTATGCCATTCCCCTGGTGACAGCTCTGGAAACGTGCGCTGGCAGCCCTCAGGGCGGGAGTCGTCCAGAGGGCTCACTGTCACTTGAACTTGGCAGAAGCCTCTCCCTGCCTCCTGAGGTTGATGAGGCTGCAAAGCCCTGGCCACCTCTGCATTCCAGATGAGCTGTAAGGGCACAAGGCACACTCGGTCCCCTCGAGTGCCGACAGAACAGCCCTGATGCTTGACTGCCCTTTGCTCTTGCAAAAAGATATTCACATGATCCATCTGACCGTGAATCAAGATTTCCCCAGTGACCCCTCCACCCCAACCCGGAGGGACGCCGGGAGTGTTCAGTACATTGATGGCCCCAGGGCAGCCCCAGGGTCCCTGGGCTCGGGCCTTGAGTCCCCACTGCCTTCCTGGGCTCCAAAGTTAACTGCTGCTCCCCTCACCCCTCCCACCGGGTGACCCTTCAGGCAGAGTCCTGGCCTTCAGCCACCTGAACCCCTGCCCACTTGGCAGCCTGCAGCACTCCTGACAAGTGTCTGACCAGCTGCCAGTCTCTATTCTCCCCAAGAGCTGTCTGCTCCTCCCTGGCAGCTGGAGTGCCCACTTGGGTTTAAAAATAAACTCCCGCTCTGCCTTTCTTCAGCCTGACCCCTGCAACTTCCTCCAGGTTGAGCTGCCGATCCTGGCTGCTGCTGAGAGTAAGGGCCACCATCATCCCAGACGCCACATTAGGAAAGTGTTCTGGCATCTTCACTGAGGACAGACCGTAAGAAATTGACCCCAGAAAACTCCTGTTTCTTCAAGAGATGATTGTCACTTCTCTGGGGGTCATTCCCAAGTTGAGGTGTGGTTGAGGGTACATGTGTAGGGTGGTGGGAGGCAGGGCTGATCTTAGGGGGAGAGAGACTCCCAGGCTTGTCTGAGTTGACCTCATTACAAATCCATAGTCTCGAAACAACATAAATGTCCATCAACAGATGAATGGATAAAGAAGATGTGGTGCATATATACAATGAAATACTACTCAGCCATTAAAAATGCCATTTGCAGCAACATGGATGCAACTAGAGATCATCATACTAAGTGAAGTAAGTCAGAAAGGGAAAGACAAATACCATATGACATCACTTATACGTGGAATCTAAAATATGAACCATCTACAAAATAGAAATGGACATAGACAACAGACTGGTGGTTGCCAAAGGGGAGGGGTTTGGGGAAGAGATAGGGTAGGAGGCTGGGGTTAGCAGATGTCAGTTCGGTTTAGTCACTCAGTTTGCGACCCCATGGACTGCAACACACCAGGCTTCCCTGTCCATCACCCACTCCTGGAGCTTACTCAAACTCAAGTCCATCAAGTCAGTGATGCCATCCAACCATCTCATCCTCTGTTGTCCCCTTCTCCTCCTGCCTTCAATCCTTCCCAGCATCAGGGTCTTTTCAAATGAGTCAGTTCTTTGCATCAGGTGGCCAAAGTATTGGAGTTTCAGCTTCAGCATCAGTCCTTCCAATGAATATTTGGGACTGATTCCCTTTAGGATTGACTGGTTTGATCTCCTTGCAGTCCAAGGGACGCTCAAGAGTCTTCTCCAACACCACAGTCTTAAAGCATCAATTCTTCAGTGTTCAGCTTTCTTTATGGTCCAACTCTCACATCCATACATGACTACTGAAAAAACCATCACTTCGACTAGACGGACCTTTGTCGGCAGAGTAATGTCTCTGCTTTTTAATATGCTGTCTAGGTTGGTCATGGCTTTTCTTCCAAAGAGCAAGCGTCTTTTAATTTCATGGCTGCAGTCACCATCTGCAGTGATTTTGGAGCCCCCAAAAATAGTCTGTCACTGTTTCAGCATCTATTTGCCACGAAGTGATGAGACCGGATACAGTTAGATGTAAGTTTTTATAAATGGAATAGAGAAGCAACAAAGTCCTACCATATAGCACAGAGAACCATATTCAGTGTCCCATGATAAACTGTAATTTTAAAAAAAGAATGTACATATATGTATGATTAAATCACTTTGCTGTACAGCATAAATTAACACATTATAAATCAACTATACTTCAATTTAAAAATAAATTAATAAATGAAAACCAAAATAAAACAAAAAGACGACCTGTGGTCTCTAACCTCAGCTGGGCACTCAAGAAAACAGCACAAACACACCTGCATTTAGCTGGTCAGTGCTCTTCCCACTCCCCATTATTTAATCCCACCTCCTTTGCTCCCTACAAAACTCACCCCATCCTGCCTCCGCTCCCCTTCTACTTTACACTCAGTCTGAAATCCTCTCTTAAGACCCTGCCAGAGTCTCACCTGCATTATTACCAGTGCTCTTGGGTCCTCCCCGCAAGGGTCAATCCCTCTTTGCTTTGAACACCAACCCATCCTATCTTCTCAGGACATTGTTCTGCCACTTCCTAACCCTCTCCCCTGATATCTTCTAGTTCTTCCCAAACTCAAGACCTTTCTATCTTTGAAAACAAAACCACCACCACCAGAAGATCCCTGGCCCTGTATCTTCACAGCCACACTTCTTTTCTACCCTCCACCACCCTCCCCAGCCCTCCCCACATCTTGCAGGATGCAAAATCTTAGTTTCCTGACCAGTGATTGAACCCGTGTCCCCTGCAGTGGGAGTGCAGACTCTTAACCACTAGACCGCCAGGGAGAATTGGCTGATCCCACCATCACGCTTCCTCATCAATCATTCAGTCCTTGGAGCAAACACTGGAGGTTGTCAACTATAAATTCATCTCCTTCTCCATCCCATCATCTGGATCCTGGTGATGGCCAGCTCCACTCCTCCAGCCATCCCCTCTCCAATCCCTCCTCAACCCAGAGTTCTGGCTCACCTGTCCACCCCTTACCTGCCTCTCCAGCTTATTTTGGGTCCACCTTCCCCCAGACTCCAACCTTGGGGATCTCTTTCAGTTCCTTGAAGTTTTTTATCCTGGGAACTTCTCCCTGTTGTCTTGACCCTCATTTTATCCAGCTAATGCCTATTTATCCTTGAGGTCTCAAAGTATGCAGCTTGCTCCAGAAAGCCAGCCTGGGTTGGGTGTCTTCCCAACATGTTTGTGAAGTATTTTAAAGTTCTCCTTTCCTAGGTCAGAGCATACAGCACATGCCATCATGAAACTTGTCCTGCTCCCCTAGACAGCATCAGCTCCCTGATGGGTAGGTGGAACCTGCCTTTTACAATGTCACTTTCCCAGCATGTAATCTAGTACCTGCAACATTCATGGTACTTACTGTTTGTCAAGTGAAAAAAAAGGCTGGATTGGATGGTTGAGTGTTGGGTAGGGGGCAAAAAATAGAAAATAGGGAAACATAAAATTGGGCCTGAAAATCCAGACTGGTTCACAACTGTCCTGTTTGTTAGTCGATCAGTTGTGTCTGACTCTTTTCAAGTCCACTGAAGCCCACCTGGCTCCTCTGTTCATGGAATTCTCCAATCAAGAATACTGCAGTGGGTAGCCATTCCCTTCTCCAAGGGACCTTCCCTACCCAGGGATCAAACCCAGGTCTCCTGCATTGCAGATTCTTTACCATCTGAGCCACCAGGGAAGCTCAGATTAGCTCACAACTGTTCTGTTTAACTGAAGTTTAATCTGGAATTGAGTGATCTTTGGGGTGTGGAAGCAAAATGGTTTCATTTGAGACATAACCCACGGGATGTGCTCATTCTGGAAATTTCTTTTCAAACATACAACACAAAGAATAACTGACTTGCCACTGTATAGAAGGAATTGGGACTATATTCCCAATGTCACAGCCTCTCCCTCAATCAGGTTTCCTCTGAGCCTTTCCAGATTTATTGGTGGAAACACCAATCTTCCCATCAAGCACCCTCACGTATGAAGCCTGAGAGCTCACAGCCCCTAGTTGGTGTTTACTGTAGACCGGGCACCAGAGTGGCATCTCAGCAGGTATGCACACTCACCAAATGCAGCAGGGCTATTTTAGCCCCCGCTGATAGACATGGAAACCCAGGCTTAGAGGACACATCCGCTTGAACCCACTATGTTGCCTTCCCTGATGTGCCTTCAATATGCTGGGCTTCCTTGATAGCTCAGTTGGTAAAGAATCTGCCTGCAATGCAGGAGACCCCAGTTTGATTCCTGGGTGGGGAAAAGCTGCTGGAGAAGGAATAGGCTACCCACTCCAGTATTCTTGGGCTTCCCTTGCAGCTCAGCTGGTAAAGAATCTGCCCACAATGGGGGAGACCTAGGTTCAATCCCTGGGTTGGGAAGATCCCCCTGGAAAAGGGAAAGGCTACCCACTCCAGTATTCTGGCCTAGAGAATTCCATGGACTGTATAGTCTATGCGGTCGCAAAGAGTCAGACACGACTGAATGACTTTCACTCACTATGTTGCCTGTAACACTCATTTGTCACTGTTTCTTGGTTTTTAAATTTTTATTTATTTATTTGGCTGCATCATTAGTTGTGGCACGTGGGATCTAGCTCCCAGGCAAGGATCGAACCCCGTCCCCCTGCATTACCAGCAGAAAGTCTTAGCCACTGGATCATCAGGGAAGGAAGTCCCTGTTAACTTTGATGTAAAGGTCCTGTTTTCCGCAGTTCTGCGATGGCACCCAGGGAGTCTCATTTTCCCTCTTTTTGCATCTTCCACAGTTTTTATATGGGGCCACCTCACATCCTTGGAGGTGAGGACTCTTTAACACACGACTCTAACACAATAACCCTTTGTCATTCCTGAGGCCCAGGACAGGCCTGCTGCTTCAAGAGCCAGCCACTTGCTTCAAAGGACTTCTGTGGGTTCTTCCCTTTTCTGAACAATTCATAAACTTCAAAGATTTATAGTGTTTACTTACTAAAATACTCTCCAGCCTTTCCAGGAGCTTCAGAGGAAAAAAAGAAACAAACCCTAACAATCAATGTTGTTGAAAAGGGGATGGAGACTAAAATCCTGTTTATTCAGACAGAATTGTAGAATGTGGAGATGAGAGGGACCTGAGAAAGTATCTGTCCAAATTCCTGCTCGATTCCTCCTGTACAACCCCCAAGTTAGCCTTTGTGTGAATTCCTACAACAATGGGAAACACACCACCTCAAAACCCTAGAGAAAATTTACCAAAAAAACTGAAACCACATTCAGCCTCTCTCTGGTTTCTCCCGACTAGTGTCCTCTTCCTAGGACAGTCTTTTTTTTTTTTTGCCATGAGATCTGTGGGATCTTAGTTCCCCGACCAGGGATCGAAACTGTGCCCCCTGCAGTAGAAGCGCAGAGTCCTAACCACTGGAGCGCCAGGGAATTCCCAGGACAGTCTTTTAACTGTGAAGAACACTGCTATTTCCCCAGTGCAAGTCTTCTCTCCCTCAGGCTAAAGATCCTTTTGGATTCGTGAAATGTCCTTTGAAGGGATGGGGACCCAGCTCCTGCCCTGTCCTGTTACTCTCCTCTGGACACCCTTCAGCTTACCCATGTTCCTCCTAAAGTATGTTGCCTAGGAACAGAATACTCTAGCCTGTCATGACCGGGAGAGCCGAAGCAGCGGGCCCATTCCCATCCTTGATGAGGAAACCTCACATCTGCAGAAGCAGTAACTGTGCTCTGAGCAGACCACGCTAGGAATGTTTACTGGCCTTCATCCTGCCAAATCAAATCTGTAGACGTTAAATCTGATAAAGTGATGTGGACTAAATTTAATACAGCTTTTAGTTTTTAGGAAGGGGCCAAACCTACATGTCAGTCCTTGTTCAGAGAATGTATTACACAAAGATGTTAAGGCATTACACTTGGAGAGACAGCTGAAGACACTCCGCCCTCCCCATCAAGCACCTGCATGGTCCTCTGTTTTGGTAAGCACTACAAATTCACTTCTGGAAAGTGATCTCTCCTGTGGAGAGAACACAGTGCTGAGGGTTGCCGGGAGCAGAAAGTAGGAAGCTGAAGGCACCCATCCATGGTTGTGCCGAGTAGAGTGGTCATTAGAACACCGAAGCAGGTCTACAAATGATGTGCAAAGTGCTCCAAGATGTAGGAAGTGAAAAAATAAGACGTGGAGGTTGTCTGTAGGATGACACCTTGTATGTAAGCTGACATATGCACAGGAGAACCAGTGGTAGTTTCACAAAAAAGGGCCAGCTGTTACACCCGGGAAGAAAAACTTGAGAAAGGGATATTTACTCTTTATCCACTTAACATGTTTTAGTACTTTGAATTTTTAAGACACATGCATGTATGCTGTGCTTAGTCACTCAGTCATGTCTGACTCTTTACGACCCCATGGACTGCAGCCCGCCAGGCTCCTCTGTTCATGGGGATTCTTCAGGCAAGGATACTGGAGTGGATATCCAGGGGATCTTCCCAACCCAGGGATCAAACCCAGGTCTCCCACATTGCAGGCGGATTCTTTACTAAGCCACCAGGGAAGCCCCAAAATACTGGAGTGGGCAGCCTATCCCTTCTCCAGGGGATCTTCCCAACTCAGGAATTGAACCAGGGTCTCCTCCATTGCAGGTGGATTCTTTACCAACTGAGCTACCAGGGAAGCCCACAAGCATGTATATCCGTTTTTAAATACCAGCAAGGAAAATCTAAGTGTGGAAGCTATAGACTGTTCTTATTTCCTTCATACTTTTCTGTGTTTCAAGATGAATGAGTGCCTGCATGCTTTTGAAGAGAGACAATGATAATGGTTTTTTTAGGGACAGGCAATAATCAATGTTTTTCATTTTCTCTATTTCTAATTTTCCAAGTCTTTTATAAGGAATGTGTAAATACACTTTTATAATCGGGAAAAATGTCATTAAAAGAGAGTAACCAGGGACTTCCCTGGTGGTCCAGTGGCTAAGACTCCACACTCCCAATGCTGGGGGCCCAGGTTTGATCCCTGGTTGGGGAACTAGACCTCACATGCCACAATTAAGACCCAGTGCAGACAAATAAACAAACACATATTTTTAAAAACCCAGAATAACCAAAAAACACCAGGCAATGGTATTTGTGTTAAAAAAAAGACACAAGTCATTGAAAACAGGCACATTTATTGTCTGTTAATTATACTCCATAAATTTTAAGAGCTTAAAAAATCTTTAGAGCTCTTTCATTTCAAAGTCTGTATTATAGTACATAAGTTATCATCTTCATGGAAGATTAATATGTACACTAGCAGATGTTCCTGTTAAATTTCAGTGTTCCCTTTCCAGACAATTAATTAAATTTAAGTTCTCTAATTTTGCTGCCACCAATTTTAGATTTGAGGTCCGGTAGTCTATTAATAAAGACAATTGCAATTCTGTTGAATAAATGGTTTGCTAAGACTGAACTGAAACAAAGAATAGGCACATGTATATGCCTGTATGTGCAAAAAGATTTCTGGAAGGAAATGCTAAACAGTGATTATCTCTGAGGAATGTGAATACGATATGAGGGAGCAGTTTACTTAAAAATATATATATATTTACTTGGCTGCACCAGGTCTTCGTTGTAGCACGCAGGATTTAGTTCCTTGACTGGAGATCGAATCCAGGCTCCCTGCATTGGGAACGTGAAGTCTTAGCCACTGGACCACCAGGGAAGTCTCCACATTTTACTTTTTTAGATCCTTTAGTATTGGTCAAAATTCTTTTATGATTTTATTCAGTAGGTTTATCCTTTTTTAATTGTGGTAGTTGCAAAACATATCATGTAAAATTTACCTTCAGTGATTTTGAAGTGTACAGTTCAGTGGTGATGGCTATACTCACATCGTGTGACACATCTCTGCAACTTTATCTCAAAAAACCGGAACTTTCAACATTTCCCAGCCCCCTGGCAATCACTATTCTGTTTCCCTGACGTTGAGTACTTTAAATCGCTCACGTAAGTGGACTCATACAGTATTTGTCATTTTGTGACAAGCTTATTTCATTTAGCATGTTGTCCTCAAGGCTCAACCGTGTGACAGGATCTTTTCCTTTTTCAAGGCTGAACTAGTCCATGATATATATGTACCATATTTTCTTTATCCACTTACCTGTTGATGGACATTTGAATTGTTTTCATTTCCTGACTATTGTGAAAAATGCTGCAAGTCACATTGGTGTGTAAACATCTCTTCGATTCTGCTTTCAATTCTTGGGTATATACCCAGAAGTGGGATTGATAGATTAATAGGTTTGTATGTGCGTGTGTGTTTAAAGGCGGATGGTTGCTGGCCTGAGCTTGGGTTGATATGGTTATTAAACTGTTACTAATAAAATCATAAATCCCCCAAATGGTTTGCATCGAGAGAACTGCTATAAAGATGGAAGACCAAAAAGCACTCCTCATCGCTCGTTTCTTACTCTCCATATGAAGTGGCTCACACTTAGCATATGGCTTTTGCTCAGTTTTTCTAAGAGTTGACTAAAGTCTTTTCCATCCTCTATTTCTTTTTGCATGTTTATTTGGCTGCACCGAGTCTTAGTTTTGGCACACAGTGTCTTTAGCTGCAGCATGTGGGATCTGGTTCCCTGACCAGGGGTCGAACCTGGGCTCCCTGCCTTGGGAGCTCGGACTCTTAGCTACTGGACTACCAGGGAAACCTCTCCATCCTCTGTCATCAGGCCTCAGAACACATGTCTGAGTTGCATCAAGGTAGGTTTGCCAGTTTTAGCAAATAAAAATACAGGACACTCAGTTACATTTGAATTTCAGATAAACAACAAATAATTTTTAAAATACCAGCATGTCCCATGTAAAATATACTATTGACCTGAAATTCAAATGGAATCAGGCATCTGTGTTTTATCTGGCAAGCCTAAATCAAGGGTGATGGGCTCCAGGACATCTATTCCAGGTCAATCTACACCGACCTTCTCTGGGAGTACCCAGCTGTGCTATGGCGGGCGTTCTCCTTACCACACAACCGCCCCTCCCCCTGCCCAGCTCCCCCACCCCTCCATGCCCTTAGCTTGGATCTATGCTAAATGCTCTACCCTTCTTTCCTGCAGCTATTTCCTGGGATCATAGCTGACAACTCAAAGAGCTGGCTTGAGTGGCTGCTCATTGCCTAGGGTCAATTAACATAAAAGAAAAGCAGCCCCCACTCCACACTCTGTCTCTTCTGGGTCAACAAGACCCCAAAGCAGATCACTGGAACTCAACACAAGTTGGTCTGTAATTACAGCTGGTTCAAAGGCTATAGCTCCCTTGTCTGTGATTATTTTCCCATCTGAATGTGGAGTACAATTCTTTGACAATTCACACTCACCCTGTTTCCATGGCTTTTGGCATCAAAAGTGTCTTAAGGAGTCCCAATCCTTGTGCAGAGGGTTCTGCAGTCAGGCTGAGACCTGTCCTCGCTCTCAGCAGCACCTGGGTCCAGGATCAAACATCAGTCTCTGCCCACTGGGCAGAAGCCACAGCTGCAACACGCTTTCCGGAAAATGGGCCAGGCCGAAGGAGCTCCCTGTCAGTGTTTTTCAGTGTTTCCAGAGCAAAGATAAAATTTCACTTTCACCGGACTGACTACACAAACTAAAAATAAAATTGAAAAAAGCAATCTAGTTCTGTATCATTTTTCCCCATGGTCAGGTCCCATTCAGGTCACTGGCTATGCACTGAAATCGGTTATGAACAGTTGCTTGGCTCTTCCTTGCCTGGAGTTTAAGGCTGTCAGCCAGCCATACCCTGCGTGATGGCCCCGCAGAGCAGACAAGGCTACTTGTAGAAGCTTCGGCCGAGGGTAAAGAGCGAATCCGGTCAGCTTTTCCTCGAGGCTCTAGCAGTGGGCTTCCATGGGCTTTTTTCACAATCCCCAAATCTCAGTGAAAGTAGGCACAGCACGTCAAGGGCACAGCAAGGAAATGCTGTGCACTTCCTTGGAATTGAGAAGGCAGGAGAGAAAACCAACTGACAGCAGATGCCTGTCACCATCATCTCTTTTCTCTTTTGTTTTCCAACCTGAGTCACTTCCTGTTTCTACTTTCCTCAAAGAAGTCATAAAATGTAGGGTGGAGAAACTCCGAAGCAGTGGTACCAACTTGTTCACATACAAGGTGGGACGGTTCTGGGTCTAGTCATAGTGATAAAGTGCAAGTCCGGAATGCCTACTGGAAGATGTTTTGAAAACTTATGCCTTGTGGAGGTGGGGAGGGGTTTAAATTGGGAGATTAGGATTGACATATACACACTACACTATATAGATAACTAACAAGGACCTACTGCACAACATAGAAAACTCTTCTCAATACTCTTGTTTTAGTTGCTAAGTCATGTCCGACTCTTTGGCAACCACATGAAATGTAGCCCATCAGGCTCCTCTGTCTATGGGATTTCCCAGCCAAGAATACTGAAGTGGGTTGCTGTTTCCTTCTGCAGAGGATCTTCCTGACTTAAGAATCAAACTCATGTCACCTGCATTGGCAAGTGGATTCTTTACCACTCAGCCACCTGAGAAGCCCTCTCAGTTCTCTATAATGACCTATATGGGAAAAGAATCTTAAAAAAAAAAAAAAGTATATACACACACACACACACATATATATAACTGATTCACTTTGCTCTACAGCAGAAGCAAAACATTGTAAGTCAACTACACTCCAATAAAAATTTAGAAAACATGCTTAAACATCTAGCTGGAGATAGCTTTCTTCCTGGTAGCCCCTGCCCCTCTCCCAAATCACTTATGGATTATTCAGCTGATTCCAGTTTCTGAGTCATCTCCAGTCCTCCACTCCAGACAGCCATCGTTCTGAGCTGACACAAGATGACATTCATGTGGTCTGTCTGGTTTAAACCTCCTTGAACAGTGATGACTCAAATCAATCCCCCTCTCCCTTTTATTCTGGCACACACTTCATGTTTATATTGTTTTCCTAAGATAAGCAGTTCTCACACCTTAATATACATAAGAATCACCTATAGAGAATTTTGGAAAATGTTAACTTCTGTATCTTCCAGTAGTAGCTTACTCAATGCACGCATCTGTAACTACATGCTCAAAGGATGAATTTTACATTGTTTAAATTATACCTTAATAAAAGATTCTTTAAAAAAAATCACCTGGAAAACTTTTAAATTCTGACTATTTGAGCCTGATGGGTCCAAGGAGCCAACATCTGAACAGGCATTCCCTGTTACTTCTTCATAGGTGGTCCAGTGGTCACATTTAGGAAAAAATGCTGTGAAGACAGCGAGGTCCACCAAGCACGGTCCACCCCCAGCCACCACGACAGCCCCACCAACAGCGGCTTCTGCACTTCTCCAGGAAAAGACCAAAGGATGCTGGATGGAGCCACTGGGCAATCAGTGTGCAGACCCAGGTCTGTTCTCGGTTCTGCCTCAACCTCTGTATGCTCTGCGCTCCTGGGTAATATGCTTCCAACCCTGAAACAGTCTTACATGTTAAGACTGGTATAAGCCCTCAAAACCTTAGAAAAACTATTTTAAACTCTGCATGGCAAAGAAAACCAATTTTAACTTGGATGCAACACCGTTTCCAGGTACTAGTCTCTGTTCTGATGGCAAATCTGCTGAAGAAACCTCTTTCCAAACTAGCAGCTCTAACAGCTTTCAAATGGCTCACACGTTTATTACCAAATATGGTTGGCTGACCAGTTTACAATCTGTGCTGCTGAGGGTGCGCTCAATGCATGACCTGTTCTGTCAGTCTGTCAGCGATTCTGTGTCTGGGGGAACAGAGGGCATTGTTGCAGTAAAGGCTACCCTCTCCTCAGCCCTCCCCCACACCATTCTCTTCTCAAAGAGTGGATGAGTCACACCAAGACTGGTCTACATCTGTGACAGGCATCCCTCTCAGAAGGCACTCTTCTCCAGGAGTCCAGAACCAAGGGGAGCCAGAGATGTGGTTTGTTCCCAGGGGCGTGTTCCCCCGTACCCCCACCCTCTCAAGGTCATCTACCCTCCCCAGATGGAGATGCCACAAACATGCCAAACTCTTTCAGCCACAGCAATCCCAGAGGAATTCCAACACAGCTATGAAAAATCAGGTGGTACCTTTTGAGTCCAAGCCTCTACTTTGAAAATTTCCTGCTCCTGCATTCCCACTGAGATCAACTTACAGGTGAATGTACTGGAAGAGATTTCCGTATCAGGTTTCCTGTGTAAACCATTAAGCTCTCGGGCACTATGTTATACAAAGGATGGGGTAAAAATCCTCAAAATGACACGTCCTGGCAGTTGAGTTTTCAAGTTTCGAAAAAGATGCACAGACCACATATGAATCTTCTAAACTGTATTTGGAAATGACAAACATTCAGAACCAACAAAAATCTTCCTAGAGACAAGGCCCTGAGAGGAGTCTGTCCCCACTGTGTAAAGTTTTACATTAACTGTACAGAATGAAATTAGTAACCAGTAATCTTTGGCACTAGAATGGGTAACTCCTTAGTTGTTCATACAGTATCCAAACTGAACATTACATGACGTTAAACTGCTAGTTAACAGTTGAATTTTACATTTAAATTACCTTTAAGAGTTTGACGTCCTAGCTAAGTTTTTCAGTATCAATACACTAATCATATCTAACAGTGCCTGAGGTAGAGACTTCTGTAAGAGATTTATTGAAGAGAACACAATTGAGAGTATAATGAAGAAAAACACTTCCGGTCTTGGAAGCATATTATAGCCAAATGTCTTTGCTGGTTCAACAAGCCAAGCCTGAAATGCAGAACTCTTACTTCTTTCATTTCTGTAGAGACTTTGTACAGGGGTAGGGCTTTCTTCTGTTTGGACTCCTGCATTTTGGAATACATGGATTGCTTCTTTTAAAAGTATGATTCTTAACATGGAATGTGCATGAACCAAACTCAACACCATTATTAAAAACAAAAACAACACAACTGCATTAGAGACAACAAATAAAATCTTTTAAACTCTCCATGATATATGGCCAGAATGAGTGACAAGTATGCAAGTCAACCTAATGATTCTAACATTTGATGGTGACTGTGAATTATTACAGATTTATGATACGTAGGTGAGTTGAAATTTTATTTCCAAACTCAGCACTGTATAAGTGCAGGAGCTTATTTTTAGGTGGTAAGACTCTTCATGAAATTACATGATTTTATGAAGATAAAATCAATATCTGGAACCTTCCAAGCAAAATGACCAGCAACTGGGTATCTCTGACTTCAGGTACTTTACTTCACAGTCAGGAAAGACCTTTGCTTTATAAAAAGGCATTTCTTGAAGTAGGTTCAAGTATAACATACTTGCCTTTTACCAAACACTGCCTGGCCAAAAATTTATCCTCAACTATAGGTATTATTTTTAGAAGTGTACAGTCCCATAAATGAGATGGAAAACACAAAGCCAGGACATTTATAAGCTTAACGGGTAAACCATAGGTATGACTAATAGGAATAACATTTAAGTCCATTCTCGGAATAAGCTGCTAGAGCAAGTTCAGTGTTTTCAACAACTGATTCCTGTGATAAAGAGCACCGAAGGACTTCTTACTATATCATATAGTTCTTTCAATGATTTTTTTGAAGCTTCAAGCTCAGACAATGACCAACAGTTGGTCTTTTAATACTTTTCACCAGAGGCTTTCTCTAACTACTCCGTAACACTTCTGAGAGGTAGGTGGCTACTGGAACTTGGAAAAGTAAAGGGAATTGCTTAGTTTCATACCACAAAGAAATGACAGTTAAGGTACCTAATGATGACATTTTTCTTTTCAAAGACATAGGTGTCCTTTTAAAGACAGATGTGTGGGAGTTCTAACCTGTGAGAACCATTTTAGATGACAAAGTTCATCTTTATCAAAAGTAATTCTACAGATGTTAGTCAAGGAGAATCCCCAGAAAAACTGACTTCTAATGAAATAACACGCCTGTGGTTTTAAATGAACAAAATAGAAGCTAGCAAAACTAAGGCAGAAAGCAAAAGGAAGCCACAAAATGAACATTAACATTTCTTTAGAGGAAAATGCTATCTAATTCGTCCCTCAAATTTGAACTAAGGGAAAAAAGCCTGTTTGCTTTATAAAGGACACACATCTGAATAAATGATGGTATATTAAGGAATATAAACATGTTGTTGACCATATCCTGATTATAGTATGTGAAGGACTAAGCACTCAACTACTATTTGGAGAAGCATGTCATAAGACAGCATGTCTTATACAGCAATTCAAAGGAATGTGATTTTGATAGGAAAAAAAAAATGCTGTTTATACAAACACTTGCAAGTTCCAGAATAGTAACTGGAACAATATTTTTATTCACTCAGTGGGTTAAGCCAGACATTGAAAGGGCCATTTTCTTAATGTAGGTCCACTGACATGTTATTAGGTGAGAATGGTTTTGGCAAATTTGTATGTTCAAAGGCTAAAAGAAATGGACTAAGGAAGCAGTCAGAGTTGGGAAATCTATGTCATAATTAGAACTTTAGTGAGAGAATAAAAATAGATTTGAACACATGTGAAGGTGACCCAGAATATCTTTCTATGTACTTGAGGAAGTTGAAGAATTATCCAGACACAAAAGATAACATTCTCATCAGAACAAGCCAAGATGAAACACCGGAGGCCCTGCCTGTAGAAACTAAGTGGATGCCTCTGGCGCCGAATGTCTGCCTGGCATTTTTGCTTGACTCCGTCCCTCTCCTATCATTCAAATTCCCAACCCTCCCAATGGCAAAACCACTCTATTCTCCCTCAGGCTCTGAATAGATGGACATGAACCTACGTGTATTTTTTTCTGTCCTTCAGTTCAGAAGTCTGCATGAAGTTCTACTGACATAAGAATTATTGGTAGTTCTTTATCTTAGCCAGCCTGAATAATTTAAAATCTTGCCTGTTTTAGAATGATTACTTGAAATTCTTTAGTAACACTTTGTTTGAAGGAAACTGTGCAGATCTGGTAATTATCCAGGATATATACACATATAAGTCATTTTCTGAAATTTTCCCTTCAGTCTCACTGGAGGTGACCTTTTGCTCAAGTGTTTAGAGATCCTGAGGAGCTTCTCTTGGGTAAAATTTACAGATTAAAAAAAGCAAAATAAATGTAAATGCATGGCTAGAAGATAAGCTTAAATTTTCAACTGAATTTTTTTTGGGGGAAGGGGAGAAATGGAGAACAAAGAAAAAAGAACTATACACAGGATGCTGTTCTAAGACCCTCCTAAATAACAAAGAACTGACACTTAAAAATTAAGAGCAAAAAAATAAAACCCACTCTTGGAATTTCAAAGTTACAGGTGGCTTGCAATTAAATTTCTGTTAGAGAAGAGTGAGAGGTCCCAAATGAAATGCTCCCTAGTGAAGCAAAATCTCCTTCCTTTAAATCTTTACCAAGCTCTTACTCAGAAGCTCTTAAACTGTAAGACAAATGATGTGAACATGACAGAGAGAACAAAGTTATCCGACAGAAGGTTGAAAATGGCAGTTAAATATACTGCAAATTATGGGTGTTATGTGAACATGAATGCTTGTCACTGACAAACAGATATGCCTATACTGAATAAATACTGAAATTCTCTTTCAGACTATTTACAGATAGACTCCCAGGTCTGAACTAGTCTTCTGGGCAGAAACCCACTTTGGCAGAAGTAGGTAAATTATAAAAATTCCATGGTAAATGATAAGAAGGAAGTTGAACTTAGGCCTTCTGCCACATGCAGTATAAATGGCTTTGATTAATTTTTAGCCTAGAAGGGAATTTTCGTATTTTTATTGTTAACATATAAAGAAAATATTCAACACTGGCATCTTAAGAAACCAGAGGCAGGTTTTTTGATTCAGATTTAAGGCAAATCAGACAGGCCCACAACTAAACATCAGGGCTTATTTTCTAGGCATGGCTTTGCTTGGTGATAGAGGAATCTCAGAACAGTTCTAGCCGCAGTCTCCACACTGCTACTGGTTGAGGACACCTTTGTGCATCAGACTTTTGAAACAACTGACGTTACATACACACCATCAAAGCAAGGCTTGGTATTTAAAGGACTCCTGCAGTGAATCACTTGAAACAAAAATAGCTTTTCAAAGACTAGATACAACTCTGGGCATATGAATAAGATTCAAAGATTTCTCAAGTCAGAGAGAGATCTCCTTCTACCGTGGACTTCCTCTCTGAGGCTAAGAACTGACTCATCCCCCTTCAGCTCCTCACATATCTGAAATCGTCCCGGTAACACGAGAGGCACTTTTTATTAGGTGTATAGCATCTATTAAAACTTTAAACCCCGGGTAGAGTTTGCTGAACAAAGTAATAACACTAGCCTAATAGGCATTACCTTAAGGATTTTTTTCCCCTTTAATATAAAAGTATAACTACAGTGGTCCAATGTACAAATACAAAAAAAAGTTCTCATACTAAAAAAAAAAAAAAGTACCATAATACTGTACATACAAAAACCGTTCAACAAGAATGATTTAAATATATCTGTTCTTTTCCAGATCTGGAAGACACAAATGTAAAGTTCTGCAACTGTATTATTGCTGGAACTCATATCCAGGAACGCTGTGTTTCCCGTTC
The DNA here is from genome assembly GCF_003369695.1 of Bos indicus x Bos taurus. Lineage (NCBI taxonomy): Eukaryota > Metazoa > Chordata > Mammalia > Artiodactyla > Bovidae > Bos > Bos indicus x Bos taurus. Next base: position 45,582,766 of record NC_040094.1, read on the forward strand.
TCTCCCCCTTGTCCCAGCCCCACCTTCAGAGTCCCCTGAGCTTGGATCATGAGCCAACAGCATCCCTGAAGATAAGCAGAGCCAAATGTTTACTCAACGGAAGTCATTCTTCAGTGAGCCGCCGCTTACCACGAACTACGAAAGCACAAGCTCTAAGCCCAGCCAGGATTAAATCCAGACGGAGGTCTTCCCATCCCCGGATTTGCTACTAGCACTGCTTTTGCTGGACCCAGCTTTGGACCCCACTTTGGCTTTTTTTTCCCGGGAACCATGGGGGTTGTTTTGGTGATTGTAGGCCTGGATGGCCAGATCCAGGCGTTCCTGAGCCATTCTGATTTCCCTCTGCAGAGTCTCCAGGTCGGGTGGGAGGTTGTCCTCATGGCTGCCGTACTGCTGTTCCTGGGCGATGTTGGCCTTGTTTTGCTTGTAGGCAATCTTAGCGTTGGACAGTTCGGTGTACTGGATTTGATCTGGTTTGACGGCAATGTTATAGCCAGGGGGAGCAGATGGCGTATTCCAAGTGAAAGGATAATTATAAGCACCCGGATCTTCCAGTTCCCTCCTTTTACTGTTTAGCGAGTCTCGAATTGTCCCAAATCCTAAATGAAGCATCTCCCAAATGTTAAGCAATAGGCAAAGGCCTGTAACACCATACATTATCAGAAGAAAGATGGTCTTTTCAGTGGGTCTAGAAATAAAGCAGTCTATCTTATGAGGGCAAGGGAGTCTGCTGCACACATAAAATGGGTGGACTTGGAAGCCGTACAGGAAATACTGCCCAACCAGGAAACCCACCTCGAACACGGTCCTGGCCAGCAGCTGCAGCACATAGATCTTCATGAGCCCATCCTCCCGGATCCGCCGCCGGCCATCATGCTTAGGTTTAGATTGGTTCTGATCTTTATTTTCTTTCTCACTTTCTAATTCCATTTCTGGATACATCATGGGATCCTCTTCATGGTCCTCTTCCGTTTCTTCCAGAGCCCGGTGCTGTTTCCAGCGCATCGCGTAGGGCTTGCTGCGAGCGGCCTTCTTGTCTGCGTCACCGTGCTCCATCTTGGCAATCTTATGAATGGCATAGCCCAGGTACATGACCGAGGGGGTGGCCACCAGGATGATCTGGAACACCCAGAAGCGCACGTGAGACAGGGGTGCAAAGGCGTCATAGCAGACGTTCTCGCAGCCTGGCTGCTCTGTGTTGCACACAAATTTGCTTTGCTCGTCGTAATAGATGGATTCTCCTCCTACGGCTGTAAGGACGATCCGGAAGACAATCAATACCGTGAGCCAGATCTTCCCTACAAATGTGGAGTGGTTGTGGATCTCCTCTAGTAGGCGAGTGAGGAAGCTCCAACTCATGGTGACTAAACTGGTCCGCCCTGGCAAAAATGAAAAAGACCAAAGGAAGATCAGCAAATATTAAAATCTTTTTTATTGATCTTTAGAAACTACTTCTCTACATACGTGAAATCTAACTTCAAGGCTCATACTAGATGACAGAATAAATAGCGCCTCACGCGCCGCACCACCATCGGGAAGGGCCGTTCACCTCAGTCTGTGAGCACTGGTTTATGCTGACAGGGTCTTAGGGAAGTCTGATTTCTTTTCATGTCTTCTCTAGTTTAAAAGGTAAAATTGTAGCTGTCATTTGGAATACAATTCTTAATGTATATTTAAGAATTAATATACTTATACTGGATGTTTTACATATAGTGTTATTTCTTAGACTTCCTGAATTTTGTGAGATAGAGGGAAGAGGACAAAGGCACACCTGTTCAGCCACAGTAAGACTGCCACTGAGAACACAATGGGGACGCTTGAGCTGGACTCCACTGTGAAGAGGTACCTTACTAGCAAACTTAAATACTGGATCTGGTAACAAAGTATTAAAAAGAATTAAGGAGATGGTATCGCTGCAAATATTAATAACTGGCAAAGATCAAGAACTAGAATAAAAGACAGAAACTCAGAAGTCTTAGCTAGGGTGCATCACATAGCAGATTCTAGCATTCTGTATTATATTTCTGTATTTAATTTATGGTTGATGTTAAAAAATGCCTGCAGACAGAAAATCCAATCAATAGGTAAATCTACTTAAAACAGCATTTCAAAGCTAGTTTTATTCTGAGATTCTTAGATCTATGTTCAGAATCTTGGTAAAAACCATCTAAACAAGATAATATATGTAAAGTCCCTAATTCAACCCCTGACACAAAGCACACCTAGCTCTTCCCCTCTTTCCTCTCTTGGTTTACTTCTGCAGATTACAGTTGATTATCAGCATCATCAAAGAAATTTAAATACTCTTTTTACCTGTTATCCAGAATTTCTGCTATCCAAAATTTTCTTAGAGAAATGATGCTTTGTTTACAACTTTTCCAGATTTTCTCTGGAAGAGAAACAGAAGAGAAGGCCGTAAGTTTTCTCCCACAGAAAACAGTAAATCACCAGAATGCCATTTTCAGGGAGAAACAGTGGTACAGTACCACAGGAATCAATCAGCACGAGATGGAAACAGGACTGAGCTTGAATATCACTCTTCTCTTCTCCAATACATCATGGTAGGAGAAAATACCTAAAAGTGACTCGAAGATGCTTTACTCACTGTAGTCTAAGAAAATATGACAGGAAGATGAATCATTTGTGAAAATCTGAAACAGATGAACTCTGGCATCTATACGAAAAAGCCACAGCAGAAAATCTCAATGAATTTAAGCTGGGTCATTATAGGCATTGAGAAAATCTTCATCCCGCGTGCTCTATTCCTGCCCTCTTCTCTGGAGCAGCCAGCTAGGAGCAAGCTGTTTATTTACAACACCCAACAGCCGGCTCCCTGTCACTGGGACACCCATATCCACAGGAGGTGATTCACAGACTCGACTGCTCACAGAAAGAAAACATCTGCACCTGTACTGTGATTACTAGTGTATATACACAGGACAAATTACTTCTCATTATCAAGTTCTGCCAACCCTGGGATAGCCATGGTCACAAATCATCCTCATTTGCTATCATTTAATAAATAAAATGTAAAACAAACCCTGAATGTTCAAAGTTATTATATGTTCAAAATAATAAAAAATATTTTGGTAAGATATGTGAAAAAACCCCAAAACAATTCCCAAAAGGTCAATGAAGAAGAAAAAAGTTCAGAGGCATCTACATAACGTGAAAATATCAAGATTTACATACAGAAGAATCCAGTCACACAAGTATTTCACCACAGGACTTCAAGTACAACTCTCGTTTCCAGCACTGATGTCCAACTGAGCTCAACAGTTCTCCTCTCACTCTATACACAAGTTATAAAACCAAAACAAAAGTAAATAATAAGCAATCTTTAAATGGTGATGTAAGCCAGGTTTCCATAATGAATCACATCCACAGGTCTAGACTCACATTTTTCCAAAATGCCATGTCTAATGCATTTCCCTTAAAGCCTGAAATTTTATTTGTTCCAATAAGCCAAATCATGAAGGTGCAATCATTGGTTAGTTAGAAAACTCATTCTCTACACTTCCATCTGTACCAAAAACAAATGGGTATCTTTTTAACAATTATTGCTATGAAATAATTTCTCAACAGTTCAGTATTTCATACAATAATCTTAACTTTTTTGGGGGGAGGGGATCAATGGCAAATCCTTCAAAGCCTGTATAATAAAGCAGTCATTTAAACACAACTAGAAACACACATTCACACTGGTTAAGCTGCAGGCCTATACAATGCTGAACACTTAAAAGCCTGGTTTTCCAAAGGTTTTATAAGTGCCACAGCACCCTATCCCCAAACCTTGAGTATAAACGAAGTGTACAGTACTGCAACTTCAGCATCTCATAAAGTGGATGATGGGTGGTTTTCTTTCTAACGTAACCACAGGCTTCCCAACCAAATGGCAGCATCACCACTCTTCGGATCTACTGAGCTGTCAGTGGGTTTTTCCTTCGATACTCTTTCCTTTTCCAAATCCCTTTCCTCTCCTTGTAAGCATTAAGAGAAAGGCTTAAATATCAGAGTACACTACTCAAATTTGTGGGGAAGGGTAGAAAGGGAAAGTGGGAGGGAGTGAAAGGGGAGAAAAAAGTCAACTAGTAGAATTGTGGGTTCTGGAATTGACATTTCTAAGCAAAACTGTGCCACTGCCAAGTGTGGTCTCACCATGTTGTTGCACCACTAAAACTCCCTTTTCTCATTACCGCTTTTTTGCTCTTCTAACAGACAAAACAACAGGGTTTCCCTGGTGGCTCAGGAGTAAAGAATCTGCCTGCCAATGCAGGAGACGCACGTTTGATCCTTGACCCGGGAAGATCCCCTGGAGAAGGAAACAGTGACCCACTCCAGCATTCTTGCCTGGGAAATGCCATGGACAGAGAAGCCCAGCAGGGCTACAGCCCACAGGGTCGCAAAGAGTAGGACACAGCTTAGCAACTGAACAACAACAACAACAGGCAGAACACGGTCTTCTTTGGCATCCCTGCTTCAGCAAACAAACTTGGTTAAAGAGTAAGGAGTCAGAGTGTGCAATTAACTGTGAATGGCTTTCATGAAAAAATAAAAATCATTTCCGTATTCTATCTATGAATGGAAAGTGACATGGGAATGTGTGATGAGTGGTGGTGGGGATGGGGGGAGGGATGCTGAACAACTAAATGCTTTTTGCCAACTAGGAAAGCCAACAGATTTATACGTATTTTGACACAATATCTTCTTGAATATATCCTTTATGCTTTGGCTGAATTTATCTATAGACAAATCTAGAAAGTAGTAGAATTAGGACACAAGAAATGTACATCTGCATGGTTCTTGCCCTGTACAGTCATTTGAGTTTCTAAAAAGGTTCTAGCAATTTACAACGCCTGGCAATGAATTACAATTTTACCTCAACCCCGTCAGCACTGTCTGTTATGCTACTCTGCCAGATGCAAAATGGAATTTCAAAAATATCTCAATTTGTATGTTTTTAATACAGCAGGATACATTCCCCCTATAGTCCTCCTTCTTCATGAACTATTCCTATTCTTTTGCCCATTTATCTGCAGAATGTATTCTGCATTTGACATTTAATATAAATATATTTGTTTTCCTCCAAAATTTACTACTTTATATAGTCACACCAGTCAATCTGTTAAATAAATATTCTTTCTAGGATAGCTTTTTAAATAATCTGCAAAATTCTTGGTAGCCCATAATTCAAAAGTATTCTTGATTCTATCCCCACCCCACAACACAACACATACTGAAGAAAATTATGTTTGCTTACATAAAATGTACTGGACAGAAATCAAACGTGCTATTTTTAGTCTGTTTTCCAAATAAACTTTCAAATCTACATTGTCTTACACTAGAAAAGAGAATTTTAAAAATTACTTGGTATCAACATGGTAATAAATTATGTAATCCCCTCCCAAATTATTTATATTTGAAGAGTTTCCTATCAGCTATATCCTAAACAGGATCAAGTCAAAGTTTACTGCCTTTTTCTGTAAACTAAAAGCATCTTTGGAGACCAAACGTAAAAGCTCATTATTTGGATTATCTCTGGAGGTAGATTATATGATCAGGTCTATTTAACAATGAAGAAATGAGGCCCAGAAAGGTTTTAAAATTTCCCCAAGATCACCCAGTTATTAAGAAGTGAAGCTAGAATCTGAAGTCAGTCTTACTTCAGATTCTGGGCTTTTAACCACTAGTTAAGAATTACATTACAGGTGAGTTGAAACAAAGTACAGGTCCCATGTGAACATGGACGAGGGCACCTTATCTCAATCATGGGGATCAGAATTAGACTAAATAATAAAGTAAACTCACAAAGATCAAGGGGGAAATTTCAGAGTTTAAGATCTTATACACAGAATGAACTGCAAGTTAAAAAAACAAAACGACACCCCCAAAAACAATAAAATAAAAAGCCCCAAAAGAACTTCAAGGTTTCTTGGCAGTTGGAAAAGAAAAATGATGATTTCACTAAGAAAGATAACTTCTTTGGACATTGAGAATAGGGGCTAGAGAAGTTGGTAAATCCGGTCCAGGAGTGATTAGAGTTGTTAAAGGGGAGATAAACATGTGCTCAGATGTGCTCAAAAATACTGTAAATAAATCAAACCAGAATTCTAAAGAACGTTCAAGTAATTACAGGAAAATGGAAAAAAGAAAACACATAAACAGAATGGACAAACAGAACACAATGGCTAAAATTAAAAAGAATGACTATGGGAGGAGATCCCTGAGATTCTGAAAAGCAAAAAAAAAAAAAAAGACATTCACTGGGTAGGAATGACTATACCTAGTGCTGGTGAGGATGTGGAGAAGCTGGTACTCTAAACACTGGTCACTTTGCAAAACAGTGGCAGTGGAGCTTGCTGTAAAGAACTGCCTGTCAATTTAAGAGACATAAGAGACACAGGTTCAGTCCCTGGGTGGGGAAGATCCCCTGAAGGAGGGCATGGCAACCCACTCCAGTATTCTTGCCTGGAAAAATCCATGGACAAAGGAGCCTGGTGGGCTGTAGTCCATAGGGTTGCAAAGAGTCGGACGTGACTCAATCGACTTAGCATACACATGCAAACATATATCAACTATATGATCCAGCCAGTCTGATCCTAGGCAAGAAGTAAAACCCTATTTCTATAAAAGGACTTGAACATAAATGTTCACAACAATTTTATCTGTAATAGTCAAAAACTGGAAACAACACAAATGTCCATCATCAGGTTGATGAATAAACTAATTGTGGTATATTCATACAATGGAATACTACTCAGCAATAAACTACTGATATGTGTAACATGGATGAATCTCAAAGTCAGGCAAAAAAAAAAAAAAAAAAGAACACACTGTATGATTCCATTTATAAAAGTTCTAGAAAACGCAAACTAATCTACAATGACATAAAGCACATCAGCAGTTGCCTATAGTGGGGTGCAGGGAGGCACTGGCCAGCCTGATAATCAAACTCTCCTGGCTATTATTTTTCAGTTTCTATTTCTGTCTCACTTCTCCTTTCCAAACTTCTAAATACATATCCTGATTTTTGTTCTATCTTAGCCCATCCTTTTCAGCACCCTTTGTTGATTCCTTCACCAGAAATCAAGCTGTAAATGATGTCCCATTTGCCCCAACATCTCCCTGGAATTTCAGACTTTAAATTCAATTGCTGCTCTACATCCTCTCTTGGATGTCTAATAAGCACCTGAAATTTAACATACCCCAAACCAATCCTCCTCTCCTCCAAAGAGTTACTCTTATTCTGTCTGCAGTTTTCCCAAATCAGTAAGTAGTTTTGTCATTCATGACGTTTTTAAGGCAAAATTTTCAAGACAACCTCACTCTTTTTCCTCACTCCATAGCCAAGCTATCAGCAAATCTTGTCAGTTGTATCTTCAAAATATATATCCAGTCCAACCACTTCTTTCAATCTCTACCACTATCATACTGATCCAAGTCACCTTCATCTCTAGCCAAGATTACTATAAAAGCAAGAGTCTTCTAATTGGTCCCCTAGCTTATCCTCTTCGGAGAAGGCAACAGCACCTCACTCCAGTACTCTTGCCTGGGAAATCCCATGGATGGAGGAGCCTGATAGGCTACAGTCCATGGGGTCGTGAAGAGTCGGACAGGACTGAGCAACTTCACTTTCACTTTTCACTTTCATGCACTGCAGAAAGAAATGGCAACCCACTCCAGTGTGCTTGCCTGGAGAATCCCAGGGACAGGAGCCTGGTGGGCTGCTATCTACGGGGTTGCACAGAGTCGGACATGACTGACGTGACTTAGCAGCAGCAGCAGCTTATCCTCTTAACCCTCCAAGTCTCTTCTCCAAAAAGCAACCAGAGTAAAGCTTTTAGAAAACAAGTCAGATAATGTCTCTCTTTTGCTCAAAATTCTCCCAGAACAAAACCTAAATCTTCACCACAGTCTACGGATGGCATCCTTTATCACAAAGCTGCTAGGACACTTCTGGTCTCTTTACCCTCCGCTCTCGCTCACTCTGAATAAGGAATACCTACATCCTTGCAATCCCCTGTTCATACCAGTCATGTCATACTTTTGCTTCAAGATTACTGTACTTGTTATTTTCACTGCTTTGAAATATTTAATTTCACAGATATTAGCAGAACATACTCTCACTTTATTCAAGTCAGCCCAAAAGTCATCTCCCTAATGACCTTCCTCAGGCCACTTTCCTCTAAAATAACATCTCTCATTCTCCAGCCCTTTAATTTTTCTTTTTTTTTTTTTTCCTTTAATTTTTCTTTATAGCACTTACCCCTCACATAATTTCTATTTTACAATTTGTTTATAGACGGTAAACTCCTTGAAGGCAGGCTTTTGTTCTTTTATCCCCAATACCTAAAACCCCACAGCCTGACAAAAAGGTAGTAGGTTTTCAATAAATTGTGCTTAGTCACTAAGTTGTGTTCGCTAAGTCGTGTCCGACTCTGTGACCCCATGGACTGTAGCCCGCCAGGCTCCTCTATCCATGGAATTTTCCAGATAAGAATACTGGAGTGGGTTGCCATTTCCTACTCCAGGAGATCTTCCTGACCCAGGGTTACCCAGGGATTGAATTCATGTCTCTTAAGTCTCCTGCATTGGCAGGCAGATTCTTTACCACTGCGCCACTGGGGAAGTCCCTCTCAATAAATATCTGTTCAATAAAAATGTCCCTGATGTATTAACTGGAAATACAGGACTCAGAACAATATTATCCCAATACTGTGAAAACAAATAAAATTTATGCATTACAAAACCCTAGAAGAAAAAAAAAAGCTTGAAAGGATATAAATGAATACCCACTCTACCTTCTCCTTTCTTTAGCCTTTTTCCTGTATCTCCACTAGAATTCTCTCTCTAAAATGGATGTGTTACTCCTTTGCTGAAAAGCCACTAATGAAAGTGGCCCCTCAAATCAGTGGGGCCAAGATGGATTTTTTAAAGTATTTGAATAAAACGTAGTTGATATCTGTTAACTCTGGACATGGGAAGAAAAGATGAATCTGAGTACAAAAAAATAAAAAGTGTCTCCACGGATAAAAGAAAAAACAATTTAAACAATACTGGAAAACAATGAACTGGGGAAAGAGGTTTCAGTAATTCTTTTATATGCAAAGAGCTAATCTCTAGTATATATAAAGAGTTCAAAACAGACATTCCACAGAAAGAAAAACACAAATTCCCCTTAAAAAATGCGCAACATGGATGAAAACATAATGCTAAGTGAAAGAAGTCTGACACAAAAGCCACCAATTGTATGATTCCACTTATATGAACTGTCCAGAATAAGCAAATCAACAGAGACTAAGGTTAGTTAGTGGTTGTTAGGGCCTATGCGCTTCCCTTCTGGCTCAGCTGGTAAAGAATCCACCTGCAATGTGGCAGACCTGGGTTTGATCCATGGGTTGGGAAGATCCCCTGGAGAAGGGAAAGGCTACCCACTCCAGTATTCTGGCCTAGAGAATCCCATGGACTGTATAGTTCATGGGGTCGCAAAGAGTCGGACACGACTGAGCTTCACTTCAGGGCCTATAGGAAATGGATTGTGATCGTTAATGGGTATAGGCTATCTTTCGGGGATAATGAAAAGGTTTGGAATTAAGACAATAGTGGTGGTTACACAACCTTGTGAATATACTAAAACCACTGAATTGTATACTTTAAAAGAGCAAATTTTAGGGTATATAAATTATATCTCAATAATAAACTACTCTGAGATACAATTCTCCTATCATACTGGCAAAAATCCTGAAGTGGGAGAGGTTATGGAAAATATGTTTTCAAATACTGCTGGTGGGAGGGCAATTTACTAATACCTACAAAATTATATGTGAATCTGTATCCTTTGACCCAGTAACCTCACTTTTGGGAATGATCAAAGTAGAACACTGTTCCTATGTAACTCAATGTCCCCTGTCAAAGCAATGGTTAAATGCACCATGGCCTATTTACACAACAGAATACCGCGTGGCTGTAAAACATGAGAAAAGATATTCAAAATGTCTTGAATTGTACAGAGATAGTCAAGACATTCAAATAGTGAAAACAGCAAAGTATATGTGTATATATGTATACATCTTTTCTATAAAGAGAAAAAATATCAATCTGTGTTTTTTGCTTAGATTTCTATAAGGAAACACAAGGATCTTTCTTTTTAATGAATAAAAGTGGAGGAGGAGACAAAGAGGAATGGGATAGAATTAAGACTTTTATTACATATCTTTTTATAGTCTTATTTTTTGAACCAAAGGAATATATTGTCTTTTTGAAGAAAACACCCCCAAAAACATTCCATGTCCTAGAAAATAAAGTCTGCTTGAGATTTGAAAATAAATCTTTTGTAAACTTTTTAAAGTTAAAAAAACTTAAATAAAATCCTTCATCCTCTCTACACCCTTGCCCTGCCTTCTTTTCTTCAGAGCACTCAACACTACCTCAAACACTTATTTGTTAACTTGTTCATTATCTGTCACCTCAATCAAATTAAATACTTTGTTCTTATAACCCTGGCACTTAGAAGAACTATTAACTGAGTAATTTAATAAATTTGAATCTCTGCTCATTGATTTTCCTCTACTTTATATGGTCTTTCCACAATTTCCTACTTGGGAAAATTTTTTATCCTTTAGGATCTAGCCTAAAGGTCACTTCAAGTTTTCTAGACCTCCTCATTTAATCTCCTCCTCAGGAAGTCCATAATAAATTTTTATTCCACCAATATCAGGACTTAATCTAGTAAACTGAAGTTAGTGGTATCAGTTTCTTCTGCTGGAATATTAGTTTCTTGAGAGGAAAGTCCATGCTTCTAAAAATTCTCTGAGCCCTCATATATAACTCAATATATGTGTGTTACATTCAACAGAAGATCTAAATTGATTTACAGGAGGCAGAAAATATAAAATATGTCCACTGTCCATGAACACAATCATTTCAGAGCAGAACACAATGAATGAAATAGAAGTACAAAATGTGAAAATACTCAGAGAAGGAAAAGAGACTAATTTTTATAGATTAAAAAGTATAAACTGTCAATTATACTGCAATAAAGCTGGAAAAAAAGTTTAAGCTTACTGCAGAAGACAAGTGGGTCTCTGAAGAACGGGGATGGTTTCATCAGGCAGAGCTGGGGTGGGAGGTAGGGGCAAGGCAGATGGAGAACGTGATGTGAGTAAAAAGTGGCACACGGCTCTTAGACTGGAACACGACGGAGGATGTTTGAGAAGTAGCTGCAGAGAAGGTTGAACAGGGAGGTCAAAGACCAGTCTGCAGAGGGGCTTAGCACACCATGAAACCTGAAAGTAAAGCATGTTAAGTAATGAGTAACGTTCCTCAAATGTGGTCCACAGACCACCTTCATCAGAATTATCCAGCGTGCTCACTGAAAATGCCGATTCCCAGGTCCTACTTACCCAATTCCCACTCCCAGGCGTACTGAATCTGAATTTAACACATTTGCGGTTAAACATTTAAGTTGTTTACAATGATTTACGATAATACTTAAGACTTTGTGTGTGTGTGTGTTAATCGCTTTGTCGTGTCCAACTCTTTGTGAACCCATGGACTATAGCCCGTCAGGCTCCTCTGTCCATGGAATTCTCCAGGGAAGAAGTCTGGAATGGGTTGCTATTTCCTTCTCCAGGGAATCTTCCTGACCTAGGGACTGAACCAGGACTCCTGCATGCCAGCCAGATTCTTTACCATCTGAGCTAAAGGGAAGCACATTTCCAATTACAGATTTAGGATAAATTTATAAAAGAATTTCTTTGCATAAAAGAAATTTGTACAAAGTTGTACAAATTGTGAAAAACTTTGTGTATGTGTGTTACTAAGAAAAAATCAGTTTTTTTTAATGCACTATCTCTCCAAAAATTTTTAATATGTATTACCAAATGGCCCCTCCAAAAAGCCAGTACCTGTTAGTATTTCCACTATCAAGGATATGAGAATGCTGTTTTCCTCACTCCCTTACCAATGATTCTAACGCATTTTTAAACAAACAAGACTTGGGTTAATCTGTGTTTAAACTGTAAGAAGTTTTAAACTGTCATTAATCATTAGGGAAATGCAAATGAGACAAAAAACGCATAGTGAGGTACCACTTCATACCCAAAAAGACGGGTACTATTAAAAGAAATGAGACAAGAGCTGAAAAGGTTATGGAGAAACTGGAATCACTGTTGTGCACTGCTGACAATGTAAAATGGTGCAGCTACTGCAGAAAATGTTATGATTTTCTCAATATATTATATACAGAAGTATCATATGATCCAGAAACTCTACTTCTGGATGTCTACCTAAAAGAAATGAAAGCAGGGATGCAAACAGGTATCTGTACACCCATGTTCACAGTGTACTAACCACAACAGCCAAAAGGCGGAAGCAACACAGCATCCACCAACACATAAACAAAATATGGTATACACACACAATGTTATTAAGCCTTAAAAGGAAGGAAATTCTGACACATGCTGCAGTGCTGATGAACCTTGGAGACAGCTGGCTAAGCCAAAGAAGTCAGTCACATGAGGACAAATATTACACGTTTCTACTCACAAAAGGGCCCTGAAATAGCCAAATTCATAGAGAGAAAATAGACTGGTGATCGCCAGGGGCTGGGAGGAATGGGGAGTTAGCATTTAATGGGAAGTGAGTTTCAGTTGGGAAGATAAAGTTCTGGAGACAGATGTAGATGACTGCTGCACAACAATGTAAATGTACTTCATGCTACAGACCTATGGTACATTTCATGTTACGGATATTTTACCACAATGAAAAAGTAAAAAAAAAACACTAAAATTCACTCATGCAATTAGTATTTACTACCATCAAGAAGCTTGCAATAAAGTATTACTAGTTTATAAGAAACTACAAACACTTAATAAAACTACAGTTGTATTCACGAGGTATTTACAAACATCCCTGGTGGTCCAGCGGCTAAGACTCCAAGCTCCCAATGCAGGGGGCCCAGGTTCAATCCCTTTCCAGGGGACTAGATTCCATTTGCCACAACTGAAGACTTGGTGCAGCCAAATAAATAAAATATATATTTTATATATATATATAAAGAGGTATTCAGTGTTATATATGCTATACAACAAAAGACTAGAAGAAATAACTGGAATCATCTGTTAAAGTTTAAACATTTTTATAGAACAGTGACTCTACAGGGAAATGCTTTACTTTCCAGTTTATCTGACTCATTTTTTCCATTACAATCTCTTTACTATTAACGTTGGCCACAAAAACACCATTAATCCAAAAATATCAATTTTATATATTTCTTTGAAAAAGTTTCTCATAGACTCATGTAGAGGGGAAAAAAAAAAAGCTCCCAAGGGATTCAGAGGAACTAAAAAAGTATATAACTTTTCCCTTGTCAATTTTTAGATGCTCAGTGAACTGAACTAACTAGGAAATTTAAAAAATTAAAATAAGTAGTGCTATTTCAAATGTCTTGCAAATGCATAATCAAGTTGTGTCAGAGCAAAGTTTTAATCTCCTTTTTTAAAAAAATATTTATTTAACTAATCTGGGTCTTAACTGCAGCATCTGGGATCTATTTCCCTGACCAGGGATCAAACCTGGAGCCCCCCGTGTTGGGAGTGCAGAGTCTTAGCCACTGGATCACGAGGAAAGTCCTAATCTCCTTCTAATTAAAAAAAAAAAAAAACTTGGGCTTCTCTGGTGGCTCCAAAGAATCTGCCTGCAATGCAGGAGACCTGGGTTCGATCCCTGGGTTGGGAAGATCCCCTGGAGAAGGGAATGGCTACTCACCCCAGTATTCTTGCCTGGAGAATCCCACAGACAGAGGAGCCTGGTGGGCTACAGACCATGGGATCACAGACTCGGACATGACTGAGCAACTAACACTTTCATTTTCACTTAAAAATCTTAATTATTTTTCTAAACAAAAATCCAGGATGAACTAATAGCAAGAGTACCGGAGTGGGTTGCCATTTCCTTCTCCAGGGGATCTTCCTGACACAGGGATTGAACCCAGGTCTCCCACACTGTAGGCAGACGCTTTACCGTCTGAGCCACCAGGGAAGTAAAGTGATTCTAACCTTGACTTTTATGAAACAGAGAGTAAGCACTGACCTGAGAGCCAAGAGATTCTAACAGGCACTTCAGGAACAAATATTTCTTTCCACTTTTTCATTTGTGAATTAAGTGAAAAATATCACATCAGATCATTACCAAGGTCCTTAACAGGTGATGAAAATCAACTCGGGCAGATCATTTTTCACAAAACAACCAATAAATTATGTGAATTCAGAATTCCAAGGACAGGAAAGAAGCAAAGTAACAAGCAGCTAACTGCTGCTAACTGCTAAGTCACTTCAGTCGTGTCCGACTCTGTGCGACCCCACAGATGGCAGCCCAACAGGCTCCCCCATCCCTGGGATTCTCCAGGCAAGAACACTGGAGTGGGTTGCCATTTCCTGCTCCAATGCATGCAAGTGAAAAGTGAAAGTGAAGTCGCTCAGTCGTGTCTGACTCTTAGTGACCCCATGGACTGCAGCCCACCAGGCTCCTCCATCCATGGGATTTTCCAGGCAAGAATACTGGAGTGGGGTGCCAAAACTGAACAATATTAAGACATCAAATTTTCAAAAAGGCATTTTCCAAACAGTCATCTCAGAAAATCCGCGGTTGGACTAAACTGAAAAATTTCCATATTGACTCATCATGATTCACAAGTATTAACTATCTGGGCCTCCCAGATTACGAGCTGATCCACTAAGAATTGTGCTAGTGATTCACACTCCTGAATGAGACTGCTTTATGTGCAGACACAAGGAATCAATTAAAGGGTTTACAATGAAGTTTTGTTTAACTGGAACGTTTTAAATGGAAGTTAATTCTGCATGAGTGATAATAGATATTTAATAACTAGCTAGTGACAATTTCTCAGCAAAAGCATTATGGTAGCTTTCATCTATGTATTACAAACAGTAATCTATGTATTACAAACAGGAAAACAACGTGTTTTTCAAAAGAGCTCTTGGCTATGAACCATATTTGAAAAACAAATATTTAAAATTTGTTGTAAGTCAAATTATAAAATAAAGGAGAGAAAGTATCTTGGCCCTATTAACTAACAAGGAAACAAAATACACCATTGTGGGTTGAAGTGTCAATTTGTGCTGGCAAAAAGCCATTCTATTTGAATGTAAGAACCTTCAGGAACCAGCTGGAGAAGTATGGGGAACCTGGAATAATGTGTTCATTCACAGTGCATCGTAAGTGGTACTGTCTTCATGTAAAAAAGGACAGGATTGGTACACTAGTCCAAAACAGCTTAAAGCTTAGGTCGAATCAAATGAACAACAAACAGTCTAGGAAAATGACATGTCTAGAGAAAAACAAAAATAAACATTTAACATTTCTGATATGACTTGGGTCACAATACAAAATTTGCAAAAAACATTATCATACAGTGATGGTGAGGCTGGACTGGTACAACCTTTTTGGAAGGTATTATGGTAATATTCACCAGAAATTTTAAAATGTTTTATGTCCTTTAATCAGTAACACCACATCTAGTAATTTACCTTAAATAAATGCCCAATAAAAGAAGAATTTTATGTAATTTATGATATAATCTCTATGAGGAAATATTGCACAACCATTATAAATCTTGTTTTTAGTTCAGTTCAGTCGCTCAATCGTGTCTGACTCTTTGTGACCCCATGGACTGCAGCACGCCAGGCCTCCCTGTCCATCACCAACTCCCAGAGTTTACCCAAACTCATGTCCATTGAGTAGGTGAGGCCATCCAACCATCTCATCCTCTGTCGTCCCCTTCTCCTCCTGCCTTCAATCTTTCCCAGCATCAGGGTCTTTTCCAATGAGTCAGCTCTTCGCATCAGGTGGCCAAAGTATTGGAGTTTCAGCTTCAACATCAGTCCTTCCAAAAATCTTGTTTTAGGACAGAGATTACAAAATTCATACAACTATACAGGGACAAAAACTAGATTCATGGTTGCCTAGGACGGAGAAAGATGGGGAGGAGTAGAGAGTAACTGGTAACAGGTACAGGGTTTCTTTTGAAGGGAATGAAAATATTCTAAAATTAAACTGTGGTGAAGGCTACACAACCCAGTGAGTCTACTAAAAATACCGAAGTACATTTTAAACAGGTGAACTGTACAGTGTGTGAATTATACCTCAGAAAAGCCATTTAAGACATTTTCTATACATCCAGATACCAGTAAGTGATACAAGTAACTGAAACAAAACAGTGGGGCCTGGACAACACAAAGACCAACTACAGGGGCTACTGCTTATCAGCTTCAGCCTTTGGAGTCATCAGATTGTCACAGCTTTCAAAGTAAGTCTTTAACCTGGATTTTTATGTGAAGCCCAATTTGGGGATAATTTTTTGATTGAAGTATAAAATACCTACAGAAAGGTGAAAGTGAAAGTCGCTCAGTAGTGTCGACTCTTTGCAACTCCGAGGACTACACAGTCCATGGAATTCTCCAGGCCAGGATACTGGAGTGGGTAGCCTATCCCTTCTCCAGTGGACCTTCCCAACCCAGGAATCGAACCGAGGTCTCCCACATTGCAGGCAGATTCTTTATCAGCTGAGCTATCAGGGAAGCACAGAAAGGTACACAAACAGAAATGTGCAGATCAATGAATTTTCACATAACCAAGTAACCAGCACTGAAATCAAGAACAAAGCATTACCAGCCATAATTATGCCCCCTTCCTACATACGAGAAATCATCATTATTGACAGATTGGGTAATATTTTGTTGTGGGAGATGGTCCTATGCATTGCAGAATGGATCGCAGTGTCCCTGGCCTCTTCCAGCTGTGACAACCAAAGATGTCTCCAGACATTGCCAAAGGCCTCTTGGGAAACAATATTATACCACACCGAGACTCACTGGTTTAACCTGTCCTTGACCTTTACATAAATGGACTCACAGAATGAACTCTCTTACATCAGAATCATAAAGAATACACTTCTGTGTCTGATTCAACATCTGCTGAGAGTCACCAATCTTGTTGCATTTAGCTCTAGTCTACTCATTTTCTTTGCTTTATTATTTCACCATTGTGTGTATATATCACACTCTATCCACTCTACTGCTGATGGGCATTTGAGTAACTTCCAGTTTGAAGCTATTATGCATAATGCTACTGTGAACACACCAAATGTGTCCTCCAGTGAATATATGTATGCTTCTGTTGAATGCCTAGACCCAGAATTGCTAGCTGTGCAGTCCACATATGTCAGCCTAAGTAGATTGGTTCCTTTCTTAAGGGGGTTTATCAATTTGCACTTCCACCTGTCTCTTTTTTTCCTTTTTTCATGTTGGCAACTAATAAGAAAAATAAATATTTAATACTGAGCCAGACACCTTATTAGCGGAATAAAGCCTGCCAATTTGCGATCTGTTTTTTTAAAATGTTTCATTGTGTGGGAAAATGCTCATATGTAATAGAGAAACAAAAAAATCAAACAAAAAAAATTCACAATAATATATCTGAATGGAAATATGGATGGATATTTGATGATTTCTGTATTATTTGCTTTTCAGTATATTCTACAATAAACATGTAATAATGAAGCTGGCAAAGCTTTCATATGCAACAAAAGCCCCCAGAGAAATTTAAAAAATAGGTCAGGGTACAAATTTCATAATATTTGCATACATACATATTTTACATTCATAAGGACCTAATTAAATAATGAATATATCACAGAAAAGTTAACTATCTCATAGAATCTTTGATACAATTACTACACCGCTCCTGCATAAAGGGATCCAGGAAAGAACTTATATAAAATTTCACCCTAGAGCAAAATATAGGATGATGAGACAACAGGGTAATTCTTAATTTGTAAGGATATATCAAAAGTTATTAGTTCTCTGACATATCTTATATAGCAGTTAGTATCATAATGCTGCTCTTCTCATTTCTTTAGAAACACACTCTAAAGTGGTCCAGAAGCAACACAGAAGATTAACATCCTCAATACTCCTTGAAACGCATAGTTGTTGGCACTGTGCCATTGCTACCTGCTGGTTATGAGTGTCTGATACTGAATAAATGGAGCTACGTCTATTTGAGAAAATGATTATTAAAACAGCCACCAAAAACGTTCCAGTGTCCATTATGAATTCTATTAAATGTTTGCCTGGCATGTGAAAACGTTACAAAACTCATACTTCCTGTCCTAATCACTTCACTTCATATCAAGGATTCTTCTGTGGGGATAAGAATGTGCCCATGAGACTCAGTGCAAACCCAAAAGATTTATCTCCTGAGAGAAGGCACTGAATGTTAATATACTGCCTTAAATGGAGTTTTTAAAACCAAAATAACCTGTTACTTTAAGGCTTTGCTAAGGGAACTATTCTGAGCACGGATCTCATCTCCATTTTCCTATCTGAAGAAACTACACCGGGGGGACTTCCCTGGTGGCTCACTGGTGAAGAATCCGCCTGCCAATGCAGGAGACATGGGTTCAATCCCTGATCCAGGAAGATCCCACATGCCACAGAGCAACTAAGCCTGTGCGCCTTAAAAAACAAACAAACAAACAAAAACTACACTGGTACTTCCCTGGTGGTACGGTGGACAGGAATCAGCCTGCCAATGCGGGGAACACGGATTCCATCCCTGGTTTGGAAAGATTCCACATGCCTCAGGGAAACGAAGCCCACGCTCCACAACTACTGATGCCTGCACATCTAGAGCCGGTGCCCCGCAACAAGAGAGTCACCACAATGAGAAGCCCTGGCGCAGCAGCCAAGAGCAGTCCCTGACAAAGACCCAGCACAGTCAAAGTAATTAGGAGAATATATCACAGAAGAGTTATCATAGCTTAAAAAAAAAAAAAAGAAACTGCACTGACATGTATGTAAGTTTGAACCAAACGGCAAAAAAGTTTCTGAGGCAAAATAAAAAGCAGTAGAAACTAAAGCTTCTAACTACTAAGAGCATTTTACCTGAGGTTCAAAATACTAAGGGCACTTTAAATTTCTCCCTGAATTAATAACCATAATTAACTGGCAACCAAAATAAGTCTATGCAAGCTACATATACATAATTTTCCTCCCAGGATATACCTCAAATCATAAACATACTTTCCTTTCCCACCCTCAAGTATGATAGGTGACAATGGCTTCAGACACACAATTCAGTAAGCACTGAGACATTCCACCAATTTCTACTAATTTTTCCAAACTTAAAAATAAAAGCTTTCCTTTCCAAGTAAATCTGAGAAGTGCACATCTGCTTGAATTGCTCAACCTATAATAAATACAAAGCTTTCACTCTGAAAAATGAGAATGTGCATGTGTGCTAAGTTGCTTCCCACTCTCTGCGATCCCATGGACTTCAGCCTGCCAGGCTCCTCTGTCCATGGGATTCTCCAAACAAGAGTACTGGAGTGGGTTGCCATGCCCTCCTCCAGGGGATCTTTCCAACTCAGGAATCGAACCCGCAACTCTTACGTCTTCTGCACTGGCACCAGCGCCGCAGTGTGAGATTAATACGCATATTTTACTAAAGATCATAATGACTTGCTTAAGATCACTCAACAAATTAGCTGTAAAGCCTAAAATACAACTCAAGACCTAATGATCTTTTTCCTATACTATGTGAATTTAGTATTTAGTTTTAAGACCAAACAGAAGGTCACTGAAAAAACTGACAGTGATATACAAGATATATAACTAAAGATTCCATTTAAAATAGCAACAGTACATGAAATACTGAGGAATAAGCTTCACGAGAAACATACTACCAAGGAATACCAAGTAACAAAAAAGACTTATATGCTCAAAATACTTTAAAGACTTAAAGCATTATGTGTTCTTGGATACAAAAGCAATCATAAAAATATTAGTTCTTAAATTAATCTAAATGTAATTCAATCTTGATTTCTAAAAATACCAGTAGAATTTCTCTGGAACCAGACTAATTCTAAATTTAATGTGTAAAATTAAATAGTAAGAATGGTTGGGAAATTTCAGAAAGAGAAACAAGGGCACACAAGCTTCTCTAGATATATATTATGAAGTTATAGTAACTTTAAAAGGTGGGATTGGCAAAATGATTAGAAGACTGGAACAGAATAAAGTTCAGAAGACCTAAAAAGACATCTGAGAAAATGTATGATACAGGTGGCATTTCAAACTAACAGGAAAAAGATGGGACATACAATATATGATATTGAACTACTATGGGTAGCTATCTAGAAAAAATTAAACATAAAAGTTTGATCTTTAGGTTCCAAATAGATCCAAGATTTCAAATTAAAAGCAAAGCAATATGCTAGATGAAATGAACATTTTTTTCATAATAAGCTAAGTAGTGAAGACTTTTCTAAAATGAAACTACTTAGACGTCAAATGAAAGAATTGACAAATTTAATTATATTAAATATAAATTCTAGAACGCTAGAAAATCCTATACAGAATTCAAAAGATATACTAAATGCTTAAAATTATTTGTAGTTCTTAAAAGAAAAGCCTAAGTTCTCTAACACATAAAGTGCTCCAACAGATACTTAAAACAAAACAAAAAAAAACCTCAATAGAAATATGCAATGCAGATACAGAAAACAAATTTATGCTACTGAAGGGGAAAAGGGAGGGGAGATAAATTAGGAGTTTTGGATTAGCAGATGCTAACTACTATATATACAACAGATAAACAGCAAGGTCCTACTATACAGCACAAGGAACTATATTCAATATCCTATGATAAACCATAATGGAAAAGTATCTGAAAAAGAACACACATAATATATATACCTGAATCACTCTGTTGTACAGTAGAAACTAACACAACATTGTAAATCAACTACACTTCAATTAAAAAAAAAACCTGCAATGAAGAGACAATTCTCAGAAAAAGAAATGTAAATGGCTTTTAATAATATGGCATGAAAAGATATTCAATATCACTTGTAATTAGGATTTACAATTAAAACTGTACCAATATACTACTTTTCACTTGTCCAATTGGAAAAAAATTTTAAATTGATAACAGATCACTGATAAGGTGTGTGCGTGCTTAGTCGCTCAGTCGTGTCTGACTCTTTGTGACCCCATGGACTGTAGCTCGCCAGGCTCCTCTGTCCACGGGAATTCTCCAGGCAAGAATACTGGAGTGGGTTGCCATGCCCTCCTCCAGGGGATCTTCCCAACCCAGGGATCGAACCCAGGTGTCCCAAATTGTAGGCAGATTCTTTACCGATGAGCCACCAGAGAAGCCCATAAATAGGCATTCTTTGTGCTTTACTAGAAGTGGGGTAAAATGGTAAGCTTCCATAAAAGACAAGATGGAATATCCATCAAAATTGAAAATGCACATACTTTCTGATCCAGCAAGCAATTCCAGTGCTCAACATTTATCTAATGAAATGTTCAGATATATAAAATACTGCACAAGAATATTCACTGCACTATTGTTGGTAACAGGCTGGAAACAATATAAAGGCTATCAGTAAGAGACTCCGTAAACCAATTACAGCATACCTAGTAATTGTTCTTGCCTGGAGAATCCCAAGGACAGAGGAGCCTGGTGAGCTGCCGTCTATGGGGTCACACAGAGTCGGACACGACTGAAGCGACTTAGCAGCAGCAGTAATAAAAAAAACAAAAAAAGTCAGCTGTATCGGTAATAGTAAGAAACAAACTAAGACATATGAGTGAAAAATGCAGGATATAGAACAGTGTGTAGAGTATGCTATTTGGGGGGATACTGAGTGTATGGATATCTCTGAAACAATTCACACACAAAAAAAGCAAACAGTAATTGCTTTAGCAGAAAGAAGAAATCTGAGTAAATGAGAAGAGAACAGAGGAAGGCTTGTTTTTCACTGTAAATCCTCTTACACCTTTGATTTTGTACTATGTAATTACCTATTTAAAAAAAATTTTTTTAATTCAGTGAAGTGAAATACTCCAAGTACAAAACTATCAATGCCAGCCTTAACGTATAATTGCATAATATGTCCAAGTTTCTTAGGACATTATTTATACTGACTCTTGGTCCAGCAAACAGGAAGAAATTAAAATCAGAACTAGGCAAACTATGTAAAAACAAAAACAAAAACAACTAATCTTCAGGACTTCCTTGGTGGTCCTAGTGGCTGGGACAAGTTACCAATATAAAGCGCCAGGCTACATCCCTGGTGAGGGAACTAGATTTCACGTGCTGCAGCTATAAAGATCTTGCATGCTGCAACTAAGACCTGGTACAGTCAAATAAATAAATAAAATATGTTTAAAAAAAAAGAAAAAACTAATTTTCAATTTCTTTATTCCATCTGACAACCTGGCTAAGCCTGTGATTATCTTCCTGGGAGGCAAGAGTCTCCACTATGTATATTACATCATAGGTGATCATAGTTATTTTGGTTTATTAAAACCGCTTAAGACTGATCAGGCCATGGATACAAGTAAGTTTACATCAGTAAGTATTTACTAAAAACCTAGCACTGTATTGGCAAATAAGACCAAAAATGCAAAAAAAATAATACAATAATAAGACTTCTAGTTAGAACAAAAACTCTGACAGAAGTTACTTTATTACCGCTGGTAACTACAAACAAAAAAGAAATTAGTAAACATCCAAATGAGCTAGCTGTTAGGGATATCGGCCATCCAAGACAGATATTTCTCTTGACTTTATGGCATATAAAGTATAGTCTATGGCATAAAAAGTACAGGGGGCATATAAACCCCCTGGCAGTCCAGTGATTAGGACTCTGAACTTTTACTGCTGGGGCCTGAGTTCAATTCCTGGTCAAGGAACTAAAATCCCTCAAGCCAGGAGGCATGACAAAAAAAAGTACAGTCTAATGATGAAATAGGTACTATACAAATAATTAAACTAATTAAAATTGTGATCTATCCTACATAAGGGAAGTACAAGGTGCTATAAGACAGTCTTAATCTAATACGGGCTTCCCTGGTGGCTCAGACAGTGAAGAATCCACCTCCAATGCGGGACACCTGGGTTCAATCCCTGGGTTGGGAAGACCCCCTGGAGGAGGTCATGGCAATCCATTCCAGTATTCTTGTCTGGAGAATCCCCATGGACAGAGGAGCCCCGAGGGCTACTGTCCATGGGGCCGCAAAGAGTCGGACATGACTGAGCGACTAAGCACAGCACAGCACACAGTGAAAGCTTTTCTGCGGAAGTGATATTTAAGCAAGTTCTGAAGAATGAAGAGCTGCCTTCCAGAGAGATTAGCTACAGCATGTAGAAAGGCTGTTGGGTGAGCTCTGAACCTTCAGTGAATGGGGGGAAAAAAGATCAGTATAGCTAGACCATATACTATAAGAAAGCAAGTAAAAATAAATAATGCTGGAGAAGTAGCAAGGCCAGATCACACCCTGTTAAAAATGAAGACTGAAGGCTTTAAAGGGAGAACAACAGAAGTTTTCAGATAAGTGACTCGATTAAATTTGCTTTTTAAAGACAATTTTAGCTGATATGAGAGGAGCAGATTAGAGTCTACTGCTTAGGAGTATATACATACATAGTACAAGTATGAAGAAACACAGAGAATAATAAATTCAGGTTGGTGATTACCTCTGGTTAGGAGGCCTACAACAGCGGTTGTCAGGGGAGAGGAGGTGCATCATGTAAGGAAACAGACTTCAACTATACTGATAATACTGTATTTTTTACTTTCTTAAACAGGAGTGAAAAAACAAGGGAAGACCATTTAAAATTGACTATAATAATTGTCTTAGGAAAAGACGGTCAAGACTAGGATGGGGAAACTAGAGGTGGAAAGAAAACTGCAAGAATCTGGCTTCAGTAAGTTGCTGACAGAGCCACTTAATGAAACAGGGTACAGTGAAGAAGCTGTAGGTTTGGAACCAAGATCAAGAGTTCACTCTGGACAACTCAGTTCAAACTACCTGAGTATCTAAGTGGAGATGCTGACTGAGCAGACAGCTGGGATCAGAAAAGGGGTCTGAACTATAGATAAAGAATTGGTTGTATTAAAAATATATGGTGGGACTTCCCTGGTGGTCCAGGGGCTAAGACTCCACACTCCCCATGCAAGGGGCCCAGGTTTGATCCCTGGTCAGGGAACGAGACCCCACATGCCATAACTGAGAGTTTCCCATGCCGCAGCTAAAAGATTCTGTGTGCCACAACTAAGACTTGGCGCAGCCAAATAAATAAAAATAAATAACTATTAAAAAAAAATATGTGGTAACTGAAGGCACAGAATGGTTAAGATTAGAGAAGGGAGGCAGACTAAGGACCAAGACTTGAAAGAGACCATCAATTAAAGATCTGGGTGGGGGTGGAGGAGACCTGCAGGAACAGCCAGACAGCAGGGAAGGAAAATTAGAAAACTAAGGAAAAAAAGAAAACTAAGAGAAGAAACTATTTCAGGAAGGAAATTTTTGAATCCAAATAAACACCTACTCTAGATGGGCAATTAGGAATCTAAGGTCCAAGAATGAGTAAAGGGGAATTCCCTAAAAATAGACAAGAGTCCAGACCCACTTCACTCTCAACATTCCCAAAAGGAATGCTGTAACTTGGTTAAGTAACAATACATTCCATCAAACCTGATAAATCCCTCAAAGATGTAGCTGAAAATTTTTATGACTGAGACTTAACTACAATTTAGATGAAAACAGGATGTGAAGTTGATTCCATCTCTATAGAGAAAAACAAAACCTCTGAAATCCTACACATTTTTTTGTTTCAAAGATTTTATATAATGTCCAGACTGCTAAACCTTTTTGGCATGTTAAACTCTAAGCATTTTGAGAGCAAAATCCACACAACATTCATCTTTGAATCTTCAGTATCTAGTTCAATGCTTACCATAGGTACACGACTGAAAAGAGAATTTCACCGAATAAACGGGCACCAGAACACTTTTGTCCAAATTCTGCTAGTGTCACAGCAATATAGCCTCACAGAACAGGCTTTAACTAAGAGTTCTACTCATTCTACAGAAATAAAGATCTCATCCTTGTCTTTAGGGGGAAAAAAAAAAAAAAACACCTCCTTGGGCAACACTTTATTGACCTGAATGATAAACCCAAGTGTTCTCTACCATATGCCAGCCAGAATGACTGGTCATTGATTCTTGACAGCTGTAGAAAATAGCGATGCTCAGACTTAACCTAATAGGTCCTTACTTCCACACAAACTAAATTCATCAGCAGCAGTAATATGCTTGAAACACAACTACTGACACTTTGCTGATATGAACAGCTCAAAACTGTTTTCTATGTGTAAGTTTCATGTTAATGGTATCAGCTAAAACCTATCTTATATATATTCTCAAAGAAATGGTCCCCAAAAGAAAAAAAAAAAGTAACTCCATCCTATCTTTGCCTAAATTTTTGCTAGGTGTTTTGGATAGGAGCCACACATACTTCTATGCCACAAAAAAAGCACAAGTTCAGAAGTAAAGATACTTCCAGCTGCACTCAACTATGCAAATTAATATTTAAAAAACAAAAAACAAAAGAAAACACTTCATTTACTTTGAAATGTGAACTTAAAAAAAAACTTCCAGCTTTTTTGGAACTCATCACTTTGCACTGAATAAAATCATGGAACTAGGTATTTATTGAGAAAAAGATGCTCTGAATTTTAATTATCTATTTTGTAGTCTAGGATCCCAATTAATGAATTGACAGGTGAATCCTGAAAGGACGGTGAGGAAAGGAGTAGCTAATTAGAGAACTACCCAGAATCCTTTCACTTTGGCCAATTTATACAGATATGAAATAATAAAAATTAGTAAGGGACAGCAGCATTTATAAATAAGATTATTATGCTAAAAATATGTTAACTTCTTAAACCTTTTCAATTAAAGGCTGAAACTCAATTCTACCTTCAGGGACTGAACAGAAAGTTACTCAGTCCTTTGCTCCTTTTTAAGAGCATTGTGGCTGCTAGCACAAGTAGAAAACCAATTTAAGGGGCTTCCCTGGTGGTCCAGTGGCTAAGACTCTGAGCTCCCAACGAAGGGGGCCTGGGTTGGATACCTGGTCAGGGAACTAGATCCCACATGCCGCAAGGGAGACCCAGTGCAGCTAAATAAATAAAAAAAGAAAACCAATTCAAAAGTCACACAAACCTAAAAAGTTAAGAACACTGATATTTGAAAAGGATGTCTGAAATGCTTGGGAAAAGGACCCAACAGTTTATTAGTAAATAGTATCAAACCATTCTTCATAGATCAGGACAAATAATAAAAGGAGAATTTCATAAAACTACCATATATTCTCTTCAAAATGTCCTTTTCCTACAACACTCTGCTCACAATGATCTGGTGAAAACTAAGACAGACTTGTTTACCAGAGCTTTTTACCTTTCACCCAGAAGACTTAGTTCATGTTTCTTTAATTCTGCCATTACACAGCACTTAGGGAATCCAAAGCAACTGCAATACACAAAACTATGGTAAAATCCAAAAAATAAACTCACACACAAACCCGGCAAACATAATCACAATGCACGTACTTTTAGTCAGGAGCTCAGGAGTTAAGTTTTCTTTTTCTGCATTCTTATTCTGAATGATACCTAAAGCCCTCTTTTGGAGTAAAGGATTTGATTCCTAAATACATTGTCTTTTTTTTCTACAGATGTTAATGTACTCCGTTGATAAGGGAATTAAAATCCTTTTCACATATAGTTTGATTTCTACAACACTTTCACATATATTCACTGGAACATATATACAACACGAACATATGATAATTTTTAGACTAATCAGGCATACAAGATAACGCTTATCCAGAACTTATTGTAACTTGATTTATTCGATCCCACAAGTAGTCTTCATGCTAACAAAGTAAAGCTCGAGCACAATGAAATCTGTACTACTGCAGGTTCTCAATTAACAAAAAAATTCCTTCAAATGGTAAATCAAATCCGCCCATTTCCCAAAGAAAAAGTAATCCCAATCTTAGAAACAGTCGCAAAAAAAAAAAAAAGAAAAGAACAAACAATTCTAAACCATACAATCACGTAAATCTTTTCAAGTCAAAGCTTCAACAGCAGCCGCCAACCACACAACTGGCCACAATCACAGTGTTAGCGCCTTCCCGTAATTTTGAATCTGGAGACAGAAGGGGGAAAACACACACACACACACACACACACAACATCCCGGTCGTTCAAAGTTTCACCAAGCGGGAAAAAAGATCATTTTAAGTTTTAAAAAAAACCAAAAACGTGTTAACCGAGAGGTGATTACCATATTCCCCGGTCCCCTCACTTCCAAGCCCGCGAACTACATCTCTCAAATATTCACGGAGACAGGAGTCCCGGCAGGGATGTTCGAGGAAAGAGCCAGACGAACGGCACGCCGCCTGCAGAGATGTCAGGGGCCGAGCATCCGGAGACAAAGACCAGCCCGCGAAGCGCCCCGGATCGGCCCTGCGCCCCTAACCGCCCGAGGAGTTGCGAGCACCGCCGAAGTGCGCGCCCAGGTCCCCCGGGCTCCCCGCCCACCCGGCGCGACCGCCGCGGCCCGGGCCCACCCCCGAGCCGTTTTCCCTCCCAATTTGGGAACCGCGCGTCTGGGGACAAAGGGGGAGGGCGCGCCGGGGGCAGCGGCGGACAGCGGGTCGCGACGCCCCCTCGGGGCTCGGCGGGAAGCCCTCGGTGGCGTCCTCTCCCTCCCCTCGCCCCCCGCCGCACTCTCCGCCGGGCCCCAGACCCCTCTCCAGCCTCCTCACAAGTTCTCCCGCCTTCCCTAGGGCCCCGCCCCTGGCCCGCTGCCTCTCGGCCGGCGCTACGGCCGCCCCTCACCGGCCGGCGGGGTCCCCCGGAGCCGCCTCCTCCGCCGGGCCTCGGCCCGTCCCGCCGGCCGCCGCCTCATGTGCCCCGCGTCGCCATCGCCTTGGCCGCCACCGTCGTCTCTCCTCCTCCACCTCTTTCGCTGCCGCCTTCGCCTCAGTCTCCGGCCGAGGCCGAAGCCGCTCCCGCCGCCGCCTCCCGCTCCCGCCGCCCGGAGCCACGGGGAGGCGCCTGCGCACTGCGCGCTGCGATGGGGGCGGGGGCGTCCCGCCGCGGCCTGGGAGCGGGGGGCGCGCTGCCAGTGGCGCTGGGGTGGGAGGGGGGTGCCCGGAGCGCGCGGGCGGCCGCGCGAGTGTTCAACTTTCCGCGGTCGGGTCTGCGCGCTCCCCAGCGGTCCGAGATGCGGCACGTGTAGGAGCGACCCACCAGCTAGGAATCTAGACCCCGGGTGGGCGCAGACTTCACCTCCGGGGCAGGTCATTCCTCAAGCTTGCTTCTCGGGACAGGAACCGCCCCCGGCCGGCCGTGCCTCACTTCGAGCGGGCATCTAACGGCGCCGTGAAGACACGCCTTACCTGGGTATCCTGGGTTGGTCCATTGAGCCCCGGAGTTGTCTTCTGTGCTGCGCTCGGCCAAGGCCAGGGGATGTAACACCGGACGCTGATTCCCGGTTCTAGGTTCTGCTCTGCAGTTACTCGAAGATCCCACTGGCCTTCGTCGGGTTAATGGTCGTAATTCTTCCGAGGCTTGGCTTTTACTGTTCTAGATACTTTTGAGGTCCTGGACTTCTCGAATTAGCAAGACCCTAATAGGCCATTTCCTCTTAACCCTCTACATCCCGGCAGGATCCCATTTTCAAAGGGATCCTTTAAAAACTTGTATGAATAGGTAACTTGAACCTTGAACTGCACCGTAGGAATATGAAAACTCCTCAAATGCTTTAAGTGGAGGGGTCCATGCATAACAATGGAAGTCGAACTCAAGAGATGGAGGAGTACTTTACTTTGTAAAGTGCTCCTAAATTATCTTATTGACCATCACCATACTGAAGGATGGGTTTTTATTTTACCCTTTTGTTCACAGAGGAAATTAAACTTAACCAGTGAGATGACTTGGTATAGGTCAAATCCCTCCCCCCCGCCCGACCCCCGACGGAAAGCCAAGCCCTTAAGGCCAGTCCAGAGGTTGAAAACAAACTTGAGGGCTGAGCATCTGGCCCACTGACAGATGTTTTGTTTGGCCAGTAGGACGTTTTCCAAAATTGTCAATTAGTTGCCAAATTTTAAAAATCTGTGTTTCTGCTTTTCTCTAAAAAGTCAAAAGTTTTACTCACTTTGAGCCTCTGTTTTCCCTTGGCAGTTACTTCTGAGTAGCATCTGTCTACCAGGCTCAGGCTCCTCTCCACTCAGCATCTTGAATCATTTTCATTAGCTGCTTGGCCTTGGTATTTAAATTATCTTCCCCCTATACTTGCCGTGTCCTGAGAGCCACATGCCCTCCCCACTGTCATTGTTACTTCTCTACAAAGTATTTAAAATTACAAGTGTGGGGACTTCCCTCGTGGTCCAGTGGCTAAGACTCTGTGCTCCCAATTCAGGGAACCCAGATTCCATCGCTGCTCAAGGAACTAGATCCCACATGTCGCAACTAAGAATTTGCATGCCACAACTAAAATTATCCTGCATGTTGCAAGTAACGATCCCGCATGCTGCAACTAAGACCCGGTGCAGCTAAATAAATAAAAATATTTAAAAATTAAAATGACAAGTGTGAAGACCCTGTAAATATGTGAAAATAAGAATAAAGTACAGATAACACAGGAGACAACATCGTTGTAAAACTGACTACATTATTAAAACTCCCAACAATTGCTAGTACAAGTATAAATTGGTGCAAATCACTTTGGAAAACTATTTGGCAATGAATGTCTACTAAAGCTGAACCTAGGAATGCACTATGAATCTAGTTCTACTGAAATTCCACAGAAATATGTACAAAATACTTGTTCTAGAATATTCATGGCAGCACTATTTGTTACAGCCAAGAAACTGGAAACTATCCAAAATGTCCATCAACCACAGCAAGGATAGACAAAATGTTACATTCACACAATACAACAATGAGAATGAACAATCTTTACAGGCAGCTTTAAGACAGATTAATTTCCCAAAACTTTCCATTTATATGAAGTTCAAAAACAGGCAAAACTAATTTGTACTGTTAGAAGTAAGGATAGTGGTTATCCTAGGGAAAGGATAGTTACCAGAAGGGAGGGGTGTTCTCTTCTTGATCTGAATGCCGAATACAAGATACACAGGTGTGTTTAGTTGCCACATTTGAGCTGTTCTCTTTCAATAGGGGTAGTTTACTTTTCACTTTCATGGATTGGAGAAGGAAATGGCAACCCACTCCAGTGTTCTTGCCTGGAGAATCCCAGGGACGGGGGAGCCTGGTGGGCTGCCGTCTGTGGGGTCGCACAGAGTCGGACACGACTGAAGAGACTTAGCAGCAGCAGCAGTTTACTTTTGGTATGTTAAGACCAATTAATAACCTTTTAAAACATTTGGTTGTGTAAGTCTATATATATAAACAAATATGTATTATATATTATACATGTAAATTATATATATATACTCAAATGTTTATTAGGTATTATTTTCCTATAAATTCATGGATGGACATGCCCGGGAAGCCTCTCCATCTTTTAGCATTACCCGTTCTTCACCGAGATTGAGAACCAAACACTTCCTATATTTGTTATCTTACTCTCAAGCATGCAGCTTGTCTCTATCTAGGTAGAGCAACCAGTTTGTTGTTTGTTTGGTTTTTGTTTTTTGCCACGCTGCTTTTAAGATCTCAGTTCCCCCACTAGGGATTGAACCTGCATCCTCAGCAGTGAAAGCTCAGAATTCTAACCACTGGACCGCCAGGGAATTCCCTAAAGCAACCTTTTAAAGATGGAAATGAAACCCAAGGAAGCTAAGCTGTTTTACTTGCAGACTGTTTAGAAAATAGAAACGTAGTCAGACTCTGTCTCCTGGTCAGGACTCCTTCCTCTCCTCTTATCACCTTTAAAGGATGCTAGAGACATCTTTCGGAGAAGGCGATGGCACCCTACTCCAGTACTCTTGCCTGGAAAATCCCATGGATGGAGGAGCCTGGTAGGCTGCAGTCCATGGGGTCGATGAGGGTCGGACACGACTGAGCGACTTCACTTTCACTTTTTACTTTCACGAATTGGAGAAGGAAATGGCAACCCACTCTAGTGTTCTTGCCTGGAGAATCCCAGGGACGGGGGAGCCTGGTGGGCTGCCATCTATGTAATCACACAGAGTCGGACACGACTGAAATGACTTAGCAGCAGCAGCAGAGACATCCTTTAATCCAGTTATAGCTGAGCTGAGGCCAGAAACCTAAGCTAGCGGTCCAGGCATTGACCAGGGTTCGAGCAAATCAGGGCAACTGCTAGAATATGAGCTCTCTGGAGGCAGGGAAGCTATATCACAGCTCCTAGAGCCCAGCCCAACACATAGTAGGTGCTTGGCAATTGTATACAGAGTGAATGCGTGAAGTAAGGCTTGCCACTGTGGGCTAATACAAAAAGACTACCAGAGGGAAGGGGGAAAAAAAAAAATCCTCACGTTTCAAACGGGGAAATGATGGGGAAATGGGTCTGGTTTCCAGCCTCTGGCAGGGAGCAAGGGAGCCGGGTGCTGTGAGAACCACGTCACTTTTTATTCACATGGGGCTCAAGCAGGAAAGGATCAAAACCCAGTTTGAGAACTTGAGAGTCACCCTGGGGCTCTGTGGTTTGGGAACTGTAGGGTCAACTTGAAGGCTGCAGTGTGTCATTATTTCCATTACACATTTTCCAGGGTCTCCACTTGGCTGGTAGGTTCAGAGCCCATTCTTCTGTCCTGGGGGATGGGACCGGAGGCCTAGAGAGGTAGGATTTGGGAAAGCTCCCTGTTGGCAATAGGAAGCCCTGCCTGCCACAGACCAGCTGAATAAGAAGCTGTTGATTCCTTCTGCTATTGGGAGGGGGCATGTTACTATCACAACCCCCCAACTCCCACCCCCACCCCCCTGCTATAATCCCCAGCAGTCTCAGTTAACCTGTAGTTGTTGTTCTGTTGCTAAATCCTGTCTGAGAGATACATTATACCACTCCTTCCTGCCACCGGGGTTTTGTTTAAAGCAGATTCTTTTTTGGTCAAAGAATTTTTTGAATGGGTAATACAAGCAGTATAAAAGAAACAGTAAGATGACTCCTTACCAGTGTTTTCCAGAGCCCAGCTAGCAGTTTTTTGAGTATTAATGCTGGATTTCAAGTTAAGGTCAATTTACTTGCAAATGAAGGATGCTTGGATGCGTGAAATATGCTCAGGAGTTGGGGGTAGGGAGAAGGATATGGGAGATGAAGAGATCTCCTCTGGTACCACCCAGACAGGGACTTTTGGACACGCCCAGAACCCAGTGTGCTGGGTCACGAGCTACCCTGCCTTGGTGAGAGTCCTTGAATGTCTGGAGGCCCTGGGTTCAGAGGTCTGTCCTGCCCAGCTGTTTACATTCATTTATGTGTATCCCCTTTCTCTCTCTCTCTTTTTTTTTTGCCACTTGGCACGTGGGATCTTAATTCCCAGACCTGTTATCCAACCTGCGTGCCTTGCATTGGAAGCAGAGTCTTAACCACTGGACTACCAGGAAAGCCCCTCATTTACACATATTTCTAAGATGGCGTGAGTGCTCAGTGCTCATGTGCTCAGTTGTGTCCGACTCTTTGCAACCCCATGGACTGTAGCCCCTGAGGCTCCTCTGCTCATGGGAATTTCCAAACAAGAGTACTGGAGTGGATAGCCATTCCCTACGCCAGAGTATCTTTCAAACCCAGGGACTGAACCTGCGTTTCCTGTGTTTCCTGTATTAGTCCGCAGATTCTTTACCACTGTGCTGCCTGATTTTTGCCTAAGATGGTGTGAGAATGTGATGAAATGTACAGGAAACCATATTGTAGTATGTTAAATTTTCATTGTAAGGTAGTCTATAGTGATTATCATTGTTGCTTGGATAGCAGAGCCATTTACCTGTGGTATCATATGATTGTAACTTAACCTCTCTCAGCCTTGATTTCCTCATCTGTAAAGTGGGAATAACGATATTTACCAGTCGGGGCTGTTGTGAAGATTAAATATGTGAAGTACCTAAATCTTGTAGGCTCTCAAGACATTAGTCCCCTCTCACAGTGTGCTTTGGGGAATTTGGGTATTCAAAAGCACCCAACACAGAACTTTAGCAAAACATTTCAAGTCCTCTGGTGCGTCCATTTGTTAGTACTGGGGTCTGTGCTGGTGTCTTCCACAGCTCAAAATTCTTCCTTTATGAGACATGATTCTATCACTACACTCTCATTCAGTCTTCCCATCACCATTATCCACACCCTCTTATAATCTTTAAAAATATGTGAGCAGTCTCTCCAGAATGATTATTGTTGTTCAGTCACCGAGTCATGTCCAATTCTTCATGACCCCATGATTGCAGCATGCCAGGTTTCCCTGTCCTTCACTCTCTCCCAGAGTTTGCTCAAACTCATGTCCATTGAGTCAGCGCTACCATCCAACCATCTAACCCTCTGTTGCCCCCTTCTCCTCCTTCCCTCAATCTTCCCCAGCATCAGGGTCTTTTCCAGTAAATCAGCTCTTCATATCAGGTAGCCAAAGTATTCGGGCAACAGCTTCAGCAGGAGTCCTTCCAATGAATATTCAGGGTTTACTTCCTTTAGGATAGACTGGTTTGATCTCCTTGCAGTCCAAGGGACTCTCAAGAGTCTTCTCTACAATTCGAAAGCATCCATTCTTCACCGCTCAGCTGTCCTTATGGGCCAACTCTCACATCCACATCCGTACATGACTACTGGAAAAACCATAACTTTGACTATATGGACCTTTGTTAGCAAGGTGATGTCTCTGCTTTTTAATTTGCTGTTGAGCTTTGTCATAGCTTTTCTTCCAAGGAGATTATTCTTCCAGAATGATTAGTGGGTACCAAAGGCACTTTCCTGGCCCAAGCCTGTAGCTCTTGGGGCTGTCCTTGAACAAATGCTGCGAGGTCCTTGGAACCAGTGCCTGTTTTTAGAAAGAGAAGGGGATGTCCCCACCCTCCCTACCCCAGGTACCTTCTAGAGGCTGCCTCAGCCTAGCCATCTCATCTGGAAACTTCCACTGCCCTGGCCTGTTCCCGCTACCTTCTCTTTACTCCTCAAGCCCCCCAAAACTACTCTGTGGCCCAGTGTTTTCTCCCCTGTAATTACCCTAGCCCTTCAGCCTGGGTCTTTCTCGTTCTTACCCCAACTCAGGGCATCTCTGTTCCTTGTCCAGATCATTCATCATCACCCCCTCACTCACAGCACTCCTTAGCTCAAGGCACCTCCCTCGCTGCCCCACTCTTGTCACTCAGCTCCCTCGGGCTATATATAGCACAGCTGTGTCTTTAGATTGTGTACAGCCTCAAGTCCAAGTCCCCCTCCCCCACCCATTCCCTTCCCCCAACACAGTCAGGAGAACAAACCTGAAGCTTCCAGTTAGGGCAGGGAAGCCCCTCCAACAGGGAGGACGGGGTTTGCCAAGGGATGCGAGTGTGCTGAATTCAGGGCCACCCAGAACATGGCAAGCTTCCCATCTGTTGTCAGTGACTTCCTGTTTCTCCCCCAGCCTGTTACCCATCCCCAGACCTTGCTCATTCTGGAAGAAAAGGAGTAGGCAGTGTGGACGGGAATTCTAACAATCATATTATTTAACCCTTGCGTGCGTGCTCATTCAGTGGTGTCTGACCTCTGTCCATGTGATAGGATCTTCTGGCCCCAGGGGTTGAACCCACTGGCAGGCACATTCTTTACCACTGAGCAACCTGTATTTAACCCTTACATTGACCCTATGGGTAGATGTTACCTCCATTTTACAGATGATGATATAGACTCAAAAGAGGTTGAGTGGTGTAAGACCAGGTATTTAGAGAGCAGTCGGTTAAGCAGGTAACCCCACATCTGACTCTGGCCTGCACTCTGGGTTCATTAAGTCTGTCTGCATCATTTAATTAGACCCCTCTAAATTAGAATCTATATTAGTGTGACCTGATCTGGAAGAAAGAGGTTTATTAAGCGAATTACTAATATAGAAAGTATTAAATCAAAGTAATTATTAAAGACTTGGCGTATTAACAAAAATGGTATCATAATTTTATCTTATCTGTTTACTAAAACAGGACTCTACAGAAATCTGTTCTTTGAAGTTTTGGTTACTGTGTGTTCTCAGAGGTTTTTGAAATAAAAAGCAATTTTATTTCTTCTATTTCAAAACTTTCCCTCCACCTTTTAGGTTTCTCTAGCTTTGATTTTAGAAATAGTTAGAAGTCTAGTGCTTTTTGCTGTCACTTACTGTGACCTTGAGCAAGATGTTTAACTCAAGCCTTAGTTTTTCATCTTTTTTGTTAATTAATTATTAATTTATATATTGACCTCGAGGCTTGTGAGATCTTAGTTGAGAGTCCTTTGGACAGCAAGGAGATCATCTCAATAGGGAGAAGCTGAAATTCACTCTCTTTAGCTTGGCCCCTGTTCTCTAAACTACTCAGGAGTTTTTGCCCTGATTCTTGCCCTGTCTCAGCCAGACATTTCCACTCTCCCACTTCTGGCCTAGACCATTGATCTCTGGAGAATTCAAGCCACCACTGGGACCAGGAGAGGCAGCACAGGAGTGTGTGTGAATGCCTGGGAGGAGAGTTCCCAGGGACGCTGGGGATATGCGGAGGCCCCGGGGGAGCAACTGTGACCCTGGGTCTCTCCCTGGAGCAGTGAGGCCTGGGGAGAGAAGAAAGAGACATCAGCTGCTGGACACATTTCCAGTGCTGAAAAGTCGCTTTAGGACAGAGTAATCTGGGGGAGAAACAAAGGCCTGGGATGGAGTAGGAGTCTCTACAGTGCACCCGGTCTTTCTCCATTTCTTAGCAAGAAGGTTCTTTGGAGCGAGCCAGACCCAGGTTCAAATTATGACATTCACTAGCTGTGTGTGTGCATGCTCAGTTGCTCAGTCATACTTGACTCTTTGTGATCCTATGAACTGTAGCCCGCCAGGCTCCCCTGTCCATGGGATTATCCTGGCAAGAATACTGGAGTGGGTAGCCATTTCCTCCTCCGAGGGATCTTCCCGACCCAGGGTAGAACCCTTGTCTCCTGTGGCTTCTGCATGGGCGGGGGGATTCTTCACACCTGAGGCACTTGGGAAGCCCTCACTGTGTACCCTTGGATAACTCATTTAATCTTTCAGAAGCTCAGTTCCTAGTCCAGGGACAAGCTGCTACTTATTGCGCAGAATGGTGGAAAGTTCTGAAATATGAATACTTGAAACAAAAGAGGTGCTAATGATGGCCATGGTCCTCTCCATAACCTAAGCATGAGCCTGCAGGCAGTAGAAAGGGTTCTGGAGATGTGAGGGAAGTCACAATTGTTTCAAATTCTTGGACAAATCTCCTTAGTCCAGAAAACATTCTTGGAGGGGTCAAGACCAACACCAGACAGGCTGTCTCCCACAATTATGGCATTTATATCCCACTTGTTCTTGAGTATTTTTTAAAAACATTTATTAATTTTTGGCTGTGCTGGGTCTTCACTGCTGCAAGGGCTTTTCTCTGGTTGTGGCTCGTGGGCTTCTCACTGCAGTGTCTTCTCTTGTTGCAGAGTACAGGCCCTAGAGTACTCGGACTTCAGTAGTTATGGGCTCAGCAGTTATGGTTCCCAGGTTCTAGAGCACAGGCTCAGTAGTTGTGGGATCTTACTTGACCAGGGATTGAACCCTTGTCTCCTGCATTAGTAGGTGGATTCTATACCACTGAGCCACCAGGGAAGCCCTAAAATAACTATTTAGCTCTGCCGGGTCTTAGTTGGGCCATGCAGGATCCTCAATCTTTGTTGTAGCATTCGGGATTTAGTTCCCTGACCAGTGGTTGAACCCTGGCCCCCTGCATCGGGAGTGTGGCGTTTTAGCCACCGGACCACTAGGGAAGTCCCCCTCTTAAGAGTATTTGAGGCCATATAATTTGGGGGAAAACTCAGGATCTCTGCCCATTTTTGCCTGTATATTCCTGTCTCAGTTCTCCAAATCAAGTCCACCTCTGATCCAGCCACGAACCTCCACAGGATTAAAAGACTGAATTGAGATAGGGGATCCCCTCCATCTGATCTTTTATTACTTTACAGTGCTTGGAGTTTCACAAGGTGGCGCTAGTGGTAAAGAATCAGTCTGCCAATGCAGGAAATCTAAGAGTTGAGGGTTCAATCCCTGGGGTTGGGAAGATCTCCTGGAGAAGGAAATGGCACCCCAGTCCAGTATTCATGCCTGGAAAATTCATGGACAGAGGACCCTGGGAGGCTACAGTCACAAAGAGTCAGACATAACCGAACATCTGAGCACACTGCTTGGAGCTCCAGCCTGGAACTCAGCAGATGGGGGGTTAAGACTGATGTCCTGACCTATCTCCTCCCATCTCCATTCCTGACTTCAAAGTCTCCTTAAAACCGGACACTGTGTCCCTGACCCCATAGTGGCAGCTCCATCATCAGCTCTTGGCCAGTTCAAAACAGCAGACGCTGAGCCTTAGCCAGACTGCTCGCACTCCACTTTCTAGCCATCTCCTAGGGTAAGCACCAGCATGCTGAGGACCTGTGGGGCCAGTAGTCCTTGCTTCTCCAGGAGGAGAGAGGCAACTAGGGATAAGAAGTTGCCTCAACCAGGGACTTTTGTCTTGGGGTTAGACTTAGGAGGAGCCCAGCAGGCAGAATCCCCAGTCTGGGGCTCCATCTAGTTTGTGATAAGAGCATTTATAGGGGTTTACAAGTAGAGCAGTAAGGGTCCCCAGGACAGGGAGGCAGGGGGTTGGCACCTGAAAAGAACCCGGCAAGAGATGGACCTGCAAGAGACAGAGAATAGCTCAGGGACCTGAATTTGTTCCATTAATGTTCAAAATCTGCATGAAACTATACACAAGTCCACGTCTAATTATTTCAATCTCTGGCTCTGGTGGTTTGGTCACCTTTGCTGTAACACCAGGATGGCTCTGGCTGCCCAGGGCCAGGTCTTCCTCTGCACCTCCCTTGGGAACAACCATCACAGACTCAAGGCCCGTGGGGGACCCAAGGATAAAGGCCTGTTCCTCCCACCCTCATCTGAGGATTTTTCCAGCTGCTTTTCTTGGCCCAAGGATCATATCCGTAGGGACGCAGATGGTAGAGGGGGAGGCAGAGAAAAGAGTGAAACTGGAATGAGCTGGGGAAAGAGGCAGACGTTGAGAGGAAGAGATGGGAGAAATGGCACCAGTAGTCCAGCCATCTGACACAGGACAGCCGGAGCAAGTAGTGGCTATGTCAGGCACGTTAAGAGGTCTCAACAGGCAACTTCCTCCTTCCCAGCCCAGACCAACGAGAACTGGAGTTCTTACTGTTGCGGGTGCCTCCTTCTAGGACTGGGCTGAAGCCTAGGAGCCCCAGCTGCTAACATCTGGGTGTAGAATCATGTCTGCTAACAGAGGCTGGTGGGCGCCACCCGAGGGCGAGGACAGTGTGTCTGAGAAGCTCCTGAGGAAGACGAGGGAGTCTCCGCTGGTGCCTATAGGTGAGTGGGAAAGGGAGGAACGGGGGGCAAGGAGGGGGCCTTCTCTTGGAGCACACGTGTCTCCTGGTCCTTTCAAAGAATGAAGCCTTGAACGCGAGTGGTGCTGCCCACTGCCTAATCGACAGCTAGAAGGGAGTGAAGCAAGAGCAAGGTGACACATCTGACAATAGAAGAGGCAGTCTGGGGGGTGCAGGTGGCAGCCAACCAAGCACACGGGATGCCGACAGTGTCAAGATGGGCAGGGGCAGTCTGGGGCCCCCTCAGGCTCCCTTGCCCCGAGGCCCTGGGAGGGGAAGAGAACAGCTATGGGGGCTGGCAGTGGTTGGAGAAGAGCTCAGGGAGGTGGGAGAGTCATGCTGATGGGCTACTTGTACAGGGAGGTGGGGGGGAGGGGCAGTTATTGGAAGGAGGCGGTCACTTTGAAAAAATCACTGAGAACAGTTCAGTGTTCTAATGACAGTCCCTACTCCACCAACCACTCCCCAGTCCCCTCAGGTGCTCCCCGCCCCAAAGCAGCAGCAGGA
Organism: Bos indicus x Bos taurus; assembly: GCF_003369695.1. Taxonomy (NCBI): domain Eukaryota; kingdom Metazoa; phylum Chordata; class Mammalia; order Artiodactyla; family Bovidae; genus Bos; species Bos indicus x Bos taurus. The sequence continues at coordinate 45,621,716 of NC_040094.1, forward strand.
AGGCAGCTGGTCATCCAGACGCCCAGTCGGCCTAGTGAGTGTCTCTCTTGAGGAGAGCGGTGTGCTTGGTGACTGAGGCCCAAGCATCACATTCTCTGCCTCTGTAGGCTTGGGAGGCTGCCTGCTGGTGGCAGCATACCGGATCTACCGGCTGAAGGCTCGGGGTTCCACCAAGATGTCCATACACCTGATTCACACCCGAGTGGCAGCACAGGCCTGTGCTGTGGGCGCGATCATGTTGGGTGAGTGGCTGGTGGGGTCGGGAGAGAATGTGGGCAAAACTGACAAGGCAAAATCTGGCTGTGAGCCCTGACAGTTACAGGACATGAGTTCAGCCCCTGTTCCCTAAACCAGGCTCCACAGCAAGGCCTTGGTGAAACCCTCATAAGGAGACATTTTCTGGGTTCCTGTTTATTCTCCCGTGTTCAGGGGAAGGTACACAGTCTGTTTTATGAGTCTGTCCTGAGGTGAGAGAACACACAGCCGTTTCTCTTCCTCTCTGGATCAGAAGGCAGACTGCTACGTCCTTGCCGTGTGACAGTGGCCAAGTCCCTTTCTCTCAGACTCTGTTTCCCCATGTGCAATATGGCAATAAGCATTGGGGTCTGCCTCTCTCCCTCCCTGCTGTGAGGTTGCTCAGACAACATACGTGCAAGAGCTTTGTCAACTGTCACATGGCTTGTCTCCCCAGGCTGTGCAGCCAAGTGTTTGTAGCAGCTGTTGAGACCTGGGGCGGACAGAGGAGCAGGGAGGTGGTGGACTCTGGAGGGAACGGCTAGTGTCTGCGCCCCCCAGACGCCCGGGAGAGCCAGGGGATGGGTGGAGGGGGCGATGTCATGGGGCGCTTTCCCTTTTCTCTCACACAGGCGCTGTGTACACGATGTACCGAGACTACATCAAGAAAACCGCGCAGGATACCAGGGAGAAGTAGGAGTCCTACAGGCCCAGGGCAGTCAGACCTTGTCAGTCAATCCTGGGTGTGCACCTAATAAAGGAGTTTGAGGCAACTCACCCGTCTCTTCTTCACACAGTGGACAGCAGAGCGAGGGAAGGCTCTGGTCCCCAACTCCAGGGCAAGGACAATCTTCGGGGGCAGAGGACACCTCTGACCCCAGAGACCCAACCACTCCCCAGCCCTCTCAGGTGCTACCCACAGGAATGGGAGTGGGGGCGGGAAAGAGGCCTCAGTGCTCATGGGAACATTGAGTGGAGAGGCAAGTGCTCCTCTCTGGGGACCAGGCAGGAAGAAGGCTGCAGCTGGGAGCAGAGACAGGGAGGCCTCGTGGGAGATGACAGAGACCCAGAACCCAAGTGCCAGGACGAGCCTGAAGGGAAGAGGGTGGAGCAGCGGGGATGAAAGGAACGGACCAAGGCAGAGGTCAGAATGTTCTGTTCACTTATAAAACATGTCTACAGTCAAACTTTTACTAAAAAAAAAAATTTCACGTAAATCCTGAAAGACAGGGCCCGTTGGGCTTCAACACTTCCAGCCCCTTCTCCTTCCTGGACCCTGAGCTCCTCTCTGTTCTCTGGGAATGGAGCCAGGCTGAGGCCATAGGAGGAACCAGGAGGCCGAATGCTCCTCCCTCTGGGCTGGAGGCTTGGGGGCTCCAGGATTGTTGAGGACAGCCACAGCAGCCCCAGACATGCTCTGACCACGTGGAGTCTGAGTCCCACCAGGGCCCAGCTTCAAGTCCAGGGTGTGGCCCAGTGCGGGGAGTGGGAGCTGCCATGACGCCTGGCGCTCACATGGGGTAGTTGAGCACCACATCCTGCTTGGCGAGCTCCAGCAACATAGGATCATCGAAGAACTTGCTGATGCTCACATCCTCACTCAGGCCCTGCAAAGACAGGGCAGATGCAAAAATGAGTCCTGAGTGACTGCGCTGTGCTTGAGTGGAGGGGCGGGCGGGGGGTGGGGCATGTGTCAGCTGAGCTATTTCGGGAGTCCTGCCATTAGGGTATCGTCACAGAGGAGGAGACGGCTCTCCCTTCCCAGGCATGCGGGCCCACGCCTGGGTGCCTGAAGCCTGGGAAGACCACATCTCCCCACGCTGTGCAGTAAAATGCTGTCTTTGGGAGGAGGGTCCAAAAGCAAGAAACGAACAGTGATCTAGCTCCTGGCAAGACCACCTGGGCGTGGAGGGACAGCCATGGGCCTGAGGACACATACCTTTCTACGACGGGTTTTGATCATGAATTCTCGGGCCAGGTGGGGAGCTGGCTGTGGCTCCAAGGGGCGGATGACAATGCTCTTGTCCAGAGGGTCACCGGGTACAATCTGAAAGGCAAAGTGGTTTCAGAGCTGCCAGGCTGAGAAGCAAGATGCTTCTCTAGGATGCTGGCAATCCCTCTGGAGGCCTGGAGGTGGGCAGGTTAGAGGGGAAGGCCTTGCAGAGGTGGGAGACTGCAGTGGCCAGCCTGCACCATCTTCTTACCTGCCAGTGGTGGAAGACAGACAAGGAAAAGGCCTGGCCCTGCGTGTGAGTTCGCAGATCAGTCTCAAAGCCGAAAGAGTCGATGGCTGGAATGAAAGCTTTGATGGTGTACAGAGGAGAGCCTGGGATGGGTGCATCCTGAGTCACGTGTCCCCTGAGACAGAAAAATAAAGGCTGAATTCCTACCCCTATGGAGGCCAAAAGCAGAGAAGCAATGTACCCCCGACTGTTGACCATCAGAGAAAAGAATAACTGCAAGTGCCCCACAGAGGGCGGGAGCGACTCGGGCTCTTCCCACAGCTCCGCGTGGAAGTCAAAGGGGCAGCGGCCTGTGGGCAAGAGTGGAAGACCGACAGGGCAAGGCCCTGCAGACCCTCCCACCGCTGACCGACTTCCCCCAGGAGCGCTCTGAGGAGGCGTCCGAGGAGACACCTCAAACTACGATGTGTAGCAAGGCTGGGGATGCCACATTCCTTTCCTGCTTCCTTCTGTAAACCTAGGCCTCAGGAACGGTGGGTGTGGGGAGGCCAGTCTCTCTGAATTCCTTCTCACTGGAACTCAGGCTCGCCGCCCCCTTCCTTAGGTGCCTGGTGGCTTACCTGCGCCTGGCCAGGACCGTGTAGACAGCAGAGACACAATCCGCGGGGGCCTGGACCTCGACGAAGTAGTAGGGCTCCATCAGACGAGGGGTGGCCTGCAGCAGAGCGGGAAGACAGGGCTCCTCAGCTTGGGCAGAGCTGGGGGACAGCAGTCTCGAGGGCCCCCATCAGAACAGCCCCGTTCGCTCACCATGAGGAAGGCTGAGTAGACGACTCTCCGGGCTGTGGGGATGATCTGGCCCCCGCCCCGGTGCAGGGGCTCCTGGGCAACCACTGCATCCAGGATCTTAAACTTGACATTCCGAATCACTGAAAAGGAAAAGGGGGGGCGGCCCAGGGAGTGGGTCTGGTGCTAGTCAAGGGCGCAGGGGCCGAGCGGCAAGGAGCCTCTTGCGGCACCAAAGCTGTCTTGTAGCCACAAGGGATGTGGTACAGAATCAGCCTGCAGGTGTGTATTCTAACAGCGTATATGGAGGTCAGAGGGTAGGCGGATGTTTGCAGTGTTGGTCTCAGGACACACTCAGACCACATAAAGTGTCTCGAGAAGTTTGTGTTTCTTTTCCAGATATTTGATTATTTTTGGATGTAGAGTAAATTTTAGGAATTGCACATTTGTCCCCAGAGTTCAGTCCTGCTCCATAAACCACTTCAATCCCATCCTCCTGATATCCGTCTTCAAACACATTCCAGGAATGAAGAGCAAATGTCCACCTAGACGTGACTTCCATTTCTAGGATGTACCAAGCCGTACCACCAGGACGGGGAAGGAGACGAGAGGAAGCTGGCCCAGGACACCGGACAGCCATGTGGGCCCCAAGTTGTGTCTCCTGCCACATCCCAAAGATGAGCCCACCCGGACTATACACCCAGATGCAAGGACCCCAGAGTACCGGGCAGAGAAGGCAGAGGCGCTGGTCAACTTACACTCATCACAGAGGGGCCCCTCCCTGGTTCCCCACTGGAAACCTTGAACGATGCTGTCCTTCACTGAGCCGAGAAGAGCCTTGTCCACCTGTACAGAAAGGAAGGGCCCCTTAGCAGTGACCCTCACCACAGCCAGAGTTTATAGTGGGGAGAAGGTTGGCACACTAGTAAAAGGATCCTCTTCTTCACCGGAAGACACACAGTACTTCCACGAAGAGAAGAATGCTTTGGAGTTTCTGCCACTCAAGAGCTAATAAGCAAGGGCCACATGGTCCCCACCAGTCCTGCGGTACCTCCGAGGGCAGGGTATCGTCCACCAGGATGTTGGGGCCAGTGGCATCCGGGCCGAAAGCCCAGATGGAACGGGCAGCCAGCAGATCCCAGTCATACTTGGTCTGAAAGAACTCTCCCAGCTTCTTCCTGGAGAGGGAGGGGAATGATGATGTCAGACAGTCTGGGATGGCCAGTTCCCAGGCCACAGATCCTGCCTTTCTGGGCAACAGTGCCCTCAGCTACCCACACTCTGCCCGGGACAACTGCGAAAGGGGGAGGCAAAAGCACTTCCCAGAGAGGGGGTGTGCCGCGTCAGAAGCTCATCAGGTGTGCTGTCTGGCCCAGGAATCGGAACCACGCTCTCACCTGTTCCACGTGATCTGGACCACCTCGTTCTCTATGTCCTCTGCAAGGCCCTTCTCCAGAGGCTCGGCGATCATGGTGATTTTGTTCCTGGTCAGAAAGGAAACAGGTAATGAGGGTCAGCAGGACTAGCAGGAGGGTGGTTCCCAAGAAGAGGATGACAGAAGGAGGAGCGAAGGCAGTGACATCAGGGAAAGCCACGGGGGCAGAGCAGAGCAGAAAGGGCTTGTCTTCTTTCATTTGAATCCATCACTTTTTAAAAAAAAGTAAGGCTTGGGGAGAAATGTTCTTTTTTAAAGCTTTAAGCAGTATTAGTATATTAACCAGTCAAACAGCAGAGTTGCTGCTAGGGGAGATTTTAAGATAGTCACATTACACAGAGAGGAGAAGTGGCCATTAAGACACTCACCCTGGGAGTAACTAAGGCAAAGAATTCCACAGCATTGTGAACAAAGGCAAAAGGGATGTGAGTGCTGGGATAAAACTCAGGTACTAGAAGCACCGTCATCTCAAGACTCAGGGTCTCTATTTTCACAGTGCTTGTGGGCTTGGGGGGAGTCCCAGGATCACTAGGACCCCTGGCGTTCTTCTACTTTTATTTTTGGCTGTGCTGCGTGGCATCTAGGATCTTAGTTCCCCGCCCAGGGATAGAACCTGCACACCCTGCCATGGAAGTATGGAGTCCTAACCACGAGACCACCAGGGAAGTGGCCCCTGCAACTTACTTCTTATTGGGAGTTTCGGCGAAACACTTGAGGGACGACGTTTCCACCACCGTCTCACAGAATGTGACAACAGGGTCAGCCACCTGAGACACAGCATACACTGTCAGGCGAGGTGTCACTTTCTTGGAAGGACAACCTCCTGCCACAGGGGACCACGAGGTTCCCCTGATACTATCTCTGTGAGAACCCGTCCTGATCAGAATTAGTGACAAGCACTGCAGCAGGCTCGGGCTAAAAGTCTGTACCTTTGAGGAGAAGCCTGGAAAACTGAGCGTAGTGCACAATTTATGTTCCTGAGCCAAGAGCAAGTGGAGGATCAAACAAGGGCCTTAGTTAAGAGTCCCTCAAAGTATCTTTCAACACCCGTATAGCTGTCCCACCACCATTCACTGACACCTGTGGGTCTGTCAGCACTGGCTCAAGAGACTGGTGAGCGCCCATTCCATCTTCAGCGACCCCTGGCCGCATGGCTCCTCCTGGAAGCTCCCACATGGCCCCCTATCGGGACACCCGGTGTCTTTCAGAGCGCCAGTCTTGGCTAAGACGGGGCACTTGAGGGCACTCACCCCCAACCCCCACAGCCTTGGAGACAATGTGTCCACTGGGAGACCAAAGCTGTGCGACAGGCAGTTTAATTTAGAGGCTATATTAAGGTTTCACAGGGAATCCAGAAGAGCCAGTCCCTGCTCCCTCCTTGAAACCATACATGCTGAGCCCTGATCAGCACAGATGGGTTAGTCATGCAACTATTTTCTTAACGAAAGACCAAGAATAGCTCAGGCTTGGGAGCCTTGGTTTTGAATGCAGACATTGAGAATAACATCCCCCAAAGAGGGCAAACCAGATCTCAAATCCTTCCCATGCTGGGAGCAACAGTTCTTGCTTTTTCCAAGCAGACCACCTCCTGTACTGCACCCCTCTCCCCTTGGACCTTCCTAGGGAATCAAGGGTTTGGTTGCTTGAACAATCAGCCTGAAGCTGTGAGCCAAGCTCCTGGCCAAGCAGGCTCTCAAGACAGCAGCAGCTGCTTCACCTTGATGTCGATCTCCGAGTACATCTTCCGCAAATCGTGCATCACGCAGTCCAGGTAGAGCTCTCCAGTGCCCAGGATCACGTGCTCGCCAGACTCTTCCACCTGAAAACACGATAGCCCTGGGGGTCACAGGCTGGACTCTCCGGTGCCAGCCACAGCAGAGAGGGAAACAAGGCTAGAAACTGGGAGGAGGTGCCGAGCCCACTATCGGAAAAGCCACTACCGTGCTGGTTCCATTCCCTTTGGGAAGGATTAGTGGGGAGCAGGGACCTACAAGTCAGTCCTCAAGACACCTGGGCCACCGAGCACAGCGATACTGGGTGTGACGTCATGGACTGAATTCTCATCACAGCCATTTAGGAAGAAAATATTGTGTCCGTGGATATAGGCTAACCCTTTAGCCCTGGCCAACTCCTCTGAAAGGTATGTTGGCAGGCTCAGGATGACTCAGTCTTCCCTGTGTATCTTCTGGAAAATCAATTCAAAGAGTGCTTTCTAGGCATCAGAGTTGCCTGATTATTGCAAAGCAGCGGTGGCACCAGCTGGGCTCATGGGGCGCGGCAGCGGCTGTGGCCTTGGGCATACCTTGGTGGTGAGGGACGGGTAGCTCTTGTTGACCTTGCGCAGGCCGTCCAGCATCTTGGGCAGCTCAGAGGGATTGACTGGCTCCACGGCAATCTTGATAACAGATGTGGTGTTGAACTTCAAGGGCCGGAAGATCTGAGCCTGAGACCCAAAATACAGCAGAGCCGTGAGGACACCTAGCCTGAGCAGCTGCAGACGGTGCAGAGGTCAGGGGGAAGCTGAGGGCCTGCTCGGGGGAGGACTGTCCCCCGCACTGGGAGCCAGGGCACTGCTTGGAGGCAACCTGCAGGGCCACGTCTTCCCATGTATGCTGGCAGAACAAAAAGAAGACTTAGAATAAAAAGAGCCCCTCCAGGACTTCCCTGGTGGTCCAGCAGTTAAGAATCCACCTTGCAATGCAGGGGACAGGAGATTGACCCCACATGTCACAGGGCAACTAAGCCCATGCGCCACAACAAAAGATCCTGCATGACACAAGAATCCTGCATGCTGCAACTACGATCTGATGCAGACAAATAAATATTAAAAAAAAAAAGAGAGAGAAAGAGTGCCCCTCCTAATTCCTAGGAGCTGAGTCCAAGGAGAATCCAGGGGGATTGGATCTAGAAGGTGGAGCCCAAGCTGAGGCCCGGCAGCAGGAAGCAGCAGTGACTCCAGTTCATACTCCCCTGAGTTCTGCTGCCTGTTGCTCATGTGTGCTGGGCTCCCTGTGATCCTCCAGCTTAAGCCAACCCAGTTGCCTTTTCAGAAACTCTACCTCCTCGTTGCCTCGGGGTTCGGTTATGGTTGCTGTCTTCACAATTGGTTGATCGACACCTTCGATCAGGACCCAGTTGCCAGCAGGAACACGGTTCACTTCGATGTGGTACCTGGAACAGTGTCCAGTAAGTGGCAATGAAACTTGGGAGCAGGGTGTTCATTCCAGAAAACCTAACTGAGCACCAGCTCTGTGCCAGAAACTGAGCCAGGAGCAGGGTCAGGAAAAAAAAAAAAAAAAAGCTAGATACATTCTACCAGGGGAGGGATGCAATTAAACAATCATATGGCCACACATATGTGTGGTTACAAACTGAAGGTGCCATGAAAAAAAAAACGCAATGTACTTCATGAGCACAACACAGGCAAATCCAATTCAAGCTGGATGTGTGCAGTAAGCAAACCAGTGCCTCAGGGGTGGAATGTTAGTTGTCAAAAGCACCACAGAACATACTGCAACTCTCCTGCTGTTCAGTCGTGAAGTCGTGTCTGACTCTTTGAGACTCCATGAACTGCAGCACTGCAGTCCTTCACTATCTCCTGGAGTTTGCTCAAACTCATGTCCACTGAGTCAGTGATGCCACCCAACCATCTCATCCTCTGTCACCCCCTAACTCTTTAATTTTCTAATTCTTCTAACTCTTTAATCCTCTAGAGAATGGGGTACATCTGGAGGGGGTGGGGGAAAGGGCTGTTGGCAAGATGCAGCAGCCACCCTAGGAACAGGCCAGGCTAGGTTCTGCTTTCTAGCTAAAATGCCAAGCTGATGAACTGACGAGCAGCCCCCTGGTCCAAGCAAAGTTTAATTCTGCAGATTGGGATGCTCCAAGGGATTCAGCAAAGTTGTCTCTCTTGGTCAAAGAATAGCCAGTGGAGGCTGGGAAATAACATCTTTTGGGGAAGAGACATGCAGGTTACGATTTAAGGAACACAGAAGAAGAACGGAGGGCTTGAGATAAGTAAACACAGAAATCCTGCTACAGGAGTTCATTCAAAGCATCCCAAAGGCAAAGGCAGGTCTCCCGGCATCAATCCTGGCATCAGTCTTGGCATCAATCCCAACAGTAGCTGCCCTGTGACCCCAGCAACCTCAGTCAGTAAGAGCTAGAAGTCAACACATCTGCTGAGGGAGGGTCACCTTACCCCCATCACAGGCAGCCAGCAGCTTGTGTGTGTCCAAGGAGGACCACCCCTCCACCACTTCCAGCTTGCCGGGGCAGTCCCAGTGTAGAGGCCCAGGCAGTCCCAGTGTAGAGGCCCAGGCAGTCCCAGTGTAGAGGCCCAGGCATGTATCTAGGGGCTCTGGATGGTAGTACCTGGCCACGGAGATCCAAAGGCGGCCCACGGTGCATATTTGGGAGTCTTCCTCATCCTCCAGGGTGTAGTTCTCCCCCAGTACCTTCACAGGCTGCCCAGCATGGATGGTGCCACTTAGCACTCGGCCAAAGGCATGAAACTGAACTCCATCATCTGTGCTGTACATCTTGGTCGTGTGGCACATCAGGGGACCCTGGAGGTGGGGACAGTGTCACCTCAACTACACACACTCTGGATAAGTTCCACCGTCTCCCCTTCCCTTGTCAGCAATGACCTGAGCTCCATGAAGAAGCAGCCCAGACTGAGAAGACAACGTGGTGATCTCCTGAAAAAAATTCCAACCAAGGCCTACCCCCCGCTGAGTTAAGACGTGTCACAGGCATAGAAAAAAAAACCCTCTTCCTTTTTCCTGTAGGGGATGAGGGCACTGGGGAAGAGAAGCAGGTTTAGGATGGCAAACAGACACTGTCAACTCGCAAGACTACAACATTAACTGGTCCCAAATTTCTTCAAAGAAGAAACTCGTAATTCTCAACTGGCTGTAATGTTTATGCCAAGAAACTAGAGAATGCCTGAGGAATGACTGGGAAAGATTGTTTTAAAAGCCAGGACCAGTGAGATTAGTTACCATTTGTTGAATCTTTCCTATCTGTCATGTACCATGCTAAACACAACCACAACCCTTTCTTAAATCTTACTTACTTCTCATAACTTCCACACACAAATTATTATCACTTTATACACAAAACTCTCAGACTCAGAAAACCTGAACAACGTTCCCAAGATCACATCACCAGGAGTGGTAACATTGGGCTCTGAATTCAGTCATTCTGACTATGCCCAGGGGCAGGGCCATGCAGGGATGGAGAAGGGATTACTCCTTCAACTGAAAACACAGAGTCCCACAAAGCAGGGATGGAAATCAGAGAACCGGGGGGCCATGTTCCTTACGTCGGGGTCACAGTCACTCATGGCCTCGCCAAGGTCGGAGTCCACACCACCGGTATAGGTGTGCTCGATTTTAGGCTTGGCGCCCACCTTTGGAGACGGGATATGCTGCACACACATGTCCACAAAGCCTGCGGAGGGAGAAGAGATGGCCATTAGTATGAACTCTCACAGGGAAAGGGAGTGGGGACTTCTGATCCACTCACGATGGTCAGAAAACTAACAGTGAGAGACTGATTTTCAGCTCTAAAAGCTATGGTTCTATGATTCTGGGCAGACAAGATACCCTGTTTCCTGGGCGCATGCTGCTAAAGGATCTGGAGTCACATGGATGCCAGGAAGAGCAAGAAGCAGGTCTAAGTGGCTCCTTGGAACTGAACTGACAAAAACTTGGAAATATCCGTATCAGTCCATGACCTTCAGTGAATAGGCACTTACTGAACTCTTACACGAATTGGTACCTCATCTCTTCTTTATAGATCTACTTAAGACAATCTCCGAACTGACTCTTCCCTCCGGGAAACACTGCACATGTTTCTGTTCAAATAGCTATTTTCTTTTTCTAACAGCCAATAAGCCACACAAGAGAACCTCCATTAGCACCTTGGGGTGCTAGCATGTCCGCTTTTAGTTGGGATCTCCTTTGTTGGATGGATGGCCAGCCAAAATGAACCATTAAAATTATGCACTTCGGGGGATTCAGAAACCTAATTCCCAACAGACTTAGAACCAAGCGATTGCTGAGAGAGCCCTGCGCCATCACCATTTTTGCCTATGATTTTACGGATGAGAAATCAGTCCCAGAAGGATTGAGTGGCTGACCTGGGATGACCCCATGGGACTGGGCCAGAGGAAGATCAAGACTCAGGTCATCTCCCAGCCAGTCTAGTCCTTGTCCTACTACAGCAACTGCCTCCTGGATAACTAAAATACCAGGAAGAGGAGCTCAGGGGAAAGAGAGGTCTGAGTCTGTAACTCGTCTCCCAAGTCCTAGTTGGGGGCTTTCCCCACCATTTCATGACACCTACAAGTCTACCTTCCCAACTGCCCTCTGGCAAAAATACCACAACTTCAGAATCTGCTTCTCCATTCCCTTTTACTTGCATGCTCCTCCTGGAAGGGAAATTTAATTGCTTTTGTTTTCCCAAGATAGAATTCCTGGTACCATCCACTAAGTAAAGCAGCTCAGAAAAAAACCCCCAGGTGACCGGTATCCTGACTGAGGGTTAAAGAAGAGTTCCCAAGATACACGTGGAGGAGATGGTGATGACGACGAGCTTCTTACCTGTGAACTCGCCAAAGAATTTTTTGCAAACCAGCCTGAGCAGGGGGCGGATGTTCAGCTTCAGCTCCTCCTTGGTCAGGTGGATGCCAAGCTCATCCAGGGTCCTCGGGAGGCTGGTGTCCACATCACCCACGACCTGTGATGGCATCAGACACCATGTCAGCTTGGGTGACCCAGAGGACAAGGGAGGACAAAAGGGCAATAGGAAGGGTCACTGCACTGCGTTCTCTTCTACACGGAGAGCTCTGGGCAAGGATACCAATTTGGTTTCAAGGACATCTTTGGTACAAGCTCCGTTAAATGCCCACGCCAGCCAATAAACCTGGCTCTCTCAGGCAGACCAGTGTCAGTGCTGCCCTCTGGTGCCTGAGAAGCAGCATCTCATCCCACTCAGGGAATCCATACCCTTCCTTCCCTATTAAGAGACTTCTTAGATTTAGAGGATCACTGCAATGGAAGGAACCAAAAAAGGTCACCTAGCAGTCTATCGGCTGTCAGGATGGGGCCAGGCTAAATCATCCCCAGCAGACTCGAGGTCTCTGTGCAGACAGGCGCTATAAATTTCTTTTATTAATCCACTCTAGTCTGACACAAGATACGAAGTACTTTCCAGCACTAATAAATTGAATCGTGTTGTTTTGCCTCGTTGCTATGTTTGCACTGTTTTGTCAGCTGGAATGGCCCCACACATTTTGTTTACGTGTGTGTGTGTTCACTGTGCACAGTGCTTATTAAACACCTGCATAGACACATAACACAGTTATAAAGTTAATTGTCTTGGGAGAAAAGGTCTGCATGAAAAATTCCTCTCCAACATTACTGCCCTTTTAGTTCTGCCTCTCAGAGAGCACAAATTCATACAAATGCAACATTATATTCTTTTCTTTGGAGCATCACATGCGTTTAGCTGCATCCTTGCCACCATCTGATGCCTGCCTTTCAATCTGACAAACATCACATACATACATGCCCAAAACAGTCATTAAATTCAAGCTCATATAATCATTCATCTAATGGCTATAAAATACTTCATTTTATGGGATGTACCAAAATTCTTTCATCAGATTCTCCCTGATGAACACTTATCACCAGCTTTTTTCCCCTTTTCCTAATGTTATAATGCTATATAACGTATGTATACATCTTAATACACATAATATATTTTATGTATGTATAAAAATAAGAACTGGAGGACTCTGAGAAACAATTATATCTGTAAGGCAAAGCCCTGTAACTGAAACTATTATTTTTCAAGTGTCACATTCTTTGGAATAGTCAAAATTTTTGTACATTTCTCTAGGCTGTGCCTTTTCTATCTTCCTCCTTTACTCTGATCTCAACAGCACTTAAAAAGACTGGAGTGTTCAAGATCCAGAAGATTGACTAACTGTCCTCACATGAGTAATACAAAACTAAGCAGGCTCAGGGCCAGGGAGAAGTCCATGGTCACCAGCTTTCCCACCTTGTGCTTAGAAGGGCAGACCTGAGCCAGGGGCCCCGACACACTCACCTGGGCGAGGATCTTATAGAGGGGCTCCAAGATAAACTCCACAAAACTCCTCTGGGAGCTGCTGGTTGGGGCCTTTTTGGTGAACTTCCGCCTAAAGAGATCAAGAGTTACGGGAGATCTGGGAGGGAGAAGGCAGTGTCACCAACCCCAAGGGTGTACTTTCTAAGTTCTGCATCTGAGCAAAGCCAAGCCAAAAGGAAAGAATGTGTGTGGTCATCAAACCTCCAAACAGGGACACCTGAGAGGGCATGGGTCACGACCCTTTTGCACATCTGGGCTGAGCTGTGGGGACCTCAAGGGAAATGCCTCAAACCCTGTTGAAGCACACGAAGCCGGCTCACTTAGAGGCGACAAGATGGTAGCTCATGTTTAATCAAGAAGTGGGTTTTCACGGCCAGAACTCATTCTCTGTTTTCACTTACTGGGAGGATGGATCATGCCTCCAGAGAGTCCACTTCCCACACTCTACTTACGTCTTAGGGTTGAAGTAGATGTCACCCCAGAGTCTTTTAGCGAACTCCTGGTAATTAATGTCACCTGTAAGAAAAGCCATACGATGATAATCTACCTAGCAAAGTACTGTTTGAATTCTGTTTCATGTGCCACCAGTGGTTTCCAGCTGAGGAATTCTAGCACCTTCCTCTCCAAGGTCCAGACATTCACTTCCATCCAGGCAGGCAGGTAAAGATACTGAAGCACAAGGAACAGGACTGACCCGAAGCTGACAAGGTGATGCTGGAGCCAAAATGAGCACCCAGGTAGCTCCATCTCCAGGCAGCTTATGACTGAACTATGGACAAAGGTACAGTTTATATTCTTTCCTTTAATGGAACAGGCTCAACTGCCTAAATTCTATCCTCTGTCTGCACCTAAACTTGTCCCTTCTGCAGTGATGCTTACAATTCCTTCCTGATCCGTGGAAGCTCTGCTGCCGGCGTGGGCAACCTTCCAGCAGCTGCACCACGCCAAAGCTCCAACTAGCCCTCCACACTCTGGAACCCGGCACTCTGGAGAGAAGATGCCAAGGCCCGCCCTTGTGTCATTTTTTTAGTTTGACTGCAACTGCTAATCCTCACCAGACTGAACCAAGCCACTGTGGCTTTTATGTTTCTTTTAAAGAAAATTTTATTGGACTTGTTTATCCCACAAGACCTTAAAAAATTAACAGGAAATATATGGTTTATCCCTCTATATTCCTACCTAACCTAATCTTTATGTGTGTTTAGTCACTCAGTCGTGACCGACTCTGCAACCCCATGGACTACAGCCCTGCCAGGCTCCTCATGGGAATTCTCCAGGCAAGAATACCAGAGTGGGTTGCCATGCCCTCCTCCAGGGGATCTTCCCAACCCAGGGATGGAACCCAGGTCCCCGGCATTGCAGGCAGATTCTTTACTGTCTGAACCAGCAGGGAACCCCAGGAAGAGAAGCAAGAATAAGAAATGACATTGTGGCTTTTAAAATTCAAGATCTTCTAAGTCCAGAGCTCGTTGACCATATTTTCCTTTCTTTCCCACGTTATTAGTTACTGAAACTCTTCCTCTCCCGTGAACCACTGTGTCTTTTACATGCCTCCCACTCCTGCACTTAACACACACTATACTATCATCCCTGGACTGAGCTGTGTAGGCAAAGAACCAGGCCCAGTGTGTGCCAGAAGTTAAATAAACACTGATACAAAGAAAGTGCAAACATCTCTCTGATCGACCCCTACCCCCACCCTCAATCTCATGGTCAACATCAAGCCAATATTGCCAATCCTCTATCTGATAGTGGTGAAAATGTGTAAAGAGATGTCCCTTTCTTCTCTGGCCAAAGATAGGCCAGCCCTCCACACACCACTCCACCCCAATCTTTATTAGCTCCGAATTCCCTACAGGATAAAGTCTAAACTCCTTAACCCCGCATTCCAAGCTCTCTCCATGTGCTCCAAACCCAAGCTGCCAGGCCTGCTTGAATGCCTCTCCTTGATGAAGAATCCACTGTTCCTGAACAGCTGCTCCTGCATCCTTGCCTCCTCTTCCAGCCCAGGGAGTCCGGAACCCCTGGCTCCTTACTCTCTACCATCCAAGCCCCCTCTCCTTTAGCCTCCTCAGACCCCTGGGCCTTTGGAGCTGAATTCCCTCAACCCCACCCGGCTACGGCGGCCACCAGCATTCTGCCCACACCACCTTCCTGTTGTTCATCACTGTGGAGTTCTGTCTACCCACTGGAGGAAGTTCCCTGAGGTCAGAGATCATTCACCATGCCTTGTAATCCTGGTAGGAGGACATGGTTTCAATTCTGGCAGGATGGTGTCATAGAAAAAGCACAAGGTGCATTCTAGCTCCAAGCCCACCAATAAGTTCTGTGTCCCTGGGCATAGCTTTCCCACATGGAAAATGATGGGGAAGTGCTCGATGATCTGACTCCTTCCAGGGCTGACATTCTACAAGTCCATACATGGTGTCTCAGAATGATCTTGGGGCCCAGAGCTGGTGTCTGCATAAACACTGGGTTCAAAGGATGAGTAATAAATCTCGCCTGAGGCTCAGGGCCATTTTCAGTCAGAAACTGAACCATCAATGTAATATAATTACATAAACAGTCTTGGATTTTGCTTCATATGCTGATTCAAAGAACATTCAGAAACATAAACTGGAACCCTGTTCAGATGATCTTCATTTATTGTCCATCTAACCATTTTTTAGGAAGAACCATCTGGAAACAACCAAAATATATGTCTAATGATGAGAAAGTATACATTCATACAGTGGACCAATGAGCAGTTATAGAAAATCTTTTTTTTTTTTTTTCTGGATGTGCCGTGCAGCATGTGGGATCTTGGTTCCCCAACCAGAGATCAAACCCACATCCCCTGCACTGGGAGCATGGAGTATTAACCACTGGACTGCCAAGGAAGTCCCAAAATAGTATTTATAGATAAGATTTAACAGACAAATTCTTATGATCTAATACTAAGTAAATATTTATCTTATGTAATTATATTATATATGAAATAAGATCTCACTGATGTAAAACACTGAACAGAGAAAGAAGGAACTGTATCTGAATGCTTGCAGTAATTATGGTAATGAGGTTATGGGTTAATTTTGTTTCCTTGACTAGATTTTACTGTATTTTTCACTTTTCCAAATAAGGATGCAGTAAATATATACACATTAAAAAAAAGACCAAGTTTCAACTGGCCTGTTACTTTCGCCAGAGCAAACATTTCCACACTGAAAGTGAGGCAGGACCACTGACTGGAGCGAACACAAACATTGGCGCCCCAGGAGGCACAGAGGTGCAGCATGTGGGACTGTCTTGAGAGTTGGGATGTTGGCCCCAGGGCTCTTCCATCTTTGGAATTCAGCTCCAAAGGCCCAGCGTGCTACGGCTCCAAGGACCTACATATAAAATCATTCTGCCGTGTGTCCCAGTGGGCTGTGAATCCAACCCAAGTTCTCAAGTAGGCCTATGAAACATCTATGTGCCTGGTGGTGCTGGTGGCTCAGTCGCTAAGTCATGTCTGACTCCTGCAACCCTAAGGACTGTAGTCCACTTGGCTTCTTTGTCCATGGGATTTCCCAGGCAAGAATACTGGAGTGGGTTGCCATTTCCATCTCCAGGGGAATCTTCCCGACCTAGGGACTGAACTAGGGTCTCCTGCATTGCCGGCATATTCTTTACTGACTCAGTCACCAAGGAAGCCCCTTATGTGCCTGGATACGGTTGGAAAGACAGCTTGAAGCACCATTGGTGAGAGAGATTCCATCTTTGAGGAAAAGGCCTGCATGGCTTTGGGAGCATGGATAATTCCTTTTTGACAAAACCTGTGTCACTTGAGGAGATTCTTGTTCCTGGTATGAGCCCCCTCTTCACCCATTTCTTCCCAGGCACCTTTATCCTTCTACTGTTTGGAGACCACTGAGCCTGAGAAGAGAGTCTCAGGGCCAAAAAGAGCCCCAAATGTGACTTGGTAACAGTTGACACAGTGCTCTCTCTGGCAGGGACTCTGGCGTGCAGCCCATTTCTGAACTGTTCAGCAGGAAACGCACACAGGACTCTGGGGAAGCTGGTGAGACAGACTGCCAGCCAGAGCTTACCGAAGGTGTCAGCATAGATCTTGGCAAAGGAGCCCAGCGTGAAGCAGATGCTGTACTGGGAGCTGGAGAAGCAGACATTGCCCAGGAGCGGGGAAAGGATCAGGTTCTCATCCGTGGAGTACATGCTGAAAGAGAGATGACCCTGAGTGTGGGGCTGGCTGGGCTGCAGTGTGGGCCTGAGGCGAAGGATGAAGGGCAGGACTTGGTATCACAGCCTCTCTCCAGCAGCCGCCCTCAGAAAGGGTTTGCATAACACACACAGCTTCGCCAACAGCTGGCTCCAAGAAAGTGACATGATGGAGCTGTTCCCTAACTCCCAGTAACAAGATGATTTTCCAGAGCTGGAAACATACTGCATGATCCTGGAGAAGTTAACTGCGCCAGACAAAGGGAAACTTGGGAGGACAAACACCTCAGAACACAGGAAATGAAACTACTTTGATAAAACAGGAGTACATTTGAGAAATCTCAATTTCACAAACAGAAATACCAGTATAAGTAAATGAATGAATGAATGAAAAAAAAAGCAACTTTGCTCCCCATTCTCATATGGTCTTGTCTGGCTTTGCTTTACAAACTCAAGTTAAAACATTTAGTCTTAAAAGTCATGCAGAAGCCACAGTACCCCCAAGTTCACCAGCATTTATAAGAAAACCAGCAGGAATCAACCCAAGCCTTCCTGACACACTGCTTTATGCAATTTCTTAATCTAGAAATACAAGTACTGGCTTCTACAGAGCACTCCCCTACCACACTCCCAAGTTATGCTCCCGAGAGGTGAGTGTTTTCAACTTCTTTAAAAGCTGCTTCTAGAGCATTTACCTCCATATTTCTAAACAATATATTTATGGTGATATTTCTTGCTTGGCGCTTGAGATGTGACTTCTTGACTTCCTAACTTCCTGTTCTAGTAGATCATGATTTAGCCCTACACAACCCCTGCCCTGTCTTCAGAGAAGTGGATCATTTCATCTTTTGGATTCTGGCTATAACACTGGGCTCCAGTCACTCTCAGCCTCTCCAGTGTCAGGGAGAAGATACCCCTGTTGAGAACCAGCACTGCAAACTGGGGCTGTTCCTAAAGGTGAACTTGTCCCGGGCCACGAGGGGTCTGTCCTGGATCCTCGGGTGGAGTGGAGTTTTCTCAGCTGGACAGGCTCCTCCCAAGCCCTGCAGGGGGCCTCAAGAAGTTATCTGTACATCTTTCCGCTACAGGTTAAACTGTCCTTAAGAAATATTTAACCTATTCTTCAAAGCCACCATGATTCCAAGGTCTCCCAACCATCATTCATACTTATTAACCTAAACCCCAAATCCATCTTGCTGAAAAGCAGCTTCAGGAAGAAACAAAAGACAACAGCTCCTTCTCTTACTGAGTCTGTGCTAATAAGATAATAGCAGCTGACATTATTCACCCATAAGCTATTATCACTGAGCATTGTGCTAAGTATGTTATGTCAGCTATCTACTTAATTTCCTGTAACATCTCATTAGGCAAATACTACTATTCTCTTTTTATAGAAGCAGAAACTGAGGCTCTAAGAGGTTAAGGAATCTGCCCAACTTTACATGGTTGGCTGGTGAAGATGAGACTGAGTCTAGAGCTCAGGGAACTGACCGCAGTAATAAACTGAGGATGTGCGGCCAGTTGCCTATCTGGTTAAGGAGCAGAGTTAATGAGGCCAAGGCTAGGGAGTCAGACCCTGCAGAGTCACAGAATGTTCCTCCAGCTGTGTCCAACAAGCTCGTCAACGCATGCCAAGAGCTCAGAGTTGCCCCCAGAGGTGTTCAAGGTTAAGATTTATAAAAACCAGAGTGCCAGGGACAGGAGGTTTACTTCGGGGGCTCCTCTACCTTATTAAGCCGTTGACTTCATCGACAATGTGACGCAGCTTATAGTAAGCATCCGTGGGTGGCAGCTTCAGCTCCAGGATCAGCCGGTCAATCTTGTTGATGCACACGGTGACTGCCAGCCTCTCCTGCACTGCGTGCTTGATCAGCCGCTCTGTGTTCAGCATCACCTGAGGCACAGAAGGTGGGGATGAGTGCAAGAGGGCAGAACAGGCCAGCACAGAGTCAAAGAAAGTTCTATCTTAAAATATGAAGAATGGGGAAGAGAGGAAACAGATTACGAGGGGGAAGCAGAGGGTATCTTATTCAACAGCAGAGTCAGAAATTTTAAGAGGTGACCTTGTAGGGTTGAGAAATGACTAAATACACTGATGATTTGGGGAGCCAAGTTTCTCAGTGCCAGAGAAGGAACCAAGAAAGGCTTGGGAAGCTGTGGTGAGGAAATAGAATTGTGGATATTAGGGAAATTCCCTGACGGTTCAGTGGTTGGGACTTGGTGCTTTCGCTTAGTGGGCCCAGGTTCAATCACTGGTCAGGGAATTAAGAACTAAGATTCCACAAGCCTCGAGGTTCAAACGAAACAAACAAACAAAAAAGAATTGTGGGTATTAAGATAAACTGATTTTTTCCTTTTTTACTACCTTAATGTTTTTTAATATGTATGTATAGAAACAGTTATGTATGGGTGTATATTATCTGTGTTCAGTGAGAAATTTTAGAAGTAATGTACCCCAGTAGCCATGAACATACTCTGAAAGACAACTGACAAAATCAATGGCCTATATTCTCCAAAAATGCCAATGTCATAAAAGACCAAGAAAGATAAGAGAACCATTCCTATGAAAGACACATGAAAATTAAATGTTATGCATCATCCCGGATTAGGAAAAAAAATTCTATAAAGGACATTTATTGGGACTGACTAAGGTCTACAGGAAAATTTCTGTACAATTGTATCAATGTTAAGTTCCCTGATTTTGGTAAGCCTATCATGGTTACATAAGTGATGCCCTTCTTCTTAGGAAATATATTCTGAAATATTTCCTTTTCATATGGTACAAGGGGAACACACATACACATGTGAGTGCATGCGTACATGTACAGAGAGAATTACAAATGAGGGGGAGTTGCTCTGTGTTACTGCAACTTTTCAGCAAGTTTGAAATTATTCCAAAATGAAGTCAATTTTAAAAAAGGGCAACTCTGGCTCCCTCTGCTGGTTATCTCACTGATGACAATGTGAATGAGGTTAAGTCAAATGACGGAATCTTTCTATTTAGAAATATAAAAGACACCCTGGATCTTTTAACTTCAAACTCTTTAGCTTAGACAAACTCTTAACATTTCAAACTCTCCTCCTTCCCTTTTATTTACCTTTGCATTTTGGTGATCATTTTGAGCCTCCTGGGTAGGGGGTGAGAGACTCATGAGAACTAATTTTGACTTTCATTTGCTGCCCTCATTTTTACAGCAAATGTGAACCTTAATCCCACAGACTCTCACGTTCTCTAGCTCCCAGCTACCTCAGAGCTCTGGGCATCATGTGGGGCAAATATAACAGGGAGGAGGGGTCTAAAAAAACAGAGGCAGACTCACGCCCTCAGCGGCATCGATGAAAAGGACCACTCCATCTGAGATGCGCAAGCCCGCTGTGACCTCATCAGAAAAATTCACGTGTCCTGGAAAGCAAATACCAAGTAAGTCACAATTTGTATGGTGGCAGGATGAGGCACAATTAACTTGTACATGGTTGGGGGCAGGGTGGGGCTGCGAAGCACACAAACCCACAAATATTCTCTTTCCCTTCTCCCCACAGCTCCCTGCAGGGTATAAAATTCTGCATCAAAGTCACTAAAAGCTTCGATTAAGCTTTTATTCAGGAGACCCTCAAACACAAAGGAAGTGTTTCACCAAGGAGGGCATAAGGCATTCATACTCACAGACTAAACCAGTCTCAGCAGTGAGTAGAGTTCTGTGAGACCGAAGACAATTTGGAGGTAGGAAAAAGGGCAAAGGAGGGCCTGCACAGGCTGCTGGTAAGGTGGCTGATGGGTGCAGGCTGGGAGTCGGGGGCTGAGAGGTATGAGGGCAACAGGCATCTGATGGGGCAAAGAAGGCCAATCTGTCAAAACCCAAGTTTTCCTATTTAAAAAAGGAAAAGCCTTGGACTTCCCTGGTGGTCCAGTGGTTAAGACTCTACCTTCCAATGCAGGGAGTGTGGGTTCAATCCCCAGAAGGGGAACTAAGGTCCCACAGGCTGTGGACAAAAATTAAAACAAACAAACAGGAGAACCCTGAGCTGGGCCTTTCCAAAGAGAAAGTCAGCCACAGGGCAATGTGTGGTAACCTGCAAGTCCCCCAGCCATTGGTGTGTGCTCCCCCAGTCTCTTTCAAAAGATGGAAAGACCGAGACTGCCTGAGCCCAGGACCATGTGTGACTCAGCTTTGCTGCCCCAATGAATACATGACTATAAGATTCCCCCAAATTTAAATCTTGTAAAGCAGAGTCGAGAGAGGAACAAAACAGAAGGTCTGGAGCAGAGTGCTTGTTAATTAACTCATTAGATGCAAAAAAGACAGTTAAAAAAAGAAAATTATCTCAACGAAGGCGAGGAAATGTAAAAACAAAGATGCAATGTTCTGTTCTGGAAAGTGTGGGACCACGAGAAACAAGCTGGGTAAGGTTCTGAAGGTGAAAGGTCAAGGGATGTCCTACCTGGAGTGTCCATGATGTTGAAGAGGTAGGATTTCCCCTTGGTATCTGGCAAGACCACTGTCACAGGAGTACTTTTGATGCCAACACCCCTCTGAAAAGCATAGAGAAAGAGGGCAAGAGTGATCAAGGCCTCTTCCTATGCCAAAGGGGTTCATGGTGCTCCTGGGTCTTTCCAGTTGCTAGTAAATTATCCTGATGTATCTCCTTGTAATGGGTGTGATTTTTAACTAGGCCTCTCACAGAATGACCTTGAAGATGAACTATCTGCATGTTAAACAGCGTTGAGGGGTGGTGGGCGGGGAGGAGTTGGTTCAAATACAAAAAGCTAAAAATAAATGAACAAGCTAGCAAAGCAGTAAATAAGTGTTAGTTGCTCAGTTGTGTCTGACTCTGCCACCCATAGACTATAGCCCGCCAGGCTCCTCTGTCCATGGGATTCTCCAGGCAAGAATACTGGAGTGAGCAACCCTTCCCTTCTCCAGGGGATCTTCCTGACCCAGGATCTGCACTGTAGGCAGATTCTTTATTGTCTGAGCCACCAGGGAAGTCCAGCAAAGCAGTACTAAACTTTAGTAGAGAATCTAGAGTCCTAATATCTTACCCTCCTCATACAGTGTAAACAAAAATAATTAAGCACCATATAAGTGAAAAGAAACAATCTGGGGTATTTTAGGTTTTTAAATATATACATATATGAGAAAAGGAAACGGGAACCCACTCCAGTATTCTTGCCTGGAAAATCCCATGGACAGAAGGGCCTGGCGGGCTACAGTCCATAGGGTCGCAAAGAGTTGCACACAACTGAGTGACTAAACCAAACCGTGTATGTATATATAATATATATAAAATAAAAGCTGTAACGAAGTATTAAAACAGCTTCAGTCACACAAATATATAAATATATTCATATATATAAAAACAACAGCTAATACCTGTCGAGTGTTTAACATACGCCAGGACTGCTTACAGTTCCTTTGGCTAATCATACTTACACTCTTGTGCTTTCTGTGTGGTCATTTACCAGATAGAAATTAAGGAGACAGGGAAACAGAAGGGGTTGGAGGGGAGGGACAAAGATCCAGATGTAAAAAAAGCCCAACCAGGTGGAATGGCAAAGACCAAGATGTATACTCACTCCTTTAATCAGAAAGAAAAGCACAAAGACAGACGAACTCATTCACCAAGAGAAGCTACTCCCAGAGATCAACATATGGACGGAGTCATCTTACAGCAGATTTTTAAGGATGATGTCATTTGAAACATCCTGTTTAGCTTCTGCAAAACTTAGAGCATAAATGTTCTCAACACCTCCTGGCACTTGCCCTATTAATTATATCCAGCCAAGGATACGAAGGTCCCCCCTGTACCGGACAGTCTGCCTACCTAGCTCTCTTTCAAGTTACAGATCTTGGGATGACGAGGAGAAGCAGGGAGATAGAGGTGAGGGGTGGGAGTGAGAGAGGGGCAGTGGTATGGGCCAAACCGTTATCATAAAGGCTCCTCCACATTCCCTACAAAACTACTACTGCTGTGAACAACAATCAGATTTCCAAAGGCACACTTACCTCTTGTTCTGTGAAGAGGATGTCAGTGTAGCACAGCTAAAAATAAAAATAATGAAGAACTGTGGTTACCACCTGAATTCAGACTCCGCTCCCACACAAACCATCAATCACTTTCCCTCACCACCTCCCCGCTCCAGGGTCTCTGCCTCAGGAGAAGAGATGGAAGATAACAGGGTGTCCCTACAGACATTTCAGACAATGAGACTGGCGCCCTGCCAGATAGAAAATGCTCCTTCCTGATGTGTTTTCTTGGGGAGTGGGGGAAGTCACTAAAGACCAGGTATGGCCGGAGAGCTAAATTATAACAAATGCACTGAATTCTTCGCAGTGGTACACGGAGACATAGCTGGCCTTCGTGGAGCCCCCGCATGTCAAAACAGTCGATCTGGCGGAGACTGAACATTTATTGCACTGAGACTTGCAGCCACACTTGGCCTCATTCAGAGTCACTTAAATTTATGATGAAAGCAACAAGGTCCAATTGTATTATATTTATAGAGTAGGCTATTAATACTATGACAGGAAAGAATAGGCTATAAAAGTCAGGATATATCAGAACAGAGGAGCGATCCCAAGTGAAGAACAGATCACCCCAAAATACTGCAGGTTAACATTCTCTATGTTCCCAAGAAAGCTGAAATCATTTTCTTAAGGGCTATTCATAGAAATTACAATTATAAAACAGCACATTAAAAGGCACACAACCTAAGGCATCATTATTTATAATGAGAGTGGCAAGGTAGAAGGAAGGGGAAGGGGAAGGAGAGAGACACCCACCCCTGTATATTCTGAATGGTTCATCCTAAACGCTGAACAGGATTTCTACTTACATCTTGGTCATAGCGCTTTCTGATTTCCGGGTGAGTCTGCTCTATTAAACAATCTACAAAACATGTCTGAAAGAGAAGAGAAAGTTATGTTCTGCCACCCACCAAGGAAAATCGATTCTACCCTTCCCCCAGTACACCATATAATTTAGGAATAAAGAGAGGAAAAGGAGAGCAGAGAGGATTATGGCACAGCAAAGGATCAACAATGAAGCCACAGGATTATTTTCAAATGAAAGATGAAATCTTTCTTAGACAAGCATCCCCCAGGAAATAAAAACTTATAAAATCAAAATCAAAGTAAGGCTCAATTTCCCCTCTTCTGTCCAGATGTAGACACAAGGCTCAGGCATGCCAGTAGCTTAGCTTTCCATCTGCTGCTCAGAAAAAGCTGGAATTTCACAGCTCAGTTTCACAATAGGCACGGAGGCCCCCAGAGTCAGGAGGTCCAGCCTTCAGGCCTCAGACCCCAACATGTGACTCTGAGGGCTGAAAAAAATGAGCAGAAATGAAGAGCAACCCTGCTCCAAGTAGCCAAAAGCCCGCTTACCTTGCCGTGGTGCAGATGGCCACAGAGAGTCACATTTCTGATGAGCTCCGAGTTATCCATCAGATCTGCCAAGAAACTAAAAGGACAAAGGAAAAGAGAAAAGGGGGCTTTGGCCAGTTTTCAAACGGGCGAGTGGCACAGAGGTGTGTTAGGTATTTTTGGCCAGGGACAACTTTCAGACCAACTGGAGAATAAAACTGAAAGCTGTCAGTCTAGACCTGGGAGCAGGTAGCTCACACGCAGCAACAAAGGCCCAGCACAGCCAGAAATAAAATAAATGGGAAAAAAAAAGAAAGTATGAACAATGGCAGGTGAGCTGACTGTTTCAGAAGGGACCTCACTCCTTTGGACAAGATGTCAACGTTTTTGTTTTTTTTTTTTTAAAGGAAAAAAAAGTTTCATTATCTAATAATGGTTCACAAGTGTCCCAATACGAGGGCCTTATAAGTGCATTTCATCCATGAAAATCTTTTCCAACAGTCTGCAGTATGAATAGTCTAAATTATTCCACACACATATACCTACTTGTGCCTCCTTTTCAAAATCAAGAGTTGCTATGTTCCCAAAACACCTAGCAACCTTACCAAGTCAAAACAGACTCTGGCGGCCCTACCAATGATAAGTACAATACCCAGTCTGTCTCAGAGGTAGGCTTCCAATACCAAACTAAAGGTTTGGAAGAAGAGAAAACAGCTGAGATCTATAGGAGAGCCACAAAGAAAGTTAAGATGGAGCCTATCTCAGCAACCATATAAGATGACGGAAAATTTTGGCAAATTGTAGGAAGCGATTTTTGCTTTTACAATAATTCACTGGTGCAGCATCATGGATGGACCTAGAGATTATCACACTAAGTGAAGTGAGCCAGACAGAGAAAGACAAGTATCATATGACATCACTTGTATGTAGAATTAAAAAAAAAAACAAAAACGAACTTATCTACAAAACAGAAATATGCTCACAGACATAGAAAACAAACTTACGGTTACCAAACAGGAAGAAGGTGATAAATTAGAGGAGCCTGGGATTAACGTATAAACACTAGTACATACAAGGACCTACTGCACAGCACAGGGAACTACACTCAGTATTCTGTAATAACATACAAGGGAAAAGAATCTGAATCACTGAGCTGTACACTGGAAGCTACCACCACACTGTACCTCAATTTTTAAACAATAAACTAATTAATAAATAAGAAACAGTTCATGGATATGCCCTCTTACCTACCAAATAAAGCTGGAAGCTGTCAGACTAGATCTGGCAGCAGGTAGCCAGCCACAGAGCTGAACCTGGTCACAGAGAGAAGCCAGTAAAGTGACTCAGGCACAAATGGATGCCACTGCTCTCACCACCTCTTGCCCCCAACCCACTGGCTACTTCAACCACAAACTACCTCCAACCTCCGTGAGAAAATGAACCCACAATATACGCGCAGAGGCCGCAAGACCTTGTAACTTACTCCATTTCGTACACCGTGACAGGTAACGTCTGCTCCATCAGAGTGAATTTCTTGGTTTTCACTGGCTTAATAATGGGTTCTAGGAGGAAGGGAAAAAAAAAGGAGTGATGTACAGGTAGGCATAAAGCATAAAAATCAAAGGCCCTATTCCATGAGACTCAGCTTTTGGAATGGATGATATAGGACACCAATTTATATTATTCTCGAGGACCACTCAGGTTGCAGAAGTTCTGGGAATGCTGTTTGGCACGAGACAGTGAAGGATCCGGACCTGTGGACTGAGGTGTTTGGACTTCATTTCGTGGGAGGAGGGGAGAGGGGCTGGATACAGGACAGGATGAGGTGAATGCAGCTCAGAACTTCCCCTTAATTTATAAAATGCAACTACTTCCCAGAAGATCAGTGGCAATTATTAAGGAAGTGGAATATTTCTTTATTAAGAAATAAGATATTAGATATCTAATAAGATATTAAGTGGAATATCTCTTTATTAAGAGATGGATTGGTTAAAGGAACTGGCATTATTTGGATGGGAAACGAAAAACAGAACAGACTGGAGGGGGAACTCAAAGACAGTCTTCGGGAACCTAAACAGATATTAGGTAAAGAAGCAACTCATATTTATTTAGTAACGAGCTGTTTTATTGAATATCAAAGCAGGGTTAACTGAATCTCAACCCAGAGATAGCACCTCGAAGAAAAATGAGTCATGTCATTCACTGAACTTTTTCAGACTGCTTCTGGCTATCACACGAGGTTTCCATTCTGATTTTGCCTCTGACTGACCTGTGAGAGGCTGGGTGTCCTCCTCCTGAACTATGGTCTCCACCTCGGGGCCGTACACCTCCTCGGCGGTGGGGTAGTACTTCTTGTCCTCGTGCAGCACCACCTCCATCCCAGGGTGGTCTTCGTCGTGATCGCCCACATCGTCGTCGTCCTCGTCCTCATCGACCTGAACGCAAAAGCAGGAAGGAGTTTGGAAGAGGCATGCCCTCTTCCTGCTCAGGGACGGACTACAATACCTGAGTTAAAAGCAATAACGTCACACGCCTGGCAGCTTCTTGAGTTCCGCACTAAGGAGTCAGCAAGGCAGGATCTACCCTTGAGTGATCCTCCACAATGAGAAGACTGTAAGCCACGGGCACAGACCACTCTCCCGATTCAAATGAACCCTTTCTTGGAACATGTGCGGAGGGGCCAGCTGTGGACTCTGGGCAGATGCAGCCGCAGGACTTGAAAGTAGAGCATTCTTAACCCTCCTGAAGACAGGAAATTAGTGGCAGATAGTCTGTGCAGAGAGTTATTAGATGCCTTGATCTGAGTGAGAAACTTTCCTCCATTGGGACCTCAGAGGTCTGACACCATTGTGCCACCAAGTAATGAAAACAAAACCCCAGGGGAATAAATTCTACAGGCACCAAAGGGACACAAAAAGGTGGCTCAGTGCCTAGGAAGTCACACAAAGAAAAACAATCTGGATCCCACTGAGGACACTACCTTGAGCGATCATGTCTTCTTAGGCTTCTCTGACTTTCCTTGTTTTTGATGGCCTCCAGTTTTGAGTAAGGCATTTTATAGAAACTTTCTCAGTGAATTTGACTGAGTTTTTCTCATAAGTAGGATTTGGGGATCTTAAGACCTTAAGGGATTTTGAAAGGATGACCACAGAGAACAGCAGCACTTTCACCCCACATCAAGGGTGTATATTCTCAATATGACTTACTACTGCTGATGCTAACCTTGATCACCGAGCCAAGGTCTTATTTGCAGGTTTCTGCACTGTAAAGTTACCCTCTTTCCCCAATATTGTACTCTTTGGAATGAAGTCACTGTGTATAGCCTACACTTAAGAGTGGAATTATGTTTTTGTTTTTTAAATTCTTGTTGGTGTACAGTTGAATGCAGGGTTGTGCTGGTTTCTGCTGTACAGCAAGGTGAATCAGTTATACCCATGCACAAATCTGCTCTTTCTTAGATTCTATCCCCATCTGGGTCATTGCAAAGTACTGGGTGAAGTTCCTTGGGCTATACAGTGGGTTCTTATTGCTTGTCTATTTTATATAGAGTAGTGTAGAGTTGTGGTATTCTTAGGGGTGGAATGTTTACATCAGTTAATTGAAATCCTATGGAAAGAAATTGGTCTCTTCATTTATTAATTTCTACCATTATGAGCTCATGAATATTCATTTTATGCTTTGGGAAAGAATCCAGTGATACTTAAATTTTGTTCAAGCTGTTGCCTCTTTGGTCACTGGGAGCTTTTAATTGGCTCTTGTGTCCCTTCAATATGCCTCCATCGTTGTGTGGTTGCTGTTTTTAAACACGTCTTACTTTACAGCACCAGAAGATGCTCCAGGTTCATCTCGTATTTCTCCTGTCCAGAGTCAGCCATTTATCTAAGGAGTCCCAGTTTCTTCATCAGAGAATGGGATTACAGAACCAAGACCTGGGCACTAAACGTGGGCTAGATTGTTCCTGTTTAGTTCCTAAGCCTGACTCTTTGGGACCCCATGGACTGAAACCCGCCAGGCCCCTCCCTCCATGGGATACTCCAGGCAAGAATACTGGAGAGGGTTGCCATTTCCTTCTCCAGGGGATCTTCCCGACCAAGGGATCAAACTTGAGTCTTTTGCATTGGCAGGCAGATTCTTTACTACTGAGCCACCAGGGAATTGCTTACAGGCCCTGTCAGCTGATATAACAAAGAAATAAATCTATGTATCCTAACCAAGAAAAAAAAAAACTAACCCTTTCTTAAGGGCCACTGGTCACAAGTAGATGCAGATGGAAGGCACTTTTCTGGGCCCTGCCCTATGTCACACATCAGGAATCCCACAGGATGGGAGCTCTGTAAAAACTAGTCAACTCTGCATGCTCAACTCACAGTCTGGCACACAGCCAACTCTATCAAATGAAGGAAGTCTTTCTACCTATTCCTGCCCCTGTTGAATACTTCCAATAATAATAGCATTTACTCACAAGACAGGCCAGTTTCCTGTTGGAAGACAGGATGGTGAGAGTTCAGTAAATAACGGGATAACAGTATGAGCTGAGATCACACAGCAGGTGATCATGTCGGATCCTCTGGATCATTCTAAGTGATATGACTTTATGGCAGTGCTTCCCAACAAAGGCAATTTTGCCTTCCGGGAAACATTTGGCAACATCTGAAGGCATTTCTGGGTGTGTGTGTGGGGGGACCTACTGGGCATGAGCCAGGGATACTGATCAATATCCCATAAAACACAGGACAGCTCTTGCAATGAAGAATTACCTGGCCCCAGATGTCAATGGTAGCAAGGCTGAGAGGTCCGGTTCTAGAAGTTCTGAGCAGAGGAGTGATACAGTCAGGCTTTTGTTTTAGAAGAATCACTCTGGTTCTCATACTGAGAACATACTGGAAGGAGGGAGATTCGATAGAAGGCTACTGCAGTGAAGTAGGAAAGAAATGGCACTTAGAGGAGCAGCTGGGACAGTGGTCAGAAGAGGCTGGATTCTGCATATACTTTTAAAGAGTCAAAAATATTTTCTAGTGAATTCAAAGTGGAGTGAAAAAAAAGAGGCAAGGTTTTTGATCTGGGGAATGTACTGTCTTTAATGATATGAGGAAGACAGTGAGAGTAATTGGAGGCAGGAGACAGGGGGTGGGGAAGTTCTGTGTTTAGGTCTTAGATATGCTGAGTTTGAGATGCTATATTAGATACCAAATAGAGATGCCAAATAGGAAGCTGGACATACCACCTGAGGTTCAAGAGCAAAGTCCAGGCTGGAGATAACATTTGAGAGTCCTTAGTTAATAGAAGGTATTTGATACATTGGATAAGATGAGCAGGGGAGTGAGTGTAGACAGAGAACAGCTATCAGTAATGGAGCTTTGGGACCTGTTGACAGTTAGGAGGTCAGGGAGATGAGGAGGAACCAGCAGCAAAGACTGAGGAGGACCAGTCAGAAGAGAGAAGGAAAGTCCAGAGGTTCCCTGGAAGTCCAGGAAAGAGAGTGTTTTAAAGAGGGAGTAATTAGCGGGGTTAGGTGCTGCAGGCAGGGCAGGTAGGGTGAGGATGGGGTCTGACACAGAGGTCACTGATGACCTTGACGACAGCCATCTCTGTGGAATGGGAGAGGCAAAGAACAGAAGTAGGTTTGAGGGAAAAAAGGGAGAAAAGGATTTGGAGACAGCAAGTAACAACTCTTCAGAGATGAGTCGAATAGGGAAACAGGGAAATGGGAGGTAATGGAAGGGAGCTCTTGGGTCAAGAAAGGACTACGATGAAATAACAAAACCTTTTGGTTCCTGCAAACTCCACTCCTTTCTAGAATAGCCTTCCTTCTTCCCTGTCTCCATTATTAAAATCCTATGTATCTCTTCACTGCTGTGCTGTGCTCAGTCGCTTAGTCGTGTCCAACTCTTTGCAACCCCATGGACTGTAGCCCATCAGGCTCCTCTATTCATGGGGATTCTCCAGGCAAGAATATTGGATTGGCTTGTCATGCCCTCCTCCAGGGGATCTTCCCAACACAGGGATTGAACCCAGGTCTCCCACACTGCAGGCGATTCTTAACCATCTGAACCACCAGAGAAGCCCAATACTAGAGTGCGTAGCCTATCCCTTCTTCAGGGGATCTTCCCAGCCCAGGAATCAAACTGGGGTCTCCTGCACTGCAGGTGGATTCTTTACCAGCTGAGCTACCAGGGAAGCTCTTCACTGTTACACACCTCCATAAAAAGTATTTTTAAAAAAATCTATGCACCTATGTGGACTAGGAGGCTATAGGATTCTCACCCAGCTAGAAAGTCTGGACGAGTACAGCCATGCTGAAGAGGAACCTGACAGTATAAACACATTAAGTATATATACAACCCTATCATCAGCAACTCTGCTTCAGGGAATATAATATAACCCCCAGAAATGTTCACATGGAGCATAACTGGGTATACCCGAGAATAGCCACTGCAGTATTATCTGTGATGAGGGAAGGCTGCTGGCAGGTATCCTGGGTGATATACATCAGGGAGAATGGAGCAGCAATCAGATGCCACAAACTAGACAGACACACAGCAACAGGGATGGATCCTAAAAATACATCACTCACCACAAGACTGAGTGGCAAAAGCAAGAAACAGAATGAGAGAGACAACATGATACCATTTACCTACATTAAAAATACATGTAAAGAGGGACTTCCCTGGTGGTCCGGTGGCAAAGACTCTGTGCTCGTAGTGCAAGAGGCCTGGGTTCGAGCCCTGGTCAGGGAACTAGATTCCAGATGCCCCAAGGTCAAAGATCTCTTGTGCTACAACTAAGAGCACAGCCAAAGAAACAAAGATTGAAAAAAAAGTTCAGGCGCACCATGCAACTATACACACTTTGTAACTTCTACAGGTAAAAAAAGCATGTGTACACCAGAGTTCTTGTGGTAACAGATGTAAGAATGAAATAGAAAGAATTCGTGAGTTCATTGAACAAGGAGAGAGCCTCGCCCAAGCCATAATACTGAGGAGCTTCTACTAGAGTATGATTCCCTCAACCCTCTGGACTGAGGTGAAAACAGTCAAACATTGTTTAGCCATTCCCCCCGCTTTTATTTTTAGTTTATGTTGTTGTTAACAGCCTCAGTGAGATCTAAGTCACATGCCACACAATCTGCCTACGGTTCAGTGGTCTTCAGTATACTCACAGCTGGGTAACCATCACAATTAAATTTAGATTATTTGTATCACGCCCCACCTAAAACCCTTGTACCCTTTAGTCATTACCCACCTAGTTCCTGCCCCCAGCCTGGGCAATCACTAATCACTCTACTCTCTCTCTCCCCACAGATGCCTACTCATTCTTCAGGTCCACTTTCAATGTGACTTCCTCAGGTATTTTTTGTGGTCAATCTAGCCAGGAATGACCCTTCCTTATATATTATTACTAAAAATGTGAGTTTTTTTTTTTAAATTATTATTTGCTGTGCCAGGTCTTAGTTGCAGTATGCAGGAGGGATCTTTGATTTTCTTTGCAGCATGAGGGATCTTGGACATCAAGGAGATCAAACCACTCAATCCTAAAGGAAATCAACCCTGAATATTCACGGGACGAACTGATGCTGAAGCTCTAATATTTTGGCCACCTGATGGGAAGAGACACCTCACTGGAAAAGATTTTGATGCTGGGAGAGATTGAAGGCAGGAGGAGAAGAAGGGGATGACAAAGGAGATGGTTGGATGGCATCACCAACTCAATGGACATGAGTCTGAGCAAGCTCCGGGAGATGGTGAAGGACAGGGAAGTCTGGCATGCTGCAGTCCACAGCAAAGAGTCGCAAAGAGAAGGACACCACCCAGCAACTGAACAACCACATGTAGAAACTTTAGCTGGGGCATGTGAACTCTTAGTTGTGACATATGGGATGTAGTTTCCTGACCAGGAATTGAACCAGGGTCCCCTGAACTGGACGTACAGAGTCTTGGCCACTGGATCACCAGAGATGTCCCTACAGACACAAGCTACTAGGACTTAAACAGTGCTTGTCCTTCCCTGTATCCTATTATAAACCTTGCTTGTACTTCATCTCTCCTGGCAAGGAGCCTGTGCCGGGAGGGCATGGATAGTGCCTTGGCTCCCTTCTGCATCAGGATTTCCTGCAAACAGTAAGTACTTGACAAATACTGAATGACTTCATGGACTTCATTTAGCTCAGTATTCAAAGATTCAAGTTCAAGAATCTTTGACCTTAGATTCTGTTATCCAGTATATTGTCTGGAATATATACCAGAATATATATATACACACACACACACACACATATATATACACACCAGGATATATATATATATATATATACCAAGTGGCTCAGTGGTAAAGAATCCGCCTGCCAACGCAGGAGATGTAAGAGATACGGGTTTGGTCCCTGTGTTGGGAAGATCCCCTAGAGGGCAACCCACTCCAGTATTCTTACCTGGAGAATCCCATGGACAGAGGAGCCTGGCGGGCTGTAGTCCATAGGGTCATACAGAGTTGGACATGACTTAGCAACTGAGCATGCATCCAGTATACTGGCTTATGTCATGTGCAAATCTTATACACCTCTCTTCTCTATCTTCACCTAAGTCATTGATAAAAAGATTAAAAAGGACAGGACCAAGCATGGATGCCAGGGTTATGTCACAAGAGCTCTGGTGATGATCCAGTAACTAACACTCTCTGGGTCCCACTGTTCAACTGGTTGGAACCTCTCCAAATTGCATTATAACTCAGTGCATTGTCTTTCCACAAGGACATCATGAATTACAGTGGGGAAAGGGAGTGAAATGAAATGAAGATCAAGGAAGCCTTCCTATTTGGTTTGAACTGGATTCGTGAGTTACTTGTATAATGAAAAATAATCTCTTTAAAATATTTTAAAAAAGAAAACTGGTTTATTAAAAAAAAAATATATGCCTTGCCCAAACCAGGATACACATAATATCCACAACATACCTATGACTTATATCTAGTAATGGGATCAAGAGAAATTTATTATTTTAAAAACTCATCCTGGCTTCCTAAGTGTTCAACAGTCATCTATTCTAAAATTCCTTCCATAATTTTTACCACGGATGCATAGCACTCACTAGTCCATAGTTTCTGAAGGCAGTACCTTTTCTTCCTCTTTGAAAAGTAGGAGTTTCCCGATTCACTTTTTAGCACCATGGCCATGCCTCATTTTCTTAAGCTTACTAGCTTACCTGTGCAACGTCTCACCCACCATCCCACCCAGGACACAATTCATCTGGGGCCTGGAGACTTGAACTCATCTAAAGGTGTGAGCTACTCCCTTTTCACCTACATGGTTTCAATTTTCTTTTTCCAGTGTTTATTCTATTTTTTCTGGTTTGAAGGACAGTTTCTCTGATGAAGAAGACAAATGGCAGTCAAGACTTTTCTCCTGCTCTTCTGCTGGCCCATTAATAGCAACCCTCCACCGAGGCACAGTGGGCTCATCGGTGTGCTTCTTACTTTGTTCTGAACGGTGCTACAACATAAAAGCCACCTTCGGCGTCTTCTGCAAGCCTCAAACCCTTCTGAACCTCATCCTCTGTAACTCTCCTGAAGAGGCGGCACAGGAATCTGTGTCTTCCCTTTCCACTGCTTTTGTGTATTTTTTTTCTTCGTTGCTGCTCGCGGGCTTTCTCTAGTCGCGGCAAGTGGAGGCTACCTTCGTTGTGGTGCACAGACTTCTCATTTCAGGCAGGCTTCACTAGTTGCGGCTCAAGGGCCCTTGAGCTTTGGCTCAGTAGTTGTGGCGCACGGATTTAGTTGCTCCACAGCATGTGGAATCTTCCTGGATCACTGATCAAACACATGTCCCCTGCATTGGTAGGTGATTCTTAACTACTGAACCACCAGGAAAGGCCCTATACATCTTTAAAACCTGAGTTTATGAGGGAGCTCCCAGGACAGCAGCCCTTGAAAGAGCTGACTACCTTTTCTAAGTTAGAACTATTCATGATAGCAAAAGGCACTTCAAGCAAATGGAAGAAGAGCTACTACCTGAAGAACTAGAACTCAGAATATAAAACCACCCTACCAATGAAATTACCTTATATGCTCCTTTGGAACGTCAAGCTTTCTTAGGGGCAGTATAAGAACCAAATTAAATCATAATAATTATAAAAAGGGCAATGTTAGAGATAAATACAGGTTACTATAGGAGCACAGAAGATTCACTATTTCATTGCTTTTTTAAAAAACAGAGATGAGAAAAAGTAATATATTTGTTTTACCTCATCAAGATCTTTGGTCTCTCTGCCCAATTCATCATCATCTTCATCAGAATCAAGCTCTGGTCCGATGTAATTCCCAAACTCGTCATACAAGTCAGTATCCATGGTGCTAAAATTCAACAAGAGAAAAGTTAGATGCTGGTGAGGAAACCGAGGCCTCCACCCTGGCCTATGGTTGACCATATCCCTTCACACACTCTCCTCTCCAGTTACATCAACCCACCACCTGCTCCTCTAAAGCCCTGTACTTCTCCCTCCTCTCTGTCCTAATCCTGCGTCTGTTCACATACACTTTGCCCACTTCTTCCCCTCCCTCCACCAGCGCTTGAACCCACGCCCCCTGCCGTAGAAGCGTGGAGTCCTAACCACTGGACTGCCAGAGAAGTCCCAGCCCGCTTGTTGGTTTTTTTTTTAATACTAAAAGAATTTTAATTTTAAAGTAATTAAATACAGGAAGTTGCAGAAACAGTGCACATCACTTTTTCCTAAGTTATTTGAGAATAAGTTGCTGACACAATGTCTCATCACCTCTTCAGACTTTAGTGCAGGAGTTGGTAAACTATAGCCTGTGGCCAAATCTGGCTGTTCCCATAACGGCCTGGAAGGTATGATTTTTTTAATATTTTTAAACATTTGGAAAAAAAAGTCAAAAGAACAGTATTTCATGATACATGACAATTAGTTCTATGAAATTCAAATTTCAGTGTCTATGAAAACAGCTTTACTAGAACACAGCCATGCCCGTTTTTTATACTCTCGGTGGCTGCTTTCACCCTGTAACAGCTGAGGAGCTGTCTCTGAGACTATATGGCCCTCAGAGCCTAAAATATTTACTATCTGGCCCTTAATAGACAAAGTTTGCCAACCCCTGCTCTTAGTGTGTGTGATTTCTACAAACAAGGACATTCTTCTATATAACCACAATACAGCCATCAAAATCAGAAAATACTGACACATTACTACACCTAATCCACAGGCCCCCATACAAGTTTCAGAAATTGTTCCACTCATGTCCTGCACAGCAAAGGACTCCATGTTTGCACCTGGCTATCATGTCTTTAGTCTCTTTCAATCTGGAACAATCCTTGGTCTTTCCTTGATTTCTATGACTTGACACTTTTGAAGATTATAGGCTAGTGAGTTTGTAGAATGTTCCTGAATTTAAGTTTGTCTGATATTTCCTCATGATTAGAGTCGTTATGCTTTTTTTTTTTTTTTTTTGGTAAGACTATCACAGTAGTGAGGCTGTGCTCTTTTTAGTGCAACTCCTAACAAGTGGCATGTGATTTTAATCTCTTCCATCAGTGGTGATGTTAACTTAACCACTTGATTATGGTGGTGTCTACCAGGCCTTTCCACTGTATAAAGATACTTGTTTTTTCTCTGCAGTTAATAAATATCTTGTGGGCTGTCTCCACTTCAAGTATTGAAATTCTATTCAAAAAGCTGTTCAAAGACCATTTCCTTCAAGTCTTCCTAGAGCCTCAATTTCTCACTCACCTATGATGCTACAGCCTTTTGTGTCTTTATCAGCATTTACTTCTGTCATCAACAGTAGTTAACTGCACTAATTACCCTCAACAACTCTACAGCTTACAAGTAATAGACAACAGACCAGAGCATGGATTACTGGTCAGGGCTCTGGAACTGGTAGACCTAGATTTGAATCCAAAATTTGTCACTTAATAACTATGACAACTCTGTCACTTTAAGTAAACTATTCACCTCTCCAAGCCTGTTTCTTCAACTGGAAAATAAAGTGATTCATTTTCATCATATAAAGCGTTATGAGAATTAAACAAAATAGGCTGCGTAAAGAATTCATCACGATTCCAGAATCAGTCAATGTTAGCTGGCATTATTTTTTAGCCATTCTTTTGTCTGTTTTATTTGTATTTCTTAGTTAAAAAACTTTTTTGGCCATTCTTGAATACAAGAACCCTGTGCTCCTTGTGCCCATGTGCCAATGCCCAAGACACCACTTCACATAAGTAGGCACCGGATAAATGTTAACTGACCAGAACGTTCAATTTTGAGATACTGGTATTTACTCCATGAGGGTAATCCCTCCACCTCCTTCAGTGCCCCTTGTTGAGTGCTGACTGTGGATAAAATAGAGAAATAATAGCTCCACTACTAATAAGAAAATGTAAATTATCACAAACTTTCATATGCATATTCTTTTTATTTCCAAAGAGCTATCATCTCTGTGCACATTTCATTCTCCCAAGACACCTATGAAATGACTGCAGAAATTTCTATACAAGACTGTTCATGAAATAATCCAAATCATTTCTGCTTCAGGGCCATTGCACTACTCTTCCAAAATGCTCTTCCCTCGGGCCTGTATACCTTGTTCCTTCATCTCACTCAGGTCTCTACTAAAACAGCACCTTCTCTGAGAAACCTTCCCTTGTCACTCTAAAAAACTCCTCCCCTCACATACACACTCTCCAACCCCTATTTTCAATGTTTTATTATTTTTATTAACATTTATCATTAGCTGACAAGTATTTATTCTTGTATATACAAGATATACAAGTATATACATAGATATACAAGGATCTATGTATTTACCGTCACCTCTCCAACTACAGTTTAAGCAAGGACTGTTTTTGTTTGTTTTCACTTAAAAGGGTGCCTGGCACAAAACAGAACCACTTACTGAATGACGAAATGTATGGCTCCAACAAGGCACAGAGAAGACAGCTGACCTGCCCACAGTTGCACAAAACTAGTGAATTTCGGTACCAAACTTCACTGCAGCTTCCCGCTACAATGCAGGCTCTCAAAGCAACACACAGTAACGACGGAGGGAGCTTGATAGAGAAATGAAGGCGGCACAGTTGGAAGAGAGAGTAAGATAGGGGAATAGACACTGCAAGAACGACCCCTGCCCAGGGAAAGGGTTTTACAGACGGACGACACGCAGGGAACCCAGGAATCGGTGGCGGGGGGGGGGGGGGGGGGGGGGGGGGGGCGCGGGCTTTCATTCTCTATCCTACTCCACGCCTCAATTTACCCATCTGTAAAGTGAACGTGGCATATAACATATAGCATCTCTTCCAGATCTGACATTTAATTTCCCATTCCACCAGAGTAAGCCTCCCCTGACGCTGACCAGCGGCACTCACCTCCCGTTGCTCAGCCAAAAACTCCCAGTCGGCCGCTGGAGACCGTGCTTCCGCCCCACGCCGCCTCACCGCCTGCGCCCGCCGTTCGGAAGGACCCCACAGGCGCCGCGGTCGCGTTTCTTCCCGGGAGGGCAGCCCTCTGCCTGTGGACCAGCTCGGAGGAATCCCGGCTGCGGACACAAGAACCTGAGAAGAGGAACTGAGGGTCCCCAAACCACGGTGTGGGCTGCTCCAAAGAAACCGAAGCCTGAGGAGGCGTGAATCTGATCAGGCGCCTCGGGGCCACCCTGACCGGGGGGCCTTCGGGGCGATCACGTGGGAGGCTGTTGTAGCAGTTGCTAGGCAACCACAGCTGCTGTGGTCTACGCTGAGCTGACTTCGTCCGGCAGTATCTGGGTATCCCCAAAGAAAGAAAGAAAGGAAACCGAGGCCCCGGCTGCTGGGGTGAAGGTCAAAGGGCAGGAGGATTAAGTGTTCTAGATTTTCAGTGACTGGG
The DNA here is from genome assembly GCF_003369695.1 of Bos indicus x Bos taurus. Lineage (NCBI taxonomy): Eukaryota > Metazoa > Chordata > Mammalia > Artiodactyla > Bovidae > Bos > Bos indicus x Bos taurus. The sequence continues at coordinate 45,659,910 of NC_040094.1, forward strand.
AAAGGCTCAGAACTAGGCCGGAGTCAGGACACCTGAGTTCAGTTCCTGGCCAGCCCACCCTACTTCTTGGTCTTTCGCTTACCCGTGTTAGGGTGGAGGGTTGGTTTTAGACCTCCTGCTTCCGTGTTGGGGCTTCCCTGGTGGCTCAGACGGTAAAGAATCTGCCTGCAGTGCTGGAGACCTGGGTCAGGAAAATGCCCTGGAGGAGGAAATGGCAACCCACTCCAGTATTCTTGCCTGGGAGATCCCAGGGACTGAAGAGTTTGGTGGGGATGATTTCGCCACGTGATCTTTAGCTAATAGCTCGGAGCAGCAGTAGTAAGGTTTAGAAGGGTCTCACAGCAGTAAATGCGGATCCAAGATTAAAACTCGTATAGGTGATCTCTCTATAGAACGAATTAATCAGCCTCAGATATGCGGAAGTTGCAGAAGTACATAGAACTAAAGAGGTTGCCCAAGTACCTAGAGATTTATGCTTCAGCCTTGCGCTGGACAGAGGGATTTGCAAACCGGAATCATTAAGCCCCTTCCTCTGTCGCGTCTGCTTGATTTCCTGCTCAATCATTGCATCTGGTTTCGGGTGGAAAGTATCTTTCCTCCTTAAAAGACATTTAAGGATGGGTGCTTCCCTGGTGGCTCAGATCGTAAAGAATCTGCCTGCAGTGTGGGAGACCCGGGTTGGATCCCTGGATGGGGAACATAACACTGGAGAAGGGAATGGCAACCCACTCCAGTATTCTTGCCTGGAGAATTCCATGGACAGAGCCGCCTTCAGTTCAGTTAAGTGCAGTCGCTCAGTCGTGTCCGACTCTTTGCGACCCCACGAACCGCAGCACGTCAGGCTTCCCTGTCCAACACCAACTCCTGGAGTCCACCCAAACCCATGTCCATCGAGTCGATGATACCATCCAAGAGCTGCCTGGTGGGCTACAATCCATGAGGTCGCAGCTGTGACAGGACAGAACGACTAATGCTTAACTTAGCAATGGGTGAATTTTTATCCCTGGGCTCAAGAATAGCTTACAGTAGTTCTGATTTTGTGAGGGCCTCTATTGCAACTTGTATATAGTGAGTCTTTGTGGAAATGTGAAGGAACTAAATTCTGAAATCGAAATGCTTCCTCAGCCAAAGCACCAATACTAAAATATTTTTAGAGACAGAATAAAAAAGAATGAAAAATTGCTATTTAAAACAATATGGATGGACCTAGAGGGTGTTATGCTAAGGTGTTATAGGGTATTACAGGGTATTTTAAGACAGAGAAAGTTAAATACTGCATGATTTCACTTATATGTGAAATCTAAAAAACAAAACAAGGAAAACAGAAAGATTCACAGATACTGAGAACACACTGGTGGTTGCTACAGGGGAAGGTAGCGGGGAGGAATGGATGAAATAGATTAAGAGGCACAAACTTCCAGCCATAAGATATATTGTTATGAGAATGTAACATACAAAATAGGGAATAAGTCAATAATATTGTAATAACTCTTAAATTATGACAGATGGTAACTAAACATTGTGGTGATCATCTGGTAATGTATATAAATGTTGAATTACTGTGTTGTACACCTGAAACTAATATAACATTTAATGTCAATTAAATTCCAATTAAAAAATATTTTCAGAGGCAGAGAACAAAATTAAGATAAGGCACTAAATTGAAAGTCAAGACTGTTTTCGGCGACAACAAATCTTAAGTAAGACCTCACTGTGTGACTCAGCTCCCCTCTGTAAAACAGAGAACTAGATTTTTTTAACACACCCCAAGATAAGTGACTAGATGTCCAGAGTGCTTTGGGGTCGTTTTGTTGGCTGGCAAAGAATCCAGATGCAAACGCCCACTACCCCCCCTATCCCTGATATTCGTCTTCTGTTTGACATTCATTTCCTTTGCCTTCCTAGGCAGGGGCCATGAAAAGGAATGACGTCATCAACTTCAAGGCTTTGGAGAAAGAGCTGCAGGCTGCACTCATTGCTGATGAGAAGTACAAACGGGAGAATGCTGCCAAGTTACGGGCAGTGGAACAGAAGGTAGCTTCCTATGAGGAATTCAGGTCAGCTTAATGCCATTTTTCTCAGGCTCTCCTGTTCTGGTTTACTATAGTGGATAAAAGCATGCACCTGGCCTCAGACCATTCTGGGCTCAGTCTTAGCCCTACCTTCTGCTACCTGTGTGCTGCTGCTGCTGCTAAGTCACTTCAGTCATGTCCGACTCTGTGCGACCCCATAGACGGCAGCCCACCAGGCTCCCCCGTCCCTGGGATTCTCCAGGCAAGAACACTGGAGTGGGTTGCCATTTCCTTCTCCAACGCATGAAAGTGAAAAGTGAAAGTGAAGTTGCTCAGTTGCGCCCAACCCTCAGCGACCCCATGGACTGCAGCCTACCAGGCTCCTCTGTCCATGGGATTTTCCAGGCAGGAGTACTGGAGTGGGGTGCCATTGCCTTCTCTGGCTACCTGTGTGATCTTATGCAAATTATTTTCCCTATCTGAGCCACTATTCCTCATCTGTAAGAGAGTGTAACTATTGTCATGATTAAACGTTATTGCACATAAGATTCTGAGCACGATACCTAACACATGGGAAGTGCTCAAAAGTTATCAGTTACTTTTGCTGTTATTTTTCTCATATGGGCTTGCCAACAGATCCAGCCTGTTTCATGCAGAGTCCAGCCACCTCATACTTACAGGCAGCATAAAGTCCATCCCCTAATCTCTGGCCTTTGCCCATAGGGGTATCGTCCTTGCATCACATCTGAAGCCGCTGGAACAGAAGGACAAGATGGGAGGAAAGAGGCCTGTGCCCTGGAACTGTCACACTAGTCAGGGAAGGCCCTTCCAGGATGAAAGCAATGAACTCTCCCTGGTAGGTGAGGCCCAGCAGGAATCTCTGCCCTCAGCCTCCCATCCTATCTTACAACACATAGGTTTTCCTTGTGTCTCATGTAAAGCCAACGGAAACAACCTTCTGTCTCCAGTTCCAGAAAGAAAAGCAACCGGTGGGTGATGAAGCCCACACCTGCCAGATCAAGTCAGAAAGGTGTACTTGGCAGGCCCCTGTCCATCAGCCCTTGGCTTGCATTCCCAGATCACATTTGGGGTGCCCTGCCTTGGGTTATATGGTAGAGAATCTGATCCTCTTGCAGGGTTGGGAAGGAGATACAGCCTGTCAAACCCTGAACACTTGAGTTCTTTTTTTTCCTCCTGAAGTTTCCAAATACCTCCCACCCCCACCCTGCTCAGAGTGAAGTCTGACTTACACTTGTAGAACAGGGCTATGTCCACACTCATCAGTAGGAAAGTCCTGGTACAGCTGAGAATCTCACATCATGGCCTGCATTTTTTCCTCTTGGGATCCTCCCTCCCCATCCCATCCCCTGTTCCTTCATCTGAAAATGAGGCCCACAGGGACTGCGGCCTTGCCAGTGCTCAGAGACCAATACCAGAACTGAAAACCCATGGGTTCCCCTTGCTGTCACAGAGCAGTTGGAAGAGCTCTGCACTCTCTTTCCCTTCCTTTGTGACCCAGGAGAAAACGCTCTTCCAGCCTGAGACCTCAGCCGAGTTCTACCGTGACTGGCGGCGACACTTGCGCAGCGGGCCAGAGCGCTATGAGGCCCTGCTGCAGCTCGGGGGCCCGAAGCTGGGCCGCCTCTTCCAGATGGACGTGGGGTTTGGACTTCTAGGGGAGATGCTGGTGGCGCTGGCTGATCACGTGAGGCCTGCTGATTGCCGGGCGGTGCTGGGGATCCTGCACAGCCTGGCCAGCACTGGGCGCTTCACCCTGAACCTGAGCCTGATGAGCCGTGCAGAGAGAGAGAGCTGCAGAGCCTTGTTTCAGAAGTTGCAGGCCATGGGCACCCCCAGCTCGGAGGGGCAGGGTCTGGGGGAGCAGCCGGGTGGGCTTCAGGAGGAGGAGGGTCTGCTGCAAGAGCTGCTGATGCTATACCACGTGGACTGATGGGACCATTTACCTTCAGAGGCCCCCACTGGTCATCAGAGGCATTTTTTGATGGTCTTGGGGGCTCTGCAGGACTCTAATCAGAAACCCACACTGGATTCCCTTTTGGATTTAGAATTTTCACAACCAAAGCAGGAACTGAATTTTCACTTTTCCCCCAGCCCCTTGGGGGCTTCATATTCTGAACTTTGTAGATCTACAGGATGGTCAAGGGCCAAGCTGAAAGACTTTTGCTTTCCACCCTTAGAGCCTGCCAGTCTGCTAGCCCATGGCCCTGAGATATGGGTGAGCACCCAACCAAACACTGGTACCACCATTGCAGCCTCCACTCAAAACAAGGAAAAACCAAAATTGTTAATCCTCCATGGTTAACAAATACTGATCTCCATAGTTCTTTTTTTTTAAATTGATTTTTATTGGAGTATAGTTGCCTTACAATGTTTTTAGTTTCTTCTGTATAGCAAAGTGAATCACCTATATATATATATATATATATATATATATATATATATATATGTATTAGATTTCCTTCCCATTTAGGTGACCACAGAGCATTGAGTAGAGTTACCTGTGGTATACAGTAGATTCTCATTAGTTATCTATTTTATACATAGTAGTCTACATATGGTCAATCCCAATCTCCCAGTTCATCCTCCATAGCCCTTAAACAAGAGTATTCATCACCAGAAACCAATGAATGGACATTTAGTCAATAAATGATCAAATGCTACCTCATTTGAAGTGGAATATTTTTCTCCAGGGGCTGAGTTCCCATGCAGGTTGGGCCTGAGAAAGCCCCAAGCCTTCAGCTCAGGCCTGGCCAGCCTCCAGGTATCTTCAGATGGCCCAATGTGCAGGTGGGAGGGTTTCCTTCAACTCTCAGATTAACCAAAGGGAAGACCTTTCCACCAGGCAGGCAGGCAGGGCAGAGCCTGAAGCAGAAGGGCAGAGATTTTCCCGAACTTGTACCTGGGCCCTTGTTTCTTCTCCTGGCTTCCCCTGACCCAGTGTTCTAGAATGCTAGAGTTCTAGAAAGGGGAGAGGGAGCCAGATTCTAGAATGGTTTTCTCCTCAAGATCACATCTGGAACATGAGAAGGGCATCTTGTATGTTAACTAGGAATCAACTGCCTTGCCTATGGCAGCTTCCTCTGCAGACTGTTGCTTCTTTTCCTGGCTGCTTAATCCTTTCCTCATATAGATGCCTCCTCCCAGCAGTGATTGCTAGAAGCCCCATAGGCCTTTAGTGCCTCGGGTTTGCCCCACCCGCTCTGACCCTTCCCTTGCACAGGCATGAACCTGGCCCACACCACTGTGCTCCTGTGGGCGTGGGGGAGCCTCCAGGCCTTTGAAATAGTGGAGAAAGAGAACATCTTTCAGAGGACCCCCTGCCCGGCTTTCCTGATGTTTGACAACGCGGCCTACCTGACCGACATGAGCTTCGAGCTCCCCTGCCCCTGCAAGCCGGAGGAGGTGTCCGCTGTCGTCTGGTACTATCAGAAGCACCTGGGCAGCAGCCACACCAAAGTGCTGACGGACTTTGATGGGCGGGTGCTGACGGAGGCCGCCCAGGTGCGCGTGGGCAGCGACATGCTGGTCCGCTTCAGCATCCGCATGTTCAGCCTCTTAGTCTTCCGGGCGCAGCCGGAGGACTCCGGCTTGTATTTTTGCGGCACCCGCAAGGGAGACTACTTTTACGCCTACGACGTGGACATCCAGAGCAGTGAGGGGATGGTGGCTACCTTCAAGGACCAGGGCCAGGAACCCTTGGAAGACGAGTACCACGGGAGCCTCCGCGTCTTCACCACCTTCTGGGAGTGGACCCCCTGCGACCGCTGCGGGGTGCGCGGGGAGCAGTGGCGTATCGGTCTGTGCTACCTGCAGAGCCCGGACCTCTCTCCTCGCTACCGCAAGATACTGCCCAACGTGGTGTCTTGCGGTTCGAGAGCTGTGCCCAGGCAGCTCCGGGCCAAGGCCAGCGACCACAACCCTGAGCTGCTGGTTCGGAGCTGCCTGATGCCCTGCGAGAAGAAGAAGGTCCAGGAGGGCGTGATGGCCATCTTCAACTATGTGTCCAAAGTGGGCAGCCGGCCCTGGTTGCCTCAGGTGCCCATTCAGTTCCACCAGCAGAGGCTGGGCCATGGACTCATCATCTCCTGCCCTGGGGCCCGGCCAGAGCACGCCGTGGCCTGGGACAAGGACCACCAGTACCTCTACCGCACGCAGTACCTGAAGGGCGTCAATGGGTCCATGAGGGTGTTCATCGACCACGGCAACCATCTTCACATCCGCTTCACCCAGCTGGAAGACCGGGGCATCTACTATTGCTGGCGGCAGGGCGAGCGCATTGCTGGGTTCCGACTGGGCGTGACATCTCCAGGTCGCTACCCGGTCTCCTTCTCCGACCCCGAGACTCGGGCCGCCCTGGGGCTCATTCTGATAGGCTACATGCTCATCACGGTCATCTTTATCAGCATTCACCTTTGTCGTTGCTGCTGTTACTTATTCCGTTTTTGTCCCAACTTCTCCCCCAGGCTCTTTCGCCCCCAGCTCTGAAGACCAGCTGTGCTCAAATGTGTTTGTTAAATGGTACCAGATGCCTCTGGTTGGGGGCGAGGCATGCGAACCTGCCCCCCATTTTCGTGAGCAAGTCTGGAACCTCATCTGGGAAGCAGGGAAGCCTAAGCAGGTGGGAGATGGGGAACTGAGTCCAGGATGGAAGTAGTCGGAGTGCACGTGACGTGTCTTCTGACTTCATGCTTAGAGAAGGAAGAAGGTAACCTAATATTTATCTGCTATCTGGTGTTGACTGTGTTTGATGTGCTTTATTTTCTTGCCTTAGTGGATTGCCAAGTGGGTGCTGTTTGAACTGAAGGTAGCAGAGAGAGGAAGAAAAGAGTTGGGGTACCTAGTATATCCTCTTTGTCTTCTTTCCCAGCCTCATCCCAGGACCAGCAGGTAGAAATGGTGAGTTTGGGAATAAAGGTAGAGACCAGGACAGGAGAAATGGGTGAGGAAAGTGGAGAGTGAATTCAGGGCTTTCCTGAGAGATGGCACCCAGCCTGGGGCTGGAGGTGAGAAGAGGAGCCAGAAGCAAAGGCAGTGGGTGCATGGGGCACCAGGGCTGGAGAGCAGAGCAGGGTTGGAGGTGGGATTTGTCATGTGGCCATTTCTGGGGGTGCTGGGGGCCCCAAGATGATCAGTGATAAGAAGCAAGTTGTGTCTTGCCTGAGGCTGCTTCCTGTCCTCTGCTCCAGCCTCAGCCTCCGCTGAACAGATCAGAGTCCACTCTGGGGAAGGCCACAGCAGTTGTCTTTATTTGTTGCATTTATGTCAGTGACTAAAGCCCGCAGCAATGCCCCAAAGGTTAGCAGCAGTGGGTGGCAGGAGGGAATGGGGGAAGGGTATGCAGTTAAGTCCCTCTGACTTGGACGGAGATGGGGACCCTGGAGTGGGCTTCAGAGCCCCACTTGTGGGCACTGATCATCTCATGCCCACTAGTCTCCCTGTGAACAGCAGAACAGGTACTCAGGGTGAAAGTGTCTGCCCCAAGCTTTCCTGCCTCCAGGCTGCGGGAACACAAACCAGTGTCTTTACTCTGCATGGGCCTCAGGTTCCAAATCATAAAATAAAGTGCTACCTAAAACATGGGGAGGTGGGTATGTTTTGTATTTGACTAAGAGGGGACTACAGGGGCCTTGGTTTAGGGAAGAGCAGTGATCACTGTGGGGAGAGGAGGTTGGGTGGCAACAGAGGCTTCGCCTAGCAGTGTTTCCTGGGTCAGGTGGCAGTTGCAGGGGCTCACAGGCCTGGATGGACAAGGTTTACAAAGCAAGGAAAGGGCCTTGAGGGCTGGGACAAAGCAGGCCCCACTCCCATGAACAGCAGCCTCTTCCTTTCCTGTGTCAGCATCTTCAAGAGGATAAGTCACTTTCTTGATTCCCACGACCCAAAGGCCAAGTGTAACTGCTCACCCACGACCCCAACTCTGATGTCTAGCATCATCCCAAGCGCTGCCCCCACCATCTCTACCTGCTCACTCCAGCCTGTATTGGAGTCCTCCTGGGCTTGACCTCTCTGTACCCACAGCAATGGGCAAGGCCCCCTTCTACTCCCTCCCAGCACCCCTTTCCTCTGCACTTACACTATACTTCCCCCAAGCACAGAGAATCAAGCTCACACGGGCCCACGGCATGCCCATGTGGCAGCTCAGTGGGCCTGAGACACTCGACGCATCGCTCAGGAGGCCCCTCTGCGATCTGAGCAGGCCAGGAATTCTGTCTGCTGACTCTCCCAGTTGGCAGGATAGCCCCACCTACCCTCAGACTGGTCAGAGTCAGTCTAGAAGAATAAGCCTCTGGCCAAGGCCACCTTGCCTCGGGGACTTCCTCTGCTTGTCTCAGACTCTCAGTTTTCCTCTAGCAGCTCAAGGAAACTCGAAGGCCCCATTCTGGAGGCCCCAGACACCTCCAGCTCTGGCAACAGTTGCCATGACAACAGAAGTTCGGGATACGGAGGGCAGGGTGATTTATGAGGTCTCTCTGCCCTCCCTGCTTTCTCTCCTCCCTCCCAATTCTAGCCCAAGCTGCTGGCCATGCCCCTCCAGGCCACCCTTTGGGGTGAGTGCCCTGTTAGTGTTGCTGGGTGTAGGGTGGGTGCTGTCTGACAGGCTTAATGCTGCTGGAGCCTAGGGTGGCAAGCTGGCATAGAGATGGAGCAGGAAGAGGAGCAACTGGATTGGGTGGGAACTCAATTCTGGGGAAATTAACTAGCAGATGAAGGGACAGCTACCCTGACTCCTGCTGCAGATGCCTCACACGGTGGGGCAGTGACCGCCAGATGAGTCCTGCTCACATCACATCCTTGTGCTCCTGCTTGGACTCCTTAATGACCTGAAGGGGACACAGAAGGTGCCACAGTTAGGAGCTCACACAGACTCCAGGTCCACCACGGTTAGGCAATGTGACCTGGGACAAGTTCCCAGCCTTCCAACTTTTCTATGATAGTAACCGGAACGCCGCCACGCGGCAGTCAGAGGGGGAAACGAGCTAATCCTGTCAAACATCTAGCAAACATCTGCCTGGCACATGCTGAGCTGCCGTTGTAAGCTTAGCTAGTTTTGTTGCTGGTATGGTGGGGAGGGGATATGCCCAATCTCCTCTTCCCATTCTTCTGCCAGGTCCCTTTCACCAAGCTGAAAGTTGAAAGTTGGGAGTGAAAGTTACTAATTTTCTTTCTCTCTCCCCCAGGCCTGTGGGGGCATCTGAGTCTGAGGGTGAGAAAGGGAGAAAGAAAGCGAATCAGGACCCTGTCCCATGGCCTAAGCATCTAGGCTGCCCTTAGTGTAGGGACTGGGGAATGGAATTATATCCGGGCTCCTTCCCCTCTTCCAGAGCCTCCCAGAGGAACTCTTGGGAGGTATGGAGAACCTTCTATATGCCAGTCTAGGCTTTCTCCTGGAGCCTTCTGGGACCAGAATCTTGGGCCTGCCCTCCTCACCTCTCCATCCCGCATCTCCACGGTCTTCACCACAATGTTCCTCTTGAGGTGGCCTTCTGACACGGACTTGGTGTCCAGGCTGGTTTCTGCAGACATGAGGAGAGGAGGCCTCCATAGGTTCTCAGAGCCCTAGACATCCTCTCCCACCCTTGGTTTCTCCCTGAGACCCCTAATCGTGAGTACAAAAGCCAATCCAACCAGAGAAGTCCTAGGCTCTCCCAGAGGGGCTGGCAACCTCCTGAGTCCCCACGGTGCCAAGCAAGCCCTCACTGCCCTGCTTGCTGTTTTGGCCTGGCTGCATTTCAGCCCCTCTGCAGTCCCTCACCTGGCCCCTGGCTCCCTGGCAACCCAGCATCATGCCAAGGAAAGAGCATGTGGTTATTGAAGTCAGGCAGGCCAGAGCTTGAGTCCCAGTTCAGCCACACGACTCTGGGTAAGTTAATTTACCTCTTCCAAACTCAGTGTCCTCATCTACAAAATGGGGATGCTGCTGCCTACTTCTCTAGGTAGAAGTAGTGAGTCAGTTAACTGAAATAATGTGTTTAAAACAATGGGCACGGATTCATGTTCTATACGCATGGGTCCCTCTCCCATCCCTCTTCCCTTTTCCTGCTTCTCTCTGCCACTTCTCTAGGACCCTTTTCTGTCTGGCATGTGGCAGTATTGCCTCTACCTGGCCTGCTGGTTAACTCTTCTGATACTGAACTAAGCCCTAGGACATGCATAGCTAGTGTTCCTATATTTCTAGTCCAGAAGAATTATATTTTCCCTCAGCTGAGAATTGAGGGCCACATACAAGTAAGAAGTAATTTATTCCCCCCTGCAGAGAGAAAAATATAATATGTCACACTCACTAATGTTTACTATTAAGAGCAGGGGACATAAAACTTTATTCACTCCAAGAGCAGCAATCTAGAGGGAAATAATCCTCTGGGCTGAATCAGCCCTGAGCTGAACAACCGAGGCTCAGGGAAAGAGGAATCAGGCCAAGAGCCTGGCCGCCAGGCACCGTGAGACTCTAGGGGCCCTCCCGGTGATGGGAAGAGGTGAGGCAGAAGCTGGTGTTTGCTCAGAGGCCCAGAGCATCTCAGCTGAGTGCCTGAGGACTTAGCACCTTGAACACCGGCCAACTCTACTACTTTAATGTACATTTACCCTGTGCCAGGTCCTGGACTGGGTGCTGAGATTGCTGGGGAAATGACATAGGGTTGGCCCTTTAGGGAAACCTGGGAGGAGAGAGCTCAAGAAGATGGGGAGAGTGGGCTTGGTGAGCTTGCTCCCTATCAAGCTGAGAAAAGCACCATGTCTAAAAGGCAGGCAGCTAACCGAGAGCCGGCGGGGCTCCATCTACAACCTGGTGAGCCTGAATTGGTATAACTTGTATTGTGAGGCTTTTGAGATGTCTTGTGACCTTGTGACTTTCCCCTTCTTTGGTGCTTTTGCCCCCTGTAGTGACAAGCAGTTAAAAAAACACACAAACATCAAACACTCAGCTGGACAGGGATCTGCAGACAGGAGAGAGGTTAAGACCCTCACTCAGTTCTGCAGTGGAATGGGGAGTGGGCATGGGAGGAGGGACAAAGGGCAGAGCAGGACAGGAGTGGCTGCAAGCCCCACCTGGAATGCTCTGGGATGGTGTGTTCTGACTGGAAGTTGTGCCGTGAATAATGAAGGTCCCCACAGAGAGCATTGGGCCCCTCTGCCCTGGTCCTCGGCCTCAGACCAGAAGAGCAACCCACAGGCCTAGGGGAGGGGGCGGGAATCCAACACTCTGCCCACAAAACCCTGTTCTACTGACCTCGGATCTGCAGGTTGGAGAAGGTCTGCACAGGAATGGTGATGCTGAAAGACAGCAGAAGGAGAGGGGTAACCAGCCTGCCAGAGGACATTCCCAGGCCAGATTCTGGTCCAGGGTCGTCATGATAGCTTCGAGGCCCTTTTCCTTGCCAGGAAAGGCAAACCCCCATCTCTTAGCTTCTCCAGCAGCCAGTGCTCTGAGGATGACTGCAGGGAGGGGAGAGCAATGAAGAGAGTTCCCAGGAGGCAGAGGAGATTGGTCAGCAGAAAAGAAGTCCAGTCTTTGTTGGGAGGGTGGGGAGTGAGCCTTTTAGTTTGGAAGATAACCCAAGTCCTTACCCTAGGATCTGATCAACATGGGCTGAATTGAATCCATCCATTCATTCATCAGGCATTTATGAATACCAACTGTGTTTTGGGTGAGCACTGTGCTGGGCGCTGGGATAGGAGGGGGCTGGTCACGAGGCTGAGTAAGACAGTCCCTGATGGGGCTTCCCAGGTGGCGCAGTGGTAAAGAACACACCTGCCAAAGCAGGAGACATAAGAGACGTGGGTTCTATCCCTGGGTCGGGAAGACCCGCTGGAGAAGGAAATGGCAACTCACTCCAGTATTCTTGCCTGGGAAATCCCATAGACATAGGAACCTGACGGGCTAACATCTATGGGAGTCGCAAAGAGGTGGACATGTCCGAGCACACATGCACGCATGAAGGGAGCAAGGCGACTCTGGGGCGGGGCAGTAGGGCAGGCGGCCTGTCTGGGCTCACCGGTTCTCCTCGCCCTCTAGCAGCTTCCTGTAGGTGGCGATCTCGATGTCCAGGGCCAGTTTGACGTTGAGCAGATCCTGGTATTCCTGCAGGTGGCGCGCCATCTCGTCCTTGAGGCTCTGCCCCTCTTCCTCCAGCCGGGCCAGCGCCTCCTGGTAACTCGCCGCCTCCCGCGCGTGGCGCTCCTCTTGCTCGCGCATCTGCCGCTCCAGGGACTCGTTCTGTGGGTGGAGCCGGACCGTTCCCCGAGACCCCGCCCCAAGTAACTTTTCAGAGCTCCGCCCCAGACGGTCCTTCAGCATCTGCTAGGGCTGTAGGTCCCAGGTCCCCGGCTCGCTCACCCCGTACCCCTCCTCCGCCTGCGGCCCCGCCTGTGCTCACCGTGCCGCGCAAGGACTCCAGGTCGCAGGTCAAGGCCTGCAGCTGCCGCCGGTAGTCGTTGGCCTCATGCTTGGCCTGGCGGAGCAGCTCCGCGTTGCGGGCGGCGGCGTCGTTGAGGTCCGCAAACTAGATGAGGAGAGGGCTTTATGCTGGAGGGCGGTCTGGGGCCGCATATCGCGGGAGCTTAGTGGGCCCCGGGGGTTGGTACGCAGTCTGGAGGATCAGGGAGATGGGCCGGACAGTAGGGTTGTTTTCCAGCCCACCCCACGCCATTGGCACTGGGTGGGATTATTCACAGTCACCCGTGGCCCATGGACACAGACACTGCCACTTCTCTAGCATCTAGCTCAGTGCCTGATGAGGGAACGCATGAATGAGCAGAGGGTGTCACAGAGCCCAGACTCTCCAGTAGCTCCATCCTCGGGACTGAATCCTGTCCTCCTCGGTCACACACAGGGAGCTCTGGTGAGCAGAGACCAGGTCCTAATAACCCTCTCTCCCCCAGCCTGCACTGAATCCCTCATGGCTCCATCACGCCTTAACCTGCTCAGAACCATCACTGACTTCTGCCACTTACACTCCTCAGCTCCATGCCCTGGGCCAGGATCTCTGGGCCCCCACTCTTCTGTACTTTATGGCCTCTACTCAGGCTGTGTCCTGCATGCCCTTCCTGAATGCCCTTTCTCTCTTCTCTTTATGTTCATAGGCTGCCAGTCCCGCCTGGCTCCACTGCCTCCCATGAAATCCGTCCTGCTCCCACATTGCGTGTAAACCCTGCCCTGCTGTGTTCTTCATAGACATCAGACTGAGTGACATCACATCTCCCTGGTCAGATGTGTCTCTGTATGCTGGGCAGAGCTTGGCATGCAGCAGATGCTCAATAACCCAGGATGCAGATGGCAGAAGCATCAAGAATGTGGGCTTGGGACTTCCTTGGCAGTCCAGTGGTTAAAGCCCCACCCTTCGAATGCGGGAGGCATGGGTTTGATCCCTGGTCAAGGAACTAACATCCCACATGCTTCGAGGCATGACCAAAAAAGCCCCCCAGATAAACAGTTAAAAAAAAAGAATACAGGCTCTTAAGTGAGACAGCTAGGGTTAGAAATCCAGCTCTATTGCTTAGGAGCTGTGTGAGTTTGGTCAAATTGGTTAATCTCTCTGGACTTTAGTTCTGTCATCTATCAAAGAACAGTACCTACTTCATGGTAAGATAATCCTTGCAAAGCATAGGGCCTAAACACAAGAGTGTTGGCTAGTAGTCAATAGCAACAGATACTAATAAGTACTTATTGGAAGTAATACTGCCTGTATGACCCTGGGCAAGTCGCCTCACTTCTTTGGTGAAGGTCAGTCACTCAAAGAGGATCCTCTCCCAGCTTCCTCCACCCTCCTTCCCTGATTCTTTTGTATGGAGCCAGGAGGGCTGCCTGGAGAAGGCAGGCTGGCCCAAAGTCAGGGCTACCTTGGACCGGTACCACTCCTCCGCCTCATGCATGTTGCTGGATGCCACTGCCTCATACTGTGTGCGGATCTCTCTCAGGGCCGCTGTGAGGTCAGGCTTGGCTACATCCATCTCCACGTGGACCTGCTGCTGGGCCAGCTGCTCCTGGAGCTCCCGCACCTCCTGGCCAGGGTGAGAGAAGAGTTGCCAGGCCTCAGGGACCAGCTGCAACTGGGGCTTCCCCCTAGCATCATGCCCTCTTCTTTCTGCCCCTTGGACACGAACATTGGCTAGGGGAGATGGGATGCTCCTAGTTGGAGGAAATGGTGTTGTCCAGGATAAGGGAAGAAGGGGGTTAGTTTGGGGGCCCCAGGGTGTCCTCCTCCCAGGCCTGGAAGTCAGGAGCACTGGAAGCGTGTCTGTGTTCTCGTGAAAGAATGTCTGAGTCCTGTGGTGTGGATGTGCCTATGGGTTCCTGGGTTCCCTGAGCCCATGGATTCTGAATCTATTATCTGAAGTCAGAGCTCAGTGGGGTCTTTTTTTTTTTTTAATGTATGGCTGTCATTTCAATGGAAAGAGATGGCAGAGGGAGTGGAGTCATAGAGACCAACTGTGTGACCTTAGCACATTCTTTAACCTCTCTGGGCTTCGGGGTTCTCCTCTGTGAAAAGGAGATAACACTGGAACCACCCCTATCTCACAGGGCTGTAGTGAAGAAGAATGAGGCAACAGGGCCCACTTTAAGTGGAGTGTGTGTCGAGGTGCATCTTACCAGGGGCTGGGGGTGCTCTCTTATCTGTCTCTAGCTCTGCCTCCCTCAGTCTCTCTCTGCATCTCTTTCTCTGTCTCTCATTTTCTTTCTCTGTCAGTGTGTCCCTTTCTCCCTCTGAATATCTGTCTCTGTCTCCCCATCTCTTTCCCTCAGTTCCAGTCTCTGTGTTGGCCTTTTTTCCCCTTCTTCCCGATCTTACCTCCTCATGGATCTTCCTCAAGAACCGGATTTCCTCCTCCAGAGACTCAATCTTCCTCTCCAGATCCAGACGGGCCAGGGTGGCTTCATCTGCTTCCTGGAGCAGGGTGGGGCAAAGGGCCACTCTGACCCCAGACTCGTCCTGTCTGCTCCCTAGTCTAATCTGATCTCTCCTTTTGTGGCTGGTGGGGGGCAGGGAGAGCACGTTGCTCTGGAGGGCTGGGCTTAGGGACTGTGTTGGGTGGGCTGCCATCAACATTTTCTCCCTCCCCGATCCCTCCTCACCACCCTGACCTGTCGATAGGCAGCCAGGTTGTTCTCAGCCTCCAGCCTCTGGTTGGTTTCATCCTGGAGCCTGAGGTAGAGAGACACACTCCTGGGTCTGGGCTCTTCTGACGACTGTGGGGACCCCTCCCCTGATCTCCCTGCCAGAGAGATACTCTCCCACCCTCAGGACCAGAGGAGCAGAAGGAGGAGTGAGGGGCAGAAGTATTCTAGACAGAGCCTTGGCCAGAAGGATGAGCAGACAAGAGCCTGTGCTTTAAGTCATTACCAAGGTGCCTTATCAGGGTTGCTGCACCTGCTCCTGCTCACACAGGCGCTTCCACCAACCTATACTCATTCCTGCCATACACACACACACACACACACACGTCTTCTCACACTTGAAGTCACACACGCATACTCTGCCAGCTCGGCAAGGACCATGCCCCTGGCATTTCCTGTGACCTTCAGAAATGGGTTTATTAAGATCTCCACCTTACAGCTGTGCAAGTTGAAGCACCTTGACTAGGGTCGTAAGCTGGGGACAGGCAGAGTCACCTGTGTTCTGAAGCCAGGCTTACCTGCTGTCTCCACTATTGCCTGTATCCCAGCCCAGTCCTCCTGGTGCACCCCCATCTTCCCTTCCAATTCCTCCTCTAGACAGAGCTAAAAATAAGTGTATTCTCTGTGCACAGTCGCAAGGCCCCGCAGTGAATAAAACTCAGAGAGACTGCCCACTAGGATCCCTGACTGTCCGCTTTCCTCAGCGGGAAGGTGTTGACGGTACAGCGGCTCCCTGGCAGGTTTTTGGGAATCAGATCCCCGGAAACCAGACTCTGAGCCTCGTCCCAGGCCCTCCATCATCTGAGAACAAGGATCGCCCTCCCTCCTAAAGGCGGGAAACGGGAACAGGAAGGCAGAGCTCCGCCTGAGACCTGCAGGCGCCCCCTCCCGGGACTCAGTCCTCCCGGTTCAGGAGGCCCCTCTGTGGCTCCTCTCCTCACTTCTGCCTCAAGGTGCCCAGGTCCTGTGCCAGGTTGTCCCTCTCCACCTCGAGCCGGGCGCTGTTGGCAGTGAGTTGATCGAGCCGCAGGCGCAGCTCGCGCAGCTCCGCCTGGTAGACGTCGGCCAGCTTGGTGGGTTCCTTGGCCCGCAGCTGGTTGAGCTCGGCAGCCAGCGCCTTGTTCTGCTGCTCCAGGAAGCGCACCTTCTCAATGTAGCTGGCGAAGCGGTCATTGAGCTCCATCATCTCTGCCCTCTCGCTGGCCCGGGTCTCCTTGAAGCCGGAGTTGAGTGCCCCGGCCAGGGAGAAGTCCACCCGGGCTGGGAGTGGAGGCGGCATTCGAGCCAGGGACAGGCGGGTGCCGGGACCCAGGCGGCGGCCCCCCACCACCATCTCTGAGGAGGAGACATAGGAGCGGCGAGTGGCTGAGGTGACCCGTCTCCTCTCCATCCTGGCCTCACTCTGCCCGCTCCAGAGATGTGCAGGCTTTAAGGAGGAGGGGACCGGCCTGGCACGGCCCAGGCTGCCCCTGGCAACGCCCCCTGGCATAGCCTGAGGGGGTGGTGCTGGGCCACAGCCAAGCCACGGGGAGAACGCCTCTCATCCCACCGAGGCCACTGTGCCCCGAGGCAGGGGCACCAGAGCATGCCAGCCTCGGTCTGGCTCCAGACAGAGCTGCTAGTGGGCAGTTCCTGGGGCCGATGCTGTCTGAAACCCTGACCACTGAGCAAGCAGACCCTTTCTCTGGAACCATGGGTCAGGGAAGGGCTGGACCAGATGACCCCAGACCTGTCTTCTAACTCTTAGATCCCATGACCCAGGCCCTCCCTCAGCGTTCTCCTTCCAGTGTCTGGTATTTGTTGGGAACTTGACGAAGAATAAACCTGTTCCCTACTCAGGAAACAGCCTGTGTTAGATTTCCTGACCACCTCAGTCCCAACAGATTCCTGCCATCCTCCCCTCTGAGTGCAGGCGTCCACATTCCTGCTGTCTCCCCATCCCCCGGAGTTTTGGGGCTGTGGGCTGGAATTAGAACCAACTCTTTGTCTAGAGGGTCAATCGAGGCCTCTATCTAGCAGTGGGGGGATGATGGAAGGAATGTGGGGCTCCTGATAGGGCCAGAGGGGGCAGGTGCTGCACTCCCAGGCCCTCCCCCCACCCCTGGGGCCACCCTGAAGCTCTGGGCTCAGCCTCAGTGGGCTCACCCCAGCCTCCCTGCACCCCCTCCCAGAGCCCAGGCCTTGACAGCTCCACAAAGCACTTATAAATGAGCTGGCTGTCCCAACTCCCATTTTTGTCCCTGTAACATCCCATTTCCCTGGCCCCCTCTCACCTCACTCTCACAGTGAGAGTGGATTTATCTCCTTCAAGTTCCCACACATCAGGCTGAAAGGCTGGGAAAGGCTTCTGGGGATGAGTGGGTTTGGGTACTGAGGAGCCAGTGCTTCTGAACTGGGAGCCCGGGCCCAGTGCCCTGTGGCCCCTTGAGATTTCAGATCCATCCACCCCCTCGATCTGGTTGCCTGGTGGTCCACCCAGGCCCTCAGCCTATCTGTGCCCCTGGACTTCTGGGAAGCAGGCAGCCTTCCTCTCCTGCACCACCCCCTCTTGCTGCCCACTGCCCATGCCTGGGCCTCCGATCCCTTTTCCCGGGCACTTGCTGAATGGAGCCTTGTTCTCCACCACTGGTGAGGGCATCGCTCAGCGAGGGCAGCCCCTGCAGGGGGCTGTGCTGTTTTCATCCCAAGTTGCCAGCCCGTTGGGCGGGACTCAGCCCAAGCCCCTTGCTCAAAGAGCTTCTCGGAAAGCATCTGAGGGGAGCTGGGGTGCTGCGGGGAGCAGGCTCTGTGCCCACCCTGACCACTGTGTCTGTGCCAAGGTGAGTCATTTAGTGGGCACCAGGAGAGGCCCTGGGGGGTGGCCCAGCAATGCCAGGGCTCCAGCACTGCAGACAAGGGCTGACTGCTAGTTCCCTCCCCTGCTCTCAGAGCCAGCTCAGCCCCTGAGCCCCTGTCCTAGCAATACCCCTTCCTCCACACCAGGGGAGGTGCTCTTCATTTGGGCATGTTTTATGGGCTGGTTGACAAGATTTCCCTGTTAATCTCAGGCAGAGAGAGGAGATGAGCACCACTCCTAATTTTTTTTTTGGGGGGGGGTGGTGCTGTGCCTCGCAGCTGGAGAAGGAAATGGCAACCCACTCCAGTGTTCTTGCCTGGAGAATCCCAGGGATGGTGGAGCTTGGTGGGCTGCCATCTATGGGGTAACACAGAGTCGGACACGACTGAAGCAACTTAGCAGTGCCTCGCAGCATCTGTCATCTCACTTCCCCAACCAGGGATCGAACCAGCATTCCCTGCCTTGGAAGCGCAGTCTTAACCACTGGACCATCAGATCAGATCAGATCAGATCAGTCGCTCAGTCGTGTCTGACTCTGTGACCCCATGAATTGCAGCACACCAGGCCTCCCTGTCCATCACCAACTCCTGGAGTTCACTGAGACTCATGTCCATCAAGTCAGTGATGCCATCCAGCCATCTCATCCTCTGTCGTCCCCTTCTCCTCTTGCCCCCAATCCCTCCCAGCATCAGAGTCTTTTCCAATGAGTCAAGTCTTCGCATGAGGTGGCCAAAGTACTGGAGTTTCAGCTTTAGCATTATTCCTTCCAAAGAAATCCCAGAGCTGATCTCCTTCAGAATGGACTGGTTGGATCTCCTTGCAGTCCAAGGGATGCTCAAGAGTCTTCTCCAACACCACAGTTCAAAAGCATCAATTCTTTGGCACTCAGCCTTCTTCACAGTCCAGCTCTCACATCCATACATGACCACAGGAAAAACCATAGCCTTGACTTGACGAACCTTTGTTGGCAAAGTAATGTCTCTGCTTTTGAATATGCTATCTAGGTTGGTCATAACTTTTCTTCCAAGGAGTAAGCATCTTTTAATTTCATGGCTGCAGTCACCATCTGCAGTGATTTTGGAGCCCAGAAAAATAAAGTCTGACACTGTTTCCACTGTTTCCCCATCTATTTCCCATGAAGTGATGGGACCGGATGCCATGATCTTCATTTTCTGACTTTCTAATTGTTTAGCGGAGTCTGCTGCTGGGCCTGAGGAGTATCATGGGGAGGGGAATCATGAGAAGGGGGCACCCAGTGACTTGATCCTGTTGTGGTTTGGGGAACTGAGGAAGGATGAGGGTGGGGAGTGACCTTAGAGGAAGAACAAGGCTGGGGACAAGCCCTTGTCCCAACTCCTCTCCGTGGCTTGGAGTGGCTGCGCTTCCAGCCTGCCAGGCAAGTCACAGTGCTGCCTTCTCTCTTTGTCCAAGTGAAATCTACTTGAAATGAGTGCAAAGCAGTCCTGGAGGAAAAAGCTGTAACAAAGCAGAAAGGGCTTGTCAGGAACACTCAGTAACTGTTTTTGTGAAACACCGGCTTGTTTCAGCAGCAGCAGGTGAGGCCCCCTCTTCACCCGCTTCAGCCACCTCACTGGGCCCTTTTCACCCACCTGTATCCTCTCCCTTCCCCCTATTGTCAACCCCTATCTCTCCTTCAGACACATCCCCACACTCAGCCCTTATCTATGTGATGTTCACACACAGAAGCAAAGAGGTGGTGGACAGATTTGGCCATGGTCGTTTGTCAAAACTTCATTACCTTTTATTTACATGCATTGTAGAAAAATCAGAGAATACAGATAAGCAGAACAGAAAAATTAATTAGCCATCATTTTGCCACCTGGAGATATAAACAGATTTTTCTTCTACATGTATAAATTCATTTTTAAAAAGTAGGCTCATGCTGTACAAATTATTTTGTAATCTGCTTTTTATTTCCTTGACAATATGTTGTGAACATCTTTTCATATCCATAAATATTTATCACCATCATCATTTTAACAGTTGCATGGTTTTCCACCATGTGCATGAATGTGCATGACTGCTAAGTCACTTCAGCCGTGTCTGACTCTTTGTGACCCTATAGACTATATAGCCTGCCAGGCTCCTCAGTCCATGGGATTCTCCAGGCAAGAATACTGGAGTAGGTAGCCATTCCCTTCTCCAGAGGATCTCCCCAAGCCAGGGATCAAACCCAGGTCTGTCTCCTGAATTGCAGGCAGATTCTTTACTATCTGAGCCACCAGGGAAGCTCGTGCATGGATGTAACCAGGCCCTATTGTTGCACAGTTCTGTCCCCTCTCTCTCTTTGTTCTAGATTATACTGTGATGCACATTTGCTCCAGGTAGACATAGCTCCCAGCCTCTACCTCTACTCGCCTTCTCCCAGTCTGGCTGCAGCCCCATTCTCCATGGCACCTCCTCTCCTGCTTCCCTAATCTTTGGAAGCCTCGTCATCCAAAGCCTCAGGCCAGTCCCTGGATGGCCTTCTGGACTGGACAGAAGAATGATGCTGGCTCTGGGAAGAGGACGCCTGGACACCCCTCCCCACAGCTTTCAGCCAAATCAGGTCCTATTTCAAGCTGAGTTGGGGACAATTCAAGCTGAGTCGGGGACAATTCAAGCTGAGTCAGGGACAAGATGACCTCCCACTCACTATGCCCATCCTCTACATCAGAATCTTCCAGGATGACCTATCTACAGCCCAAATACCTTCCAGGACAGATCAACCCTCCACCTGGCCTCCACCCACACAGAAGGTGCCCAGCATGTTCCAAATTTGCCAGCCTCCAATTCAAGGGGCCCTTTTGTCCCTCGACTGCTGCCCACTGACTCCCTGCTGCTCTCCCAGTGCCTGACACAGCATGGTGGTTGGCAGGCCTCATGAGTGGGATGGAGGGAACATGGGTCTCTGGCCAACCCCTTGTCAGAATCCATGCACTTGGGGACCCATCCCTGAGGAAGGGAACTGAGTGATCACTAGATGGCAGTGCTGAGCTGCCCAGATCTGAGCAGCCTGGTGGCCATAGTCCTTTGGAGGCAGGAAGAAAGCTGGTCTCAGGCTTTCTAAAACCCCTAAGTGCACCAGGCTTTCTAAAACCTCTAAAAGAGGGGTCACTAGAATTGCCTCTGACTGCTCTGGCAGCGCCCTCTAGGGGAGAGAGCAAGGCCATTCAATAGCTGTATGATTCTGGATGACTCAGGAACCTTCTTTGAGTCTCCATTTCCACACCTCTATAATGAGGTCTAGACAAACTTACTTCCAAGGTAGTTGTAAGAAAAACTATCAGTGAAAGCCAGACACAGCAAGTGCTTGACAAATCCTAGCTTCCATTTAATAACACCTACCAGGGGCTTCCTGGGTGGCGCTAGTGATAAAGAACTCACCTGCCAATGCAGGAGGTGCCTGAGACACGAGTTCGATCCCTGGGTTGGGAAGATCCCCTGGAGGAGGAAATGGCAACCCACTCCAGCAGTCTTGCCTGGAAAATTCCATGGACAGAGGAGCCCGGCAGGCTACAGTCCATAGGGTCGCAAAGAGTCAGACACAACTGAAGTGACTTAGCACGCATGCACCAAGTGCTTTACCTGTTTCCATGTTAGCACATCTCTGATGGGGTGGGCCTGGACGGGTGGGAGCTGGGTCTTCTAGGGGAGCTGCCATGTCCTGTCGACTCCATTGGGGTTGGAGCAGGGACAGCATGTGGGCAGGGGCACCCCACAAACGGCAGTGTGGACAGGATGTGGGAGGTGGTGGCAGCCAGTGAAGAGAAGGTGGGAGTCAGCATTCTTCACCACCAGACCACTAGCTGTTTATAGCTTTGGGTCTCCCAGGGAACATGTGAGAGTTAGGTCCCACTGTCCTAGCGGAGACTGAATAGAGGCTGTTTCCCACCCTGCTTTCTCATCTCCCTGACTCCCCCAGTGGGCTCTATCCTTCCATCTTTGCCCTTTCCCAGACCTTGTGGACTTGAGACCCATAGTTCCATTGGCTTGAGAACCTCTTGGTGTGTCAACATCTCCCATGGGGATGGGTCTCTTCTACACTTGAACCTGAGGCTTCCCAAGGACAAGGCTCCCAGTAGATGGGGTCTTCCCAGTGCTATATCTATGTCTTCATCAGACTTCAGACTCAGGCAACCACAGACAGAAGCCGTCTCTCTCCTTGGGTGGGAGCCTTCTGATCAGAGGATCTATGGTTCACTGTCAGCTGGGAGCTTCGAGGGCAGGTGATATCCTTCTTTTGGAGGACGGCTGCCTTGGGCCAGGGATGGTTCCTTCTCCCATCCTGAGCCTGTGCCCAGCCTTGCCCTGCAGGTTAGAAGCATCCAACTCCTGTGGCTGCAGAAGGGTTCTCAGCTGAACACCTAGACTCCTTTCCCTTCTCTTCTCTGGTCCCTCAGCCTTCGGAGGCATCAGCTCATTCACCTTCACAGACCCAGGGGCCAGCCTGCTGCTTTAGGGTTAATAAGTTTGGGCCCTTCTCTGCCCCATCTCCCCACCTAGCCAGGGCCTGCTCCAGCCTGCCCCCCACCTCCCAGCCTCTAACTCTGAGACCAGCTCTCTAATTGCTTTCCTTGATCTGCTCTGCTCCATGCTCCCTTCCATCTCCCTGGCTGACTGCGTCCCTTTGAGAGTGAGAGGCGGAGACCAGATGTGTCCCTGGAGGGAGGAGAGGGCTGGCAGGCAGCGTGTTATTTCCAATCCAGTGGTCTTCCAAATGGACAGGATGAGCTAGGAGGGCAGCACTGTGGGCAAGCTGGGGAGAGCCCCAGGATGAGCTGGAAGACACAGCCATGGTCTCCAGGTTCCTGGCATGACTGGTTCCTCCCTACCCCCTACCCCCCCCCCCCAAACTCCATCCCAAGGCCTGCTGGTCCCTAGTCACAAAAAAAACATGGAGAAGGGGAAGACAGCTAGGACCTAGATTCTATCTAGGAACCAGGATCCCCCAAACTTAGGCTAAGAGCCAAAGGAACATTCTGGGAGTCTGAAGACTGATGAGGAGGGGTCTAGGAGGCAGGATGCCTGAGTTTTGCAGCTGCCAAGGAGGATCCCCATGCAGTGATGAAGTTCCCTGTGGGTACCAAGGCAATGGCTGGGTGTGGGGAGGACCCAGTGGGAAAAGCCCAGTCCCTCCCTCCTGACAGGTCCTGATACTGATGGAGGTTGGAGCTGATGCACAGGTGACAAGGACTCCATCCTGACTCATGTTGTTCTGTGTCTGCAGCTCCTGGCACTGAGCCTGGGTCTCTGAACTGGGGCAGGAATTTGTGCCCTTGGGTGGGACCCAGACCTGCACTGCGGGGCCTGGGGTGGCTGTGAAGATCAGGGAAAGAGAGAACTTCTAAACTCCCTGAAGTAGAGCAAGGTCCCCCTCCCTGCCAAGGCTGGCAGGTTGAAGCGGGAGGGGGCCTTAGGGCAGCAGATGGGGGAGCCATCGATTGCCGCCTCTCATGGAACAATCCGATCTCCGAGTGTCATCGCTGCCTACGGAGGTCAGCTGGGAGCTGGCTGTGAGCTTGCTGTCCCCAACCCACTAGCCTCTGCCAGCTCCCTGAACCAGCCAGGCTGCCGCCTTGTGAGCTAGACACCTCAGCCCGACCCCGTGATTGAGATCAGGAGCCCACGTGCTTAACTCCATCAGCGGAGTCTTTGTACATTTAATGGGTCACCCAAGAGCACATTTTGCACCACGGAGCCACGAGTGTTTGCCTAGCAAATGGTCGGCTGCAGAACAACCTTGTCAAGAGTGGCCTCTTCCCGCTGTGAGCGGCCCCCAGCCCAAGTGACTTCAGCCTCCTGCAACGGAGCCTGTTGTGCGAAGCTTGCCCTCCTGGCCCTGGTTACCAGCTGCTTTGCTCTCTGCCTCTGCACTGGCAGGGGTGATGGTGATGATCAAGTGAGATAATGTATGTGAGGGCCCCAGGAAATGCAGAAGTTATTCTATGTCGATCCAACCAGCAGGAAGCGAGGCCTCCTGAGGTCAAGGCGGCACACCAGGCCGCTGGGGGGTCCAGATGTGAGGCAGTGACTGCTTCTGTGGGACATGGCACACAGGGGGAAAAAACTCATTAAGACTAATTGGAGAGGAGGAAATCCCTGGCTCGCGGAAAGAAATGTCTGCTCACTTCTAAAGGGAAGCAGCTCAGTGTCATGCATAGCTCCAACCAGACCCCGGTCTGAGTCCTGAAGCTGCCACTTGGCCATCTAACTTCGGGCAGGTTTTGTTAACCTTTCTGTCCATTTCCTCATTATACCGCGTAAGGTCGTGAAGTTGTGAGCTGCCTGCAGCCAGTAGGAATGCAGGGTACCCCTTTGCATGCTCTGCTCCTCCAAAAAGGCATGGAAACTGAGCGAGGAGGGGTGCCCCAGGTAAAAGGGGAGGAGGCACCCCCAGAGCAGTTTGAAATTAGCGGCATTATTTACACACTACTCACAAAGTGCTAAATGCCTTTAACATGTTTGTTTTCAGAAGCAATTTAAACACAAGATTCCTGTAATTTTGTTTACGCTATTCATTCATGCAGTCAGCCACGTCTTCCTGGGGAGACAGAGGTAAACTTGGGTTGAACTGTCGCAATCCGAATGAGTGGAGAGGAGAGCCACGGATGACACGGGGAGTGGACTTTTGGAGCTAGAGGGAGGAGGACTGTGGTGGGTTCAAGCAGGTGGGGGCTCAGCCTGGAGTCTTACTAAGACCTGGGGACCACTGAAATGCTCTCCCTGATGGTGGAGCTCTGGGCAACCCACACCCAGGCTGTAGGAGGATAGAATGAGCCTTCAAGTACGATCACACCTTCACTCGCCAAGAGAGACCTTTAGTAGCAGGTGCTGCTGCAGAATAAGGGGCAGGTCCCACCCAGAAGGGTGCAAAAGGAGGCACAATGGGGATGTTTTTATACCCAGATGCTTCTAAAAAAAAAAAAAAAAGATTGTTTCGGGACTTCTCTGGCAGTTCAGTGGTTAAGACTCTGCACTGCCACTGCAGTGGGGCAAGGGTTCGATCCCTGATCGGGGCACTAAGATCCCACATCTCCCTAGGCCGCACAGCCAAAAAAATAAAGTTTGTTGAGGCCTTAAAGAGTCAGAAGAGGTTGCTATTCTATCTAGGTATACAGAGAAAAACACACACCAAGGATGGAGATGGTTTATTGATCATTATAATAAAAAATATATATATCCACCTATATATATGTGGGTGTATATATGCAGAAATAAAGGATGAGAGGATATAAACCCAAGAATCAATAGCTCTTACATCGAGGTGGTAGCATTAAGGTTTACACTTCTTATACTGAGTGTATATTCTGTTTACAATAGGGTAAGAATGATCAACTCTTTTCATTTGGAAATCAAGGCACCATTATCATCGTTAGGACTGCTGCAAGGGGCTGGGCTCTTGCTTCAGGCTTGGGGGATGGGGCTGAAGAGGCCTTTCTCTAAAAGCCAGGAAGAGCCAAGCTGGGACTCTCCCCCATCTGCTCCTCTTCCCATGCTCACCCCTCCTCCACTGCACAGAGCCCTGTGTTAGATGGGGGGGTGGGAGGTGGGGGAAAGAGGGTAGGACACAAAGCCCCCCATAGCTAGCTTCCTGCCTGGACGGCATTATAAACGAGGGGGAATGATGGCAGCACCCTTTCAAATAGCAACACGTTAACACTCACAAATGAATATATACATGCTGAGAAGCTGAGTGTAACAAGAGATTAATAAAGAGGGTGAGTAGCAGAATGAACGGCTGGGGGAGGACTGTTAATAAAGGAAGAGGGTGTTGGCGTTAATTGCTCTGAGCCAGGAAGGCAGGTCAGGGCTCCTGATGCAGGCGGCTCCAGGGACCAAGAGGGGCCAGGTGGTCAGGACACCTTGATGGAGCAGCTCCCAGCTGACAGCGCCCCCGTAACCCCCATCAGTTCCTCCTGGTTCTTCTGGTTTCCAGGGTAGTGGGGACTGGAGGGGGGCTCTGCAGGCCAGTTGGATGAGGGGAGGTCGGGAGGAAAGAGAAAATGAGGCTACCTCCCACCATTCCCTTCCCCCACCCCAAAACCCATGTCTCCCCTCCTACCAGCGTCCCTGAGGTGCTTAGAAGGACCCTAGGCCCTCCTCTCACCCGGGTCTCGGCCCACCCTGTCCCCTCCATACTTCTTGTCTCCATCTGCCACTGTGGCCCAGACCATCCTGCTCCCAAATGCCAGTCACCTGGGATTGCCAGGGGCCCAGCTGGCCTCTTCAAGGTGGTGCTGGGAAGGCGGGCAATGCGGCTGCGGCCTCGGGCAACTCCCAGTGAGCGGGAGATGGAGGAACTGTAGTCGGGGGGGAAGGAAGGAAGCAAGGAAGGAGGGTGGGAAGGTCACAGCCAAGTCTGTGGACTATGGAGGGGTGGGGGGATGGGTGGTGGTGGTGAGAGCTAGACACCGAGCCTTGGGAGGAGGGGGAGACTGGGCATCAAAAGGAAGGGGAGATGAGTGGGGTTTGGAAGGGAAGTAGAGGTGAGGGGTGGGCAGTCCACTGCCTGGGTTATCCAGCGAGCATGTCTCCCTCATGGAGAGGGGTCCCGCAGCCTTTACCAAAGGAGGGAGACACCCACCTCTAGTATAATCCCATAATAGCAGGAACCTGGGACCCTCAGTCAGACCATCAGTCGCTGGCCCTGCTCACAAGACCCCCACACTACTGGCTCCAAGGGGTCCACACACACACACACACACACACACACACACACACACACACACACACACACACACACACACACGCAGGGCCTGTAGTTTGCCTGGGCATCTGCTGCCCTGGTAAAAGCTCTTTCTCTGCCTCCACCCCACACATCCCCTCAACCTCACCTCACAGCGCGCCTCTTCTTGCGGGCTGAGGTCCCAGAGAAGGAAGATGCTGGCTTGGGGCCCTTCATGGTGAACAGGGGCATGGGGGCGCTGGGGAGGGAGGGAGACAAAGGGATCAGAAGGGAACCAGAAATGGGTGCTGGCCACTCCCCCCTCCGGCACCCAGGCTGGTGGGGCTGGGAGGGTGGACGGGATGACCTCTGAGGTTCCCTTCTCCTAGGAGGCGGATTCCTCTCCCTGCCCCACTCGGCCTCGGCTGACAGCTGAGTGACAGCCCTGTTCTGGGAGAACATCCAGGTGTCAGTTTGTGGCGTGTCCAGGGAACTGGAGTTCAGACAGTTTCACCCTTCCACCTGCCTGGCTCTGAGCTTGTTACCGAGAGGAGGGTTCGGGCTGTGGGAGGGATGGGGGGTAGTGGGCAGCCTGCCACCCTTGGCCTCCTGAGTCCAGGTTAGTCTGCAGCCTGTTCGAGTCCAGGTTAGTCTGCAGCATGTTTGTGGTCCTGAGCTGGCTACTGCTCCCCCGCCCTTCCATGTGGGCAGAGGGCAAGGGGGAAAGCAGCTTTCCACCCGAAAACGCCGAATAAAGTTTTCTCAGGATTCCCCTCCCTTCCCAGTTCCAGATGCTGGGCTGGATCTGGGGTGGAAGCGGTGGAAACAGGCATTTCTCAGAGGAACACAGAACTCAGGCCAGGCCTGAGTGATGCAGTGGGGTGGGCATCCCGGGTTAGTTCCTACTCCCTGCTGGCAGGGGGCTTCTGTGAGCTACTGTGGGCATGTCACAAACCAGCACAGAGCTGGTAGCTCTGAAGTATAGACAGACAAGGCAGAACCCCCAAGAGAAGCCATGCCTCGACAGAAACTCATCCTCTGCTCCCCTGGGCCAGGATGCTGGTCAGATCAAAGGGAGAGAGTCATAGAGTCAACTCCAAGAGCAGACTGTCTCCTCTTCCCTTTGATAGCACCTCTGGCGCTTGCTGACCCCTTATCCCCTGTTGGGAGGCTGGAAGGGAGACTCACCTGGGGATGAAGGGCTGATCCAGCCTGTTCAGCTCCTGGGGCACACTGTCCCAGCCAATGCATTCGTGGAAGCCCAGTTTTGCAAGGGGCTCCTCGGAGAGGTCAAAGGTGGCATTGAGGTCCCGAGAGGGCAGGGGCAGAGGAGTGGAGCAGTTCTGCAGAGCGGAAGGGCCCAGGGGCACCCGGCTTTTGATGACAGTAGCTGGGCAGAAGCGAGGGGATGGGCAGGGAGAGGGGGCCCTCTTCCCCGTGGGGGTGCTGGGCCCACATGGAAGCCGAGCCTCAGGCAGGGTCCCCCTCCTCAGGCAGGGCAGGAGGGACTGGCGCTGGCGCTTGGTCCCCAGTTTTGGGGCCGGGGGGCTGTCTGGCTCCGAGGGGCTCGGTCTCCTCCTCTTCTTCTCTGTGGCCTCCCGAGATGCCTGGGGTGGAGTGCAGTCTGGCCCAGGTGGGACCCCCAGAGTGTGTGTGAGGCCACTCAGTTGCCTTGCCATGGTCCGAGTTACAGGGCCCGAGTATCCTGCAGATTCTGGGCAGAGAGGAGGAGGGTGCGGAGAGGGATCAGGGGTTGAAGGAAGAAGAGTTTCTAGAATCTGGGGAGACAGGAGACAGGCAGGAGCGCCTGACTCCTCAGGTCTGCGTGACTCCTGGGCCTCTCTGTGCAGATGCCCATGATCCCAGGGGTCCAGCCTCCCATCAAACCATGCATCTGGGGCTGTGGCCACCCCTTGGCAGAAGGAAGCAGAGCAGGGCTGAGACTTACTTGACTCTGAACGCAGCTCTTGAGCCAGAGGTGCCTTCCTGGCTGGGCCAGGCTCCCCAGAAGCCTCCCCTCCAGGCCCAGCGTTTTCCTCTCGCACCAGCTGCTGCAAAGTCTCAAATTCTGTGACCATGTCGGGGGTCAGGAGGTTGGCTGCTTGGAGCAGGGAATACTGGCGCTGGGCCAGGCACAGCACCCTCAGGGCCAACCTGGAAGAGAGGCACGGGGGTCCCCGCCCTGCCTCAGCTCTCTCGGCCACGAGCAGCACACAAGCACTGGACCGCTCCTGCCTTGACGGGACCGCCTGGCCAGCCTCATCACCCTCCCAGTTGTGCTGAAGACCAAGGCTGGCGGAGATGACCGTGGGTAATGGTGGGAGGCTTCACCCACTAAAAATGTCCCCTGACAAAGACGGTACTCGGGAAGTGGGGAAAGGGGACTGGGTGGCCTCGGAACGTCTGAGTTTCCTCTCAGCTCTGCCACCTATGAGTGCTGTGATCTTGAGTAAGTCCATTTCCCAGGGGCCATGAGAGGTCGCAGGGAAGAGGCCGGCTCAAGCCAGACCAACAGCTCAAATTCCAGCTCCAACACTTCCCAGCTGTGTGACCCTGGATCACCTCGCACCCTCAGTGTCCACATCCCTAAAATGCAGATAACACAGGCAGCTACCTCATAGGATTGCTGGGAAGATGAAATGGGTTATTTTTAAAATTTTTGGCCATGCCTGGCAGCTTGTGGGATCCTAGTTCCCTGACTAGGAATTGAACCCCGGACCCTCAGCAGTGAAAATTTAGAGTCCTAACCATTGAACTCCATCGAAGTCCCCAAATGGGTTATTTTAGATATAAAGTGTTTAATGAGTACTTGGTACATACTCAGCACTGTAAGGTTAGCTAATTATTATATTCTAATAATAATAATCATGCCATCTACCTCATTAGGATAAGAGGAGATTAAATAAGACAGGCCATTTGATCTTTGGTTCTGAGGAGACCCTCAAAAATGCATTCAGCCTGCACTTTCTATTTAACAATTGGGATCCTGAAAGAGTGTGTGTGTATTAACATGTACTTTGCATGCACTGAGGGGCCATTTAAAGGAAATTACGAGGATAATGTGATTATTGGTGTTATAAATTTAGATTCTAATAAAGCAAATTTTCTTTCTGTGAGGCACACCTATGATAAAAGAATAAACACAATTATCTCAGTGGGGATTATTCATGGCCAATCATTTATCCCTGGGTAGCACTACCTGCCTGGGCATCTCTGAGCTCTGCCCTCAGTGTGTGCACAGGGAGCCCAAACTCATTTTATAAAGCAGCCTCCAGGCCCCTTTGAAAGAAGGCAGGATATAAATTAAAAAGGACACTGCAGAAACTCATTCTATATCTGCCTGAGCCACAAATTATACAAAAATAAGACAACTGAGAAAAGTGGGCATCTAGGGACAAATGCTCTGACTTGGCTGTCAGATGACCCAGGTCTGACTCCGTCCCTCTCGTCCTGTAGCCCCGGCAAATGGGGAGTTGGTCTATATCACGAGTTTTCAATTTAGGTTTCAAGAAACCCATCAGAGGACATTTTTAATGGAACAGCTCTGCTTTATCTGTTCTACATATTAGACCTCAGGATAAGATTTCATTTGAAGACAGGGCTTTGCTGCTAAAAAAAATTCTGAAAAACCACTGAACTGGAAAATCTAAAATCTACTCAGTGTCCCAGTAGTCTAAGATTCTAAATTCTAAAGTCAAAGTGAAATTATTTTCGATTATCTGGTTGTTAGGGTATTCCCAAGTATCAGGGGCTGCGGATCTAGAATGTTCCACAACCCCTGATACTTTGGGTCTTCCATCACTTTTATTAGTATCTGTTATTAGCTCTGTTTCCCTGGTGGCTCAGTGGTAAAGAACCTGCCTCCTAATGTAGGAGACACAGGTTTAATCCTTGGGTCGGGAAGATCTCCTGGAGAAGGAAATGGTAATCCACTCCAGTATTCCTGCCTGGGAAATCCCATGGACAGAAGAGCTTGGTGGGCTATAGTCCATGGGGGAGCAAAAGAGTCAGACACAACTTAGCAACTAAACAACATTATTAGCTCTGGACCGTGATGCCCAAATCGTAGCCAAAGTTGAAGCCACTTTCCAGAAACCACAAAATCAGAGGCAAAGCAGAAATGAGAACCCTGGTGTCCCCCGTCTTCGCAACGGGGGACTCCAGGCCAAGAGACCCTGAGTCATCAGTGGCAGCCTGTGGTTGTTCCATGGGGGCCCGGGGGCATCCCGCCAGTACATTCCTGCCACTCCTGGGCCCTGGGGAGTCGGCAGCAGGAGGCAGATAATAAGCCACTGATTATTCAGGCTGCAGCATTTTTGCTGAGT
The DNA here is from genome assembly GCF_003369695.1 of Bos indicus x Bos taurus. Classification (NCBI taxonomy): domain Eukaryota; kingdom Metazoa; phylum Chordata; class Mammalia; order Artiodactyla; family Bovidae; genus Bos; species Bos indicus x Bos taurus. The sequence goes on from NC_040094.1 coordinate 45,690,883, forward strand.
TGGGAACAGACACTCCTCAACAAGAAATAAAATTAAACAGGCCCTTCTGTCCAGAAGCTTTAAATACACTGCCTAGCGTGAGGCGTGCTGTGGAGGGAGGTGTCGGGTTGGCAGCAGCAAAGCTAAGTGGCAGAGAATTTATGTTCTGGGGGCCAAGGAAGAAAATACTAGCAGCACCTCTCTATTAAGCACGGAAAGAATGGTCCAAAAGCCATTTCTCTCTGGGTTTGTATTTACTTCTGAGGAGAAATAGCCTCAATCTGTCGATGAGACAGACGACGAACACCTGACTCAGGAAGGCCGTCCCATCCTCAGCGGCCGCCCAACTTCTCTTGGCTGAGCACGGGCAGCTTGGCCCTTAGGCTGGAAAGCATAGCTCCAGCCCCAGGCAGCCCTGCCCTACCTTGGCATTCGCCAGCTGTCTGGATGGAATTTGGTGTTTTGCTTCCCTCTTGTCAAACTGCCAGCTACAGAGTAATAAAGAGGCTGCTGTGTAAACAGAGTAGGCGATAATAGCAAATTGTTGACGGCAGGTATGGGACAACTGGATGACAAAAGACTTGCCTCTTGGACTTCCCTGGTGTGGTGGTTAAGAATCTGTCTGCCAATGCAGGGGACACGGGGTTTGATCCCTAATCTAGGAAGATCCCACATGCCTTGGAGCAACTAAGCCCGTGCACCGCAAGTACTGAGCCTGCTCTCTACAGCCCATGAGCCACAATAAGAGAAACCTCTGCAATGAAGAATATTCACTGCTTGCCGCAACTGGAGAAAGCCCATGTGCAGCAATGAAGACCCAGCACAGCCAAAAAAATAAAGACCTGCCTCTTTAACTAAAACACAAACAGAGCTTCTATGATATGCTTGGCACCAGTACTCCTTCCAGGGAGAATTCCATGGTCAGAGGAGCCTGGCAGGCTACAGTCTGTGGGGTTGCAAAGAGTCAGAAACGGCTGAGCGACTTTCACTTTTCTCCTTCCAGGGGGCCTGGAACCCATCACCTCCCGCCTTGGACTCTGGAGAGGAGCAAGAAGATACCTACTGCTTAGAACGGTCCCTGTCCAGGTTTGGTGGTGGGAGGTGGTCCACGACTGGCTTGGGCTGCACGGTCAGGTCAGGGGACCTGGGCGATGGGTGTCTGAGGTTCTGTTCTGGCACCTGGGTTGGAATCTAGACAGGAAGAGTATCACAGGTAGAGAGCCCAGGGCAGCCTCCCTCGTTTTACCTGCACAGCTCCTGAAACCCACCCATCCTCCACGAGTGGGAATGACAGCTCCTGGAATGATTTGGTCCTAGTAGGGTCCTTCTCTCTCCCAGTTTAGGTCCTCCCTTCTTCCTCCCTTTCTGGTAACACACAGGCTCCCTGCTTTCAGACACACCGGATCTGACTAGTTCTTCCTGCACAGAATCTGAAAGTCTCCCAATGACTGAGATATAAGCCATCCAAGCAGAGAAGCCAGGACTGAAGGGACCCACGAGTTGGGGGAGGGGATTTTCTTCCAATATCCCACCAGCTCCAAGCCCTACCTCCTTGGCCGGGCCTTCATCCTTGTCCTCTGGGGGCTGCTCCCTATTTGAGGAGTTCCCGTCCACGACCTTCTCCCCTGGGGCCTCTGACCCCAGGCTCTCCTCTTGAAGGACTGCTGACCCTGGCTGGAGCTCTGGGGTGCGGGGCTGGCTGGGGAGATGGGACGGTGAGGGGCAGCTGGGGAGGCTAAGGAGGAAAGGAGAGGTTTGCGAGGTGTGAAGCAGGGGCAAGTGGGAAAAGCAGAGAGGGGCAGGATCTCTGTGGCTTCAGATGGTACAGAGTCTGTAAGGGGTTGGATGCTCAGGTAACAGGTAGGTAGTAGCTGGGGGTGAAGAAGGAGTCAAGGATTTTCTGGTAACGTGTGGGCACGTTAAGTCACTTCAGGCATGTCTAACTCTTTGCGACCCCGGGGACTGTAGCCCGCCAGTTTCCTCTGTCCATGGGATTCTCCAGGCAGGAATACTGGAGTCGGTTGCCATGCCCTCCTCTAGGAGATCGTCCCAACCTGGATCGAACCTGCTTCTCTTACATCTCCTGCATTGGCAGGCAGGTTCTCTACCAGTAGTGCAACCTGGGAAGCCCAGAAAACAATGACACCCACCCCCTGAACGCACCTTCCTGTGAATAGCTGATGCTGCTTATATGGACTGGGGTGTGATTTACTCCTCCAGCACAGAACATTCTAGGTGACAATCAGAATGCTGGGCACTGAATGAGAATCCCTAACTCCAGGTGCCAGAACAGAATCGAGGAGTCCTAGCCCTCCACAGGCTGGGGAAAGGACGGGGCAGGACAGGGTGACAGAACTCACGGTTGATGCGGAGTGCCTGGCTTGGGGGACCGTGGAGCGTCGTGAGGTGGGGCCTGGGCTGCTGCCTCATACACCCGGAGCTTCTCCCTCAGGGCGGCCACCTGGAACAAAGTGGCCCATCCCCTCAGAGCCCCCGCTGAGCGCAGGGTGGTGGCAGAGCGACCTCCCCCATGAGTTGCCCCCCGAGTGCCCTGCCCCCTGGTCAAGTTCCCCAGGCAGCTCCTCACCTCAGCCTGGAGCTGCTGGCAGATGGTGGCGTACTGGCTGATGTGACAGTCCAGGCTGATCACGTTGCTCTTCAGCTGAGGTGGGGACACAGGGGAGAGATCTGTTTGTTTATTCAAAGCAGCTTTTGGCAACTACTTCCAATGGCCAGACACTGCTAGGCACCTCACTCACACCCCGGCTGCTCACCCTCAGGACTGAGGAAACGGGGAGGCCAGAGGCTCACCTAATACAGCAGGAGGAGAGCTTGCGTTTGACCCCGAGACCCCGGGCTCCCTGACCCATACGCTCTCCCCAGCCCAGGGGCTTTGCAGCAGTGGATCCGGGAGCCCCAGGGCTCCCTGTGGGAGGCAGGGGAAACCAGGCAACTCTGCTTCTATCTGCACTATATGTTGTTTTACCAAAATAAGGGCCTGCTGCTAAAAACAAATCTGACAAAGATCACTGGCTGACACTCGGCCACTCCGTTCTGTTGCTTTCCTCTTGAGATAATTTAGCCTCAACCATCCCAGCGCTGTGGTATTTGAAGGACGAAGACTGGGTCACCTCTCCTCTGGGCCTTGCGGGAATGCTCGCTCCAGGTACTGGAGGAAGCCGGTGGGTCCTATCCCCTCCTCTTCCCAGTCTGGGGGCTCCCCCGACACCACTACACCCCCACCCCAGGCTGGCGTCCTGGCTGGCACGCACCGAGAGTTTGATCTCCTTGGCGCGGTCGGCATACTTGAGGGTGTTGTAGGTGTCCTCGTAGGTCAGGCTGGAGGGGCTGACGGCAGCGATCATCACCGTTCGGCAGTTGCCCCCAATGCAGTCCTTGAGGAGGCGGGTCAGCTTGCTGTCCCGGTATGGCACGTGAGACTTTCGGCCCTGGGGACAGTGGGTGGGCGTGGAATGAGTGTCTAGACTAGACAGACCCAGGCCGGGACTCGGTAGCTTTGGGGTTTTGGGGGATATTTATATTTGTATCTATATATATATTTAAAAATTTATTTATTTGGCTGCACTGGGTCTTGGTAGTGGCATGCGGGATTTAGTTTCCTGACCAGGGATAGAACCCAGGTCCCCTGCATTGGGAGCGTGGAGTCTTAGCCACTAAACTTCCAGGGAAGTCCCTGTTTTTGCTTTTGTTTTTTTTTTTCTGACTAAGCTGCTGGGCTTGCAAGATCTTAGTTCTCCAACTAGGGATTGAACCTGGTCCACTACAATGAAAGCACCGAGTTCTAACCACTGGACCACTAGGGAATTTTGACCCAGGGCTGGAGGGAGGGACCCTCGTCCTTGGCAGTGGGTTGTTGCCCTGGGGAGGAGCCTGACTCCGTGCGACTTTACCTTTGCGTCCGCCAGGGCGTTGAGGACGTTGATGAGGGCCAGCAGCGAGCGGTTGATGTTGGCTCCCTCCCGTAGCCGCTCCCCCTTGGCGTGGGTGCTGGACGCCCGCTCTGAGCCTGCCAGGTCAATGAGGCTCATCTTGGCCACGCGAAGGGCCTGGGTCAGACCTGGGATCCGGTCCTGCTGCTTCACGAAGATCTGGGGGCAGAAGGCTGGGGTGAGGGGATGCTGGCCACCAGGAGTCCAGACTCAGGTCCTGGCCTGTGGCCCCTGCTCACCTGGAAGATGGCATGGGAGCGGGAGGATGTAGCGTTGGCATCAGTGGGGTGCTGCGTGCGGTTACGGTTCCCCCGGGTCAGCATGCCCAGCAGCTGCTCAGCTGAGGTTGGCTGCAGAGGAGACATGAAGGGAGGGGGCTGTGGTCTCTCCAACCAGGACTTTTCCCTAGCAGAAGGGCCACTCTTCAGAACCAACGTCACCCCCATGCTACCACCACTGCCACCCCGACAGGATCCAGGACATCCCCAAACTGCCTGGTGAGGGGATCCCAGAGGACCAGTGGGGCTGCCCGTCCCACCTAAGCCCAAGTCTTACCTGGTGGAAGGAAAGTCCTTGTACCACCACCCCTTTGTCGGGGTCCTCACGGATGGCAAGGGGCCCCTTGGGCTCCAGGAGGTCGTGGATCTGCTCATTGTACACCTGAGGAGAAAGGAATCAGGGAGGGGTCTGGTGGAGAGGCTGGTCAGGAAGTCTCTCCCCTAGGGGGCTGGGGGATTCCCAGGCCAGAGAAAATGACAAGACATGCTTGGTGAATGACCCTTGCGAGATGACGTAACGTGACGACTAGGGTCAGTTCACACGCAGTCTCTCTTGGAGCTGTGTCTGCCCTCTGGGCCCCCGTCCTCCCACTTCCTCCTACTCTCTGCCCCTCCTGCCTGCTCCACCCCACTCCCTCTTCAGGTGGTTGTGAGAATGAGGGAGGAGGCTGCCCCGTCCTGGGGCGCCAACAGCCCTACCTCCAGGTAGCTGATGAGCACCTCGAATCTCTTCTCCTCCCGGCAGGCCTCAAGTCTTCTGTACAGCTCCATGGTGGTCAGGTACATGATGCCAGGGTCCCTCTCTCTTCCCAGCATGGTGTGTGTCTTCCCGGCCCCGGTGGCCCCATAGGCAAACACTAGAGAGGACAGAGTAGGGAGGAGGGTGGTGACAGGGCTCCCCCAGGGCATTTTCATCCGGTCAGCCCCTCTCCTCCTCCAAACCCCTTTGCTTCCTTTCGCATGCATGGTTGCACTGCTCCCACCCACCCACAGCCCCCACGTTCCCAGCTGTCGAGTTCTCCATGTCCTTTCCTGGTCCCCCTGTAGGCCTGTGGACTTGAAGGCAGAGGGGTCTCCACCACGGGTGGAAGCTCGTCCCTTCCTCGGGGCACCTTCTGCAGCCTGGGTAGCTTCCTCTATGGAAAGCCCACAGTTCTTTCCCTCACTTCATGTAGCTCAGCTGATAAGCACACACTTGCAGGTGTGATTTTGCGACGTGTCTTCTCCCTGCTCTAGACTGTAAGCATCCAGAGGGCAGGAACCCTCTCTGTCTGACCTATTGTACCCCAGGGCCCAGCAGAGTGGCCCCCACACCAGAGAAGACTGAGCGAGGGGCCCACAGAGAAGGCAGGGCCAGAGCCTTCCTCATCTGGTGCCCAGCAGAGGGGCAGGCGGGCTCACCTGAGCAGTTGTAGCCCTGGAGGAAGCTGTCCAGGATGCTGTGGGTGGTGTGCTGGAACACATCCTGCTGGGTGGCCGTCTCACCGAAGACCCGGTCAAAGACAAACGTCAGGTCTTTGCCCTTCTTCCTGGGGCCATCTTGGGCGCTGCCCCATTTCAGGCCAAGGAAGCCCCCATCGGGCTCCTCAGGGTCGAACACCAGCACACGCTCGTCTACCACCTGAACCACAGGCCGCCGCTGACTCTCCAGCTCCTTCGGAGTGGGGGGCCGCAGCCGCACCACGACCCGCAACATGCTGTCCTCCACCGCCATCACCATGGCAACACCTGGGCACAGAGGCGATGGAGATGAGGACCAATCTCACTCAGGCCTTACCGGGTATTCCTCAGTCTAGTATTCAGGGGCCTTCTCCCACCTCCTCTACAGCTCATCTCCGTTTTATACCTCGAGAGAATAAAATTATTGATGCCAGCACCAATTACTAACAAATATCTTTCTTCTTCCCTGGTAGCTCAGCTGGTAAAGAATCTGCCTGCAATGCAGGAGACCCCAGTTTGACTTCTGGGTAGGAAAGATCCCCTGGAGAAGGGACAGGCTACCTACTCCAGTATTTCTGGGCCTCCCTGGTGGCTCAGATGGTAAAGAATCCGTTTGCAAAGTGGGAGACCTGGGTTCAATCCCTGGGTTGGGAAGATCCCCTGGAGAAGGGTGTAGTAACTCCAGTATTCTTGCCTGAAGAATTTCCATGGACAGAGGAGTCTGGAGGGCTGCAGTCTATGGTGTCACAAAGAGTCAGACATGACTGAGCGACTAACAGCACAGCACATCTCTTTTTCTCTTGAAATACCACCTTTGCCATATCCAGGTGACTGTATAGGTGGGCTTTCTATTATGTTCCACTAATCTGTCTATTCCTATGCCAACACAATAGTTCCTTTTAAAAGGAACACCATTCCTTAAAAAAATTTTTTTTTATTCATTTATTTGACCACAGTGGGTCTCGGTTGTGACATGGGGTCAAACCCAGCCACCCACAATAGGAACATGGAGTCTGAACCGCTGACCACCAGGGAAGTGCCCACAGTTGCTTCTTTTCTAGCAAGGCCAGATCTAACCCTACCCCCAGCTTACTTTTTCATGATTTTCTTGGCTATTTTCAATCATTTTTTTCCTATTTGACTTTAAGAATTATCTTTATCAATTCCATCTCCATTTCAGAACCAATTCCCCCTCAAAAAGCCCAGCTGGGATTACAATTGGAATTAATATTAATTAATTAATATTAAATAATCAGCATCTCCTGATATGATATTTATTTTATATTAGATGTTTTCATATAAGAACATGGCTATTACCTTTTGATTTGTTCAGGTATTTTTTGTAGATTCAGATATTTTCTTTTTTTTTAATGTCATTGTTCTTATTTAATATAATTCCCAAGTACTTTATGAACTTAATTGCTATTATGAATGGAATACCTTCCCCAATCTCCATTTCCAGGCGGTAAACACAAGTAGGGAAAAACATGATTGATTTTTACATATTTGCCTTTTACCTACAATCCTCAAACTCTCTTATTAATTCCAACTGTTTTTTATTAAAGCTTATTGAGTTTTCTGAGTACACAATTGTATATCAGAAAATAATTTTTTTACCCTTTCTTCTCCATGATTATACTAAATATTTCATTTATTGTCTATTGCATTCCCTTGAGTTAAATAATAATGATGAAAATAGGCACCCCTGTCTTGTTTTTGATCTTAAAGGATCTTGATCTTTACTGCTTTATAGAGATATTAGTTTTCGACTTTTAGACAAATAGGTCATTATCATACTAGTAATTTCATCTGTTCTTACTTTTACTCAGAGTTGTTATCAGGAATATCTAGAACTTTATCTGATGCTCTTTCAGCATCTCCTGATATGATTATATGCTTTTTTTCTCCTTTATTTGGTTGGCGTGGTAAATTACTTGATATTATTCTTGGCATCAAATCAATCATGTACTCTTTTTAAAAATTTTTATTTATTTTTTTGGCTGCGCCTGGTCTTAGCTGCAGCATGCAGGATCTTCCATCTTCATTTTGGCACGTGGGATGTTTAGTTGCGGCACGCACACTATTTAGTGGCATGTGGGCTCCAGCTCCCTGACCCGCTATTGAACCTGAGCCGCCTGCATTGGAACACAGAGTCTCAGCCACTGAACCACCAGGGAAGTACCCCAACTACGCATTCTTGAAGAAATATCCTATTCCAGCCATACTGGAAATTTCCAGTTTTCAAATGGTCAAATATGTCAACCTCTTCTTTTGTTATTATTATGTCATATTTAAGAAGACAGTCCTTCCCCAAAGTAATAAACACTTTTAAAAAATATTTCTAATACTTTTCCTTTCTTACATTTAGGTCTTTATCCAGATGGAATTTACTTTTGTGTGTGCGAATGGTATGAGAATATTTCTAAATATCTTTTCTTTCCAAATGGCAAGCAATTATCTCAAGATCATTTATTAAACAGTGAATTCATTCTCCACTAATTTAAATGCCACATTTAACATAACTAAATTCTCATGTAAACATGAATTTGTTTCTGGATTCTCCATTCTGTTTTCCTTTTGCAGTAACTCACTGTTGTAATTATTGTGATTCTATACCACCTTACTGTTCTTTTTCTTGGACATTCTTGGGCAGCTTATCTTTATATGATTTTAGAGTCAGCTTATGAAGTTCTATGAAAAATCCTGCTAAGATTATTTTGAATTTCTAGATTAATACAAGAATTAGCATCTTTACAATATGAAGTCTTCCATATAGGAATATTGTATCTCTTTTCATCATTTACAACTTTATAATCTTTAGTAAAATTTCATTATTTTCCTCACATAAATTTTGTAAATTTCTTGATAGATTTACAAATAGTTACTGTACAGTCTTTGCTATATTGGAAATAGGCTCTTTTAAAAATTACATTTTCTAATTCGTTTTGCCAGAACGTAGGAAAGCTACCGATTTCTGTATGCGGATCTCGTATATGCGGATCTTGTATCTGGCCACCTTGTTGAACTCCCTTATGAGTTCTATTAGATTGTCATTGATTCTCTTAGGTTTTTCAATTAAATGACGATAAGTTTGCAAATAATGACAGTTACTTTCTATTTTTAGCTCGTCTATATTTAGTTCCCCACCCTCCACTACCCATTAGGAATGGGTGCTAAATTCTATCGAATGCTTTTTTGGCACTTGCTAAGATGATCACACGGTGTTTCTCCTTTCTCTGTGCCTGTACAGGGTGACATGGATAGATTTCCTAATGTTGCCTGGTAGTCATTCCAAAAGCTTATTTATGCATTCCCTCTTGAATTCCCCTCAGACCTTCCTGTGTGCTTTTTTCATTTCTCCTTCAAGCCAGCCTACCAAGGGTAAAGATGGAATTTCTGGAATGCAGGAATCACAGATATTCCTGGAAAAGTCCAGCTCAAGTCTAGGAATATATTAACAGGGATAAGAAAAGGTGGTGGGGGCAGGGGGGAGCTGTTCGAGGTTGAGGGGATAGGAATAGATGAATGCTTTCCTAGGAAAGAGTAGGTTCTGCCAACGGGTCACCATTACCAAGGTCATGCAGCAAAGAAACGTGGGATTTCACCTAATACTCCGGCCAACAACTCATGTTTTCCTTGGGGGATGAGGCAGAACCGAGTTGACTTCAAACGCTTGTCCTTCACCCCTAAACTTCCCAACTTCTTCCCCACACAGAACACAGATGTCAACCAATGATTATCTTTCTGAGTTGAATTAATTCTATTCCTGTCTCAGCCATCAGGCCATCACAATAACAAACATAATAGGTAAGTGTCCACTCAGGAACTGTTCTAGACACCTTACACTTTTCATCTCCTTTCGACCCTGTTGTGACCCCACAAGATAGATACTATTATTATTATTTATCTGTTTTTTACTTTTGGGCCACACCTGGCAGCATGAGGCATCTTTGTTTCCAGACCAGGGGATTGAAACCTCACAGTGCAAGCAGGGAGTCTTAACTGCTGAACTGCCAGGTAAGTCCTAATAGATACCATTCTCAGTCATTTTTCAAGGACAAAATTGAGACAGAAAGGGTTAAACAACTTGCCCAAGATCCCAGTGGTAGTGAGTGATGAATCCTGGTTCCAACCCAGGCAGTCTGGCCATAGAGCCTGCTACACTGCCTCGTAATGACATTATATACTATGCTCTCATGCTTACATTGTTGTAATGGTCCCTTATGTTTGTATGATAATTATAATCCCTTTCATGTAACTAGCATTATGCCTTCTGCAAACACTTTCAGATAAATGGACTGGACCTAATTTTCGACACTCAGAATGCCTGTTTCCTATCCTCGCATGTGAAGTTCCTCCAGGGAACTTCACTTTTTTTCGGTTTCACCACACAGCTTGCAGGATCTTAGTACCCTGACCAGGGATCGAACCTGAGCCCTTGGCAGTGAAAGCACAGAGTCCTAACCACTGGACTGCCAGGAAATTCCTAGGAACCTCACTCCTGTGACCAGGCAAGTGAAGGCAGAGGGTGCCTGGTCCCACAGTCTGAGTCTATACTGGCTGCCTTAAGGCCAGTCCCAGCTCCCCGTGGAGAGGGTATTAGCTGAGGAGGAACCACAGAGCAGCGTCACATTCAAAGCAGGAAATTAAAAAGGGCACTGGCAGCAGAGTGCGCCTAACCTTTGCAGTTCTCTCCTCTCCGCCTCCTGAGGGCCAGCGAGGCAGGCTGTTTGCCTAAAGAGATGTTTTCCTTCTTACGGAGAAAGCGCTGGGGGCGTGGGGTAGGAGGTGGGGAGGGGGAGGGTGACACCGGCATGGCCCCAGTCAGGACACCTGGGTCCTGGTCTCTGCTTTGGCCTCTGACTGCTGGGGAGGTCTTTCCACCAGCCACACCTCATGGATGTCACATCAGCGTCTCCCTTTGAGAGCTGGAGAGAACAGCTACTGATCTGCGCCTGCCCCAGGGGGATGGGAGATTAATGAGAGAACGTTTGTCAAGTTTGCTTTGATCCTCAGTTGGAAAGAGCATTTCAGCCCAAAGTACAAGGGAGATGATTCTTTAATAAGATCTTCAGGGTTCTGAGCGAGCCACAGTCACGTCCTGTTTCTAACCCGGGGCAGCTCATTAAAACCCGGAGGCTAGTTTGCTGCCAAGCTGGGGATGGGAAGCCAAAATTCGGTTGTTTTCAGGGTAGCTTCCTCTGCCCACCATCATAGGGACGGATAGAACAAACAAACCCACGCTCCTCAGAAGCCCCTGAAGAAGAATGCTTGAGGACTTGAGGGGGTCTGCCTGCAGACACTGGGAGCTCAGAAGGCAGGTGCCTATCCTTGGGTGTTGTACTTTTATAGCAGTTGTTGTGGCCCCTTCATTGCTCCTTCACAACTCTAACACAGTGTTTCTTGTCCTTAAGCTCCGAGACATTAGGACCCTCTGCTGATACAGTCTGTGCACCCCGAGATAACTCGGAACCAAATCCAGAACACAGTAGACACTGTGTAATATTTGTCCTATGAACGAATAAAGGCCAGAAAAACCAGGCTGAAGCCAAAAGCCTAAAAATAATTACGATTATATAATAGCTAACATTTACTGAGTACTTACTATGTGTCAGGCACTATGCTAAGTGCTTTACAAGTGTTTCATTTAACTTTCACAACAATCTCATTCTGTAGTTATTGATACAATTGTTACATCCCTACTCTACAAAGCAAACTGAGGCTCAGGAAGGACATTGTCACATCAGTGGTAAGTGGCAAGGCCAGAACTTGACTTTGTCCTGTCATCAGAGGCACTGCTCTTCATCCAAGGCTGTTCTGCCCTCTACCTGAGCCTTTCCAAGTCCCACTTCCCCTAACCTTAGTGAAAAAGTGACCGTTTCTTTCTATGGGTGGTAGTGCAGAGATAGCACTGTGTTCTTTTGTTTTTTGAAAAAGACAAAACTGTAACTAAGGACAGTTTTGTTTATTCCTTTCTAATCATTTTTTATTCTTCTTGTCTTGCAGGCTAGGACATTTATTTTTCTTATCTAGCCAGGACCTTGGGTACAATTTTGAAAGCCGCAATAGGGGCTTCCCTGGTGGCTCAGTGGTAAAGAATCCACCTGGCAAAGCAGGAGACACAGGTTCGATCCCTGGTCTGGGAAGATTCCCACATGCTGCAGAGCAACTAAGCCCTGTGCCACAACTATCGAGCCTGTGCTCTAGAGCCTGGGAGCCGCAACTATAGAATGCCATGTGCTGCAACTGCTGAAGCCCTTGAGCCCTAGAGACTGTGCTTTGCAACAAAACAAGCCACCGCACCACAACCAGCGGGTAGCCCTGGCTTGCCACGACTAGAGAAAAGCCTGCACAGCAAAGAAGACCAAGAAGACCCAGCACAGCCAAAAATAACTGAATAAGTAAAATTATATAGACTGAAAGAAAAAGAAAGCAGCAATAGTGAGCAATCTTGTCTCTTTCCCAATTTTATAGGGAATGTTCCTATTATTTCACTTTTTAGTTGGTTTAAGGAGATTTGCCTCTATTTCTGAAGTGAAGTGAAGATCTCTCAGTCGTGTCCAACTTTGTGACCCCATGGACTATACAGTCCATAGAATTCTCTAGGCCAGAATACTGGAGTGGGCAGCCATTCCCTTCTCCAGGGGCTCTTCCCAACACAGGAATTGAACCCAGGTCTCCTGCATTGCAGGCAGATTCTTTACCAGTTGAGCCACAAAGGAAACCCAAGAAAACTGGAGTAGGTAGCCTATCCCTTCTCTAGTGGATCTTCCCAACCCAGGGATTGAACTGGGGTGTCCTGCATTGCAGGTGGATTCTTTACCAGTTGAGCTATTAGGGAAGCCCGCCTCTATTTCCAGCTTACCATTAAAAAAAAACATAAATGGTTATTGACTTATACTTTTGTGCCTAATGGAATATGTTTTTTTCCTTTAATCTGTAAATGTGTAAATTGTATGAATAGATCTTCTAGCATTAAACTATTCTCCCATTCCTGCGATAAATCCAATATGATCATAATGTAGTTTTTTTAATACATTGTTGGCTTCTGATTACTAATATCTTATTTCAGATTTTTACAACTACATTTATAAAAGAGAATGACTTGAAATTTTCTTTGCCTCATTTTTGGTATAACAAAATAGACTGGAAATGTTTTCTTTTTTTTCAGGGAGAGTTTTTACATGTTTGCTGCTGCTGCTAAGTCACTTCAGTTGTGTCCGACTCTGTGCGACCCCATAGACAGCAGCCCACCAGGCTCCGCCGTCCCTGGGATTCTCCAGGCAAGAACACTGGAGTGGGTTGCCATTTCCTTCTCCAATGCATGAAAGTGAAAAGTGAAAGTGAAGTCGCTCAGTCGTGTCCGACTCTTCGTGACTCCATGGACTGCAGCCTACCAGGCTCCTCTGTCCATGGGATTTTTCAGGCAAGAGTACTGGAGTGGGGTGCCATTGCCTTCTACATGTTTCAGTTCAGTTCAGTTCAGTCACTCAGTTGTGTCCGACTCTTTGCGACCCCATGAATTGCAGCACGCCAGGCCTCCCTGTCCATCACCAACTCCCGGAGTTCACTCAAATTCACGTCCATCGAGTCGGTGATGCCATCCAGCCATCTCATCCTCTGTCGTCCCCTTCTGCTCCTGCCCCCAATCCCTCCCAGCATCAGAGTCTTTTCCAATAAGTCAACTCTTCGCATGAGGTGGCCAGAGTACTGGACTTTCAGCTTTAGCATCATTCCTTCCAAAGAAATCCCAAGGCTGATCTCCTTCAGAATGGACTGGGTGGATCTCCTTGCAGTCCAAGGGACTCTCAAGAGTCTTCTCCAACACCACAGTTCAAAAGCATCAATTCTTCAGCACTCAGCTTTCTTCACAGTCCAGCTCTCACATCCATACATGACCACTGGAAAAACCATAGCCTTGACTAGACGGACCTTTGTTGGCAAAGTAATGTCTCTGCTTTTGAATATGCTGTCTAGGTTGGTCATAACTTTCCTGTTTAGATGCCTGTATATTTCTGGTGGAATTTGGTGGGTTTTATAAATGTGCTTGAAGGTAGGTGGCGCTAGTGGTAAAGAACCTGCCTGCCAGTGCAGGTTAGACATAAACAGCCCGTTGGATCCCTGGGTGGGGAAGATCTCTTGGAGAAGGGAATGGCAATCCACTCCAATATTCTTGCTTGAAGAATCCCATGGACAGAGGAGCCTGGCGAGCTATAGTTTATAGGGTTGCACAGAGTTGGACACGACTGAAGTGACTTAGCACCGCAGGGCATGGCATAGAAGGTAGTTTTTAAACTAATTAAATTTCTTCAGTAGTCCTAGGTTTGTTGAAAATTTTCATAGCTTCTTGAATCAGTTTTGGTGAGCTGTTTTTCTTAGAAATTTGCCCAAAAGCATTATCAAAAAGGGTTCCCACTGAAGTCTTTCTCTTTTAATCTTTGAGTAGCCAAAGTTATGTCCCTATTTTAATTCCTAAGGTCATTTTTTCATGTTTCTTTTCTTTAGTCTTAATATTACCAGAGGTCTGGCTTTTTTATTAGTCTTTTCAAAGATACAGTTCTTGGCTAAGTTAATCATCTCTATTATATAGTAAAATTCTATTTCATTAATTTTTGCCCTTAACTCATTTTATTTTCTACACTTTTATTCTGTTGTTCTGTTCTATCTTATTAAAATTGGATATTTGCCTCACTTTGAGCTTGAAAAAGAAAATATTCTAATGTAAGCATTTAAGACTATAAATTTACCTCTAAGTGTTCTTTAACTGCATCACCCAAGTTTTATAAATGGCATTATCACTGTTTAATGCTAATTATTTTTAACTACAATAATGATATCCTATTTGACTGAGTCATTAAAAAAATTTTTTTTAAATCCAAGTGTGGGTTTATTCCTTTTTCTTTTGTATCTTAAGCTTAACTGCTTGTGGAAATAGAATATGGTTTGTACAGTACTCTGAAAACTCTTTAGATTCACTTTGTGGCCAGACAGAGACAATTTTTATAAATACCTCTAAATATATGCTACTTGCATACTTCTTAAAAAAAAAGGTAAAAAAAAAATGGAGCTAGGCTGGATAATAAATATAAAGAGCAACAAATTGAGACACTTTAAAGTCTCTCTGAGGGTGGAAAAATTCAATCATGAAATAGGCAGAGAAGGACTGGATATGTTGGTAGTTGTTTGAAGCATGGAATTTGGTGACCAGAAAGGATAGTGATGAGACTGGAGAAAGCAGGGTAACACCCAGGAGAAGCTTATACAGAAAAATGTTGTGGATGTTCTCCTTGGAGCTAAGCTTAATTTCTCTGCTTCCTAACCTGTAAAATGTAAATATAAGTATCTATGCCATTGCGTTGTTTTGAGGATTAAATGGGTTAACTCAAACCTGGTAGGTCAATAAATGTTAGCCAACATAATCAGAATTTATATGACCTACTGGCATTTCCCCCTGATACCAGAAGATCCACAGTCTGAAGTTAAAACAAACAAACAAAAAAACCTATTTCCCATGACAGACCAAGCTTATGTTTTCCGTGTCACTTCAGTACATTAAAGAGTCAAAGCTAAGAGAAAGGGCATCCTAGAAACAACAGCAGAAGGCCTGGTGTTCTGTCATGCAGACGTTCTTTCATTCCTTCCTTTATTCAATCAAATATTTACTAGGTGCCCCAGTAACTAAGTTACGGCCCCTGGCACAGCTCTGCAAACAGCTCTGCATAAATGTACAGAGAGGGTCTTAGCTACTCCATACAGATGTGCAGTCCCAGGTCTCCACTCCCGGCGCGCGGAAGGACCCAATTCTTCCTTACGTGTGAGTAAGAAGACCTTTCCCAGGGCGGATGTACAGAGCGCTGGGCCGAGGTGCAGACGTGCGGGCCCCAGTCAAGGTCCCGTACAAATAAGCAGAGGGTCCAGATCTCCCTTGCAGGCATCTAAGGAAGCGACTTCTCCCCGCACCGCCCCACGCAGTGTTCGGAGACCACCACTCAGGACCTGATTGGTCTTCAGGCTGCACCTCTGTGTACTGCACAGAGGCCCGGCTCCGGCTTCCGCCGCCGCCAGGAGGTCGGTCCGCGAGTCCAGACATGAGCGCAGGGGCCCGCGGAACCCGCTCAGCCGTGGGCCAGTGCTTACCCTTCGTCGGTTCTCCGTCGCTGGTGTCGCCGCTCGCTGCAGGGTCCTGCCGCAGCAGACCGGAAACCCGGACCACCAGAGATCGCCCCCTCCCCAAGTACCCTACCCGCGCCAACCTCCGGCCCGCGCCGCGTGTTCAAATTAGCCGGGTCGACTCTTCCGCGCTTCCCATTGGTCGCTGCCCGGGTCGCTGATTGGCTGTTTCCTAAGAAACAAAGTACATACAGCTCGGCAGTGGCGGGCGTTGTCCACAGTGCGCTTGCGCACTTTGCCTTCCTGCTTGCTGGAGGTTTGAGGGAGTGTGCCTGAGATCGGAAAGAGCAGCAGAAACCAGTATGGGGTAGAGGTACCCAGGGGGGCAGTTATGGCCTGTCTCACTTACCCTTGGGACTGAGTTCGTCATCAAAATGCAGCAGCCAGACATCAAACACGTTTTCAAACCTGCATTTTCTGCGGTCTCAGTCGGCATCCACTTATCCAAAAAGGGATTTTCAGTTGCTGTCCAGGGTTTCTTCTCTTCCGCGACCATCCAAAGAATGAACTTCAAGCCAGCGGAGGCAGAGAATGGCCCACTTGGCTTTATCAGTGTCAGGATTATCATGGACATACTGTTGAGTATGAGTAGCACACTTTAGGGCACCTCTGGGCAGCACTGTCTCCATCCTCCACAGCGGCCAGCTACTTGGATTCTGGTGGGCCACACTCAGGCTGATCCCCAACCCCGGGGTTTGTGGAGGTCGAAGAGAGAGACTTGCCCTGGAGTCAGGAAGTCTGATTCCAATCCTAGTGACAGAATCATCAATTAGTGCTGAGACTGTGGAAGTCACTTCCGTTTCTCTGGCTGCTTCTTTCTCATCTATAAAATGGGACAAATATCCTGCCCTTCCGACTTATCAGAAGAGCATGGATGGAAAACCATCTT
Organism: Bos indicus x Bos taurus; assembly: GCF_003369695.1. NCBI lineage: Eukaryota > Metazoa > Chordata > Mammalia > Artiodactyla > Bovidae > Bos > Bos indicus x Bos taurus. Next base: position 45,707,589 of record NC_040094.1, read on the forward strand.
AAGCCTCATCATATATAAGGGGATAGCTATCTAGTCTGATTAGGATGAAGCAGTGGTGGCTGTTAGGAGCCAGTTGCTCCACCCTTTCATTAGTCTGATCTACCCCGACACAGGACCATAAGCAGGTCGAGTCATGCAAGAAAGCAAAAGACGTAGTTCCCTAACAGGTCTACTATGAAGATGGTTCAGTTCAGTTCAGTTCAGTTGCTCAGTCGTGTCCGACTCTTTGCGACCCCACGGACCACAGCACGCCAGGCCTCCCTGTCCATCACCAACTCCCAGAGTTCACCCAAACTCATGTCCATTGAGTCCGTGATGCCATCCAACCATCTCATCCTCTGTCGTCCCCTTCTCCTCCTGCCCCCAGTCCCTGCCAGCATCAGGGTCTTTTCCAATGAGTCAGCTCTTTGCATCAGGTAGCCAAAGTATTGAAGTTTCAGCTTCAACATCAGTCCTTCCAATGAACACTCAGGACTGATCTCCTTTAGGATGGACTGGTTGGATCCCCTTGCAGTCCAAGGGACTCTCAAGAGTCTTCTCCAACACCACAGTTCAAAAGCATCAATTCTTCAGTGCTCAGTTTTCTTTATAGTCCAACTCTCACATCCATACATGACTACTGGGAAAACCATAGCCTTGACTAGACGGACCTTTGTTGGCAAAGTAATGTCTCTGCTTTTTAATATGCTGTCTAGGTTGGTCATAACTTTCCTTCCAAAGAGTAAGCGTCTTTTAATTTCATGGCTGCAGTTATCATCCGCAGTGATTTTGGAGCCCCTCGAAATAAAGTCTGTCACTGTTTTCACTGTTTCTCCATCTATTTCCCATGAATTGATGGGACCAGATGCCATGATCTTAGTTTTCTGAATGTTGAGCTTTAAGCCAACTTTTTCACTTTCCTCTTTCACTTTCATCAAGAGGCTCTTTAGTTCTTCACTTTCTGCCATAAGGGTAGTGTCATCTGCATATCTGAGGTTATTGATATTTCTCCTGGCAATCTTGATTCCAGCTTGTGCTTCTTCCAGCCCAGCGTTTCTCATGCTGTACTCTGCATATAAGTTAAATAAGCAGGGTGACAATATACAGCCTTGACGTACTCCTTTTCCTATTTGGAACCAGTCTGTTGTTCCATGTCCAGTTCTGTTGCTTCCTGACCTGCATATAGATTTCTCAGAAGGCAGGTCAGGTGGTCTGGCATTCCCATCTCTTTCAGGATTTTCCACAGTTTATTGTGATCCACATAGTCAAAGGCTTTGGCATAGTCAATAAAGCAGAAATAGATGTTTTTCTGGAACTCTCTTGGTTTTTCGATGATCCAGTGGATGTTGGCAATTTGATCTCTGGTTCCTCTGTCTTTTCTAAAACCAGCTTGAACATCTGGAAGTTCACAGTTCACGTATTGTTGAAGCCTGGCTTGGAGAATTTTGAGCATTACTTTACCAGCGTGTGAGATGAATGCAATTGTGCAGTAGTTTAAGCATTCTTTGGCATTGCCTTTCTTTTGGGATCAAGATGGTAGACTTTCAGGGAATTCCCTCGTGGTCCAGTGGATAAGACTAGGGCTTTCACTGCCATGGATCTAGGTTCCATCCCTGGTTGGGGAACTAAAATGCCATAAGCCACATGGTGCAGCCTAAAAAAATAAGGAATGACTTCCAACTTAAGGATACCCTCCCTCTTCACAGGGATATGATTTTAACAGAGGTTTGGAGTATGGTTGAAGGCTTGGGGTCCTCAGGAACCACCAGTGGAATAGGAGCCTTTTATGCCCTGTAGCCAAGTCTTTCCTGGTCCTATTCTGCCCCTGACAATTAGCTGGAGACGATGAGGTGAGTCATAGTGAGGCAAGGAGCCAAGGCTGGTCCTCCTATGGGCAGTGGAAAGGGGACACTTACTTGCTTGATCTTTTGGGGCAAGTCAGTTAGCCTCTCAGAGCCTCCGTTTCTGTAGTTATTTTTTAAAAAAGAATATAATATTTAGCTTGTTACAGGGATTAGAAATAGTATACGTAAAGTAACTTGCAGACATTCAATGAAGTGGTAATGGGGGTTCTTATAATCATTCATTCAACAAGTATTTATTAATATGAGACAAGTGGGCTAAGAAGATAGGGAAGTTGATAAACACCCACCTCCTACACTCACAGAGCACGTAGTCTATGGAGAAATCACCCTATTAAACAAGGACTTACAATGACGTGAGAGATGGGCTATAATGGAAATATCTGAGGATGTCAGAAGGAAGTGACATGAAGCTGAGGTCTGAAGGGGAAGTGAGCTTGTTTGACAAATGGATCACAGAGGTCAAGAGAAAAGAATTTTGCTTTATAACATACAAATAGTTTCTCATGGGACTTCCCCAGTCATCCAGTGGCTGAAACTCTGTTCTTCTAATGCAAGGGGTGATATTTTAATTAGGCCCGTTTTTCAGATGGAGAAACTGAGGCTCAGAAAAGTGAATGTCTTTTCCTTAAACACAAACATAGCCAGGACTTGAGCCCAGTTTTTCTAACTCCAGTTTCTGCATGTCTGTTGAGTCCTGCTGTCTTAGGTTCTAGCACTGCCCTTAACCAGCCTGAGCAACCTGGAGTTTCTCTCTGGGTCTCAGTTTCTCCAGCTGTGTAATGGGAGTTACCCATTCAGTGGCTTTGATTCTCAGTTTTGGCAGATGGGGCAAATAGGGAGCATGTGAAAAGCACAGGGGTGGCGAGCCCTCTGGTCCCTTTTCTGTCAGCCCCCCAGCTGCCACCTCTCAATAACCCTTTCACGCCCTCCCAGTCCCAAACATGTGTAGACTTTTCACTTCCACTTTATTATCACTTCATTTGTAGGATTTTAAGGTTTGTTACCTGGAAGGGAGCGAGGAGCTCACACCTCCAGTTCCGCTTTTCAAATATACCTTCACCGCTTGTGAAAATAACCTTATTAACAGCATCTAACCTGCTACTGCTTATGGGGGCACCTGGATAAGTACATGCAGAAAGGACCACAGCAGAGGAAACAACACAGTTAGGTGAAGTGGCACAGCCTCTGGACCCCTGGGGTTTTCTCCCAGCTCACGGGAGTCCTGGAGCTGTTGTCAGGGTCAGCAGAATGTGGTTGAGCCCCAGAGTAGCCTTGAGCAATTGGTCCTTGCCTCCTGCCTCCTCTTCTGGTGCTGAGATCCTCCGGGAAACAGCTCCCATGCCTCCGAGGCTCTCCTGTCTCCTGGACGCTTGTCCACGATTGATTCTCTGGGCAGCTTCCCCTCCGAGCAGTAAATGAAATATCGGTTACCAGGAGTGAGGCGGGAGGCAATTAACCCCTAGACCTCACCCTGGCAGATGTGTTTGTAGCAAGCTGAAGTGGAGAGCTGAGCACACCTGCCTGGCCTTCCTGCAAAGTCATCCAATTAGGGTAGCCCCCAGCAGTGGGCTCCTGCTGCCTGCTCTGCTCCCCATGACCCCAGAAACCAGGGTGGCACGGACTCTGAGGGCTGACAGCCGTCTGGGCACAGGATGGCCTGCCATTTCTCATGTGGGTGAGCTCCGGGGGCACTGCCATCCTCACACTCCCTTGGCAGGGAGATTATTCATTAATTAATCACACATCTTTTTAAAGGGGAGGTGGCCTGGGGAGGCGTCTTCCTTCCTTCCTCTAGAGTGGAACCGCCATTCTGCCTGTCCAACCTCCTTCCCACCTGCCAGCCCTGCCTCATGGAATGTTTCTGTGCCAGAAATACCCCTGACTGAGGAAGAGGGGAGACGCATGCCTGCTTTCAGGGAACCCCCAGTCCCAGGGGCTGGTCTCAGAAAGCCCCAGTTAGAAAAAGCACAGCATCTACCCTTGGAGCCACTGACAGGGCAGCCATACTCTGCAACTGGGAAACTGCACCCCCATCCCCAGTCCCTGGGGATACACACCTCGCCCTTAACTCACCCAAAACACTATCTTTGAGGACCCCCACCCCAGGGCTGATGGAGGAGGCACAGTCTCACCTTCAAGTTTCCCATTCTGAGGGTAGAGACGAAGTCTTGTCCTCAGGTTGGCCAAGTCTGAGGAGTACAAAAATAGACTTTGCCCTTGGGGAGCCCCTGTCTGATGGGGGAGATGCTCCCCAAACAGCTGGCACTGCTAGACACTCCCGGTTCCCTGCACAGAAAAAAAAAAAGTTCTTGGCTTTAGTTCTGTCCCAGTTGCGTCACAAACTTGCAGTGTGACCATGGACAAGTCACGGATTTTCTTCAGACCATGCTTTCCTCATCTGCAATGTGGAGATCTTAGTCCCATCTCTCACAGTGACGTGAGGATCGGCCAGTTACCAGAAAGAAAAGCCAGCCAGCCAGGCACTCCCTTCAGAAATGATTAATATGCTTTTCACTGTTGCAGAGTCCTAGGCCAGTACCTGTGGTCTCTGGGAGAGGGCTGAGGAGGCTCCCAGGTGCAGTGACTGGATAATTTTGGGCCAGAGCAGCCATTAAAGAATCATAAGAGGCTGTGGGTGGCACTGGGGGGGGGGGGTGCGGAAGAGGGGGTTGCTGGCTAATCTAATCAGGCTTCCCAAGGAAACTCTCATTCCAGACAGACCTGCCAGGGGTTTTATTGGGTTTGTGGGGACCCGCAGATTTCAATCTCCAGACCCCACAGGGAAGGAACAAGTATTAAGCTAATTTTATTAAATGGCCACAGCTGGCAGTAGGGGGAAGTAGGGGAGAGGAGAGAGGATAAAGAAAGTCATTCAAGTCTGCCAGCCATGACAAGGGTCCATACATGGGGCCTGACTGGGAGGGAGGCCACCCCTCCTTCCTGTCTCTCCAGCTGAGCCAGTGCGGGGGTGGGAGGGGGAAGCCAGATGGGAACTCTCCCTCAGTGTAGAGCCTTGGGATTCTCCAAGAGGCTCACCCCATGGCTGCTGCCCAGGGCAGATGCTTGTAAGTTCTATCAAGCCTCCACAGGACAGCGCTGGAGTGGAAGCGCTGGGCTGCATCCAAGCCCCCCTTCCTTGGTTCTGCTTTGGAAACCCCAGATCTTCATGATATACAGTGTGCTGGGTAAGAGGATGGTCTTTGGTTCAAATACTGATGTTTGCTCCTTCCTAGCTTTGTGACTCTGACAAAGTATTTATCCTCTGAGCCTCAGTTTCCTCATCAGAAATGGATAAAACAGCATCCATGTTAAAGGGCATGGGAGTATTCCTTGCCAATCCACTCCCACTCCATACACATTTCCATGAGATAATATTTATAAAGTTCTTATATGGTGTCAGACACAAAGTGGATGTTCTCTAAGTATTAGCTATTATAATTTAGGAATGCCCTGTGTGCAACCATCGTGGCCCCAGTTATAGGGGATGAGGGAGGCAGTGACAAGGCAAAGAGATCTGGTGCGTCGTCTCCAGTGAGCAACGGCTTCTTGAATTCAAGTGCAATCAAGAACGTAGTGATTGTGTCTTATTTAAAAAGCTATTTAACCTCTTTTGAAGAAGAATAAAATCTACTCATCCAACCTCCCAGTGCTCTTGGAAGACTTGGATGAGAAGACTTGAATGAGAAGAAAGTGTCAGTCACTTTCACTTCAGGTATGTGAAAGTGTGTGTTGGACGGACTGTGTTGGACTCTGCCACCTCACAGGCTGTAGCCTGCCAGTCCATGAAATTCTCCAGGGGATCTTCCCGACCCAGGGATTGAACCCGAGTCTCCCGCATTGCAGGCAGATTCTTTACCATCTGAGCCACTAGGAAGCCTTTGGCAAATTTTAAAGTGATGTATAAATAATAAAAGCTGTGTTTATTGAGCACATACATGATACCTCTTTAACCCTCAGTCAAGTGAGATACGTCTCATTATAATGAGAAAACTGAGGCCCAGGGGTGAAGTGCTTGGGTCAAGGTCAACCAGCGTTTAATACAACGCTTGTTCCTTTCATTGCTATCACTAACCCAGAACTGAGTCAGGAGAGAGTGACTTAGCCAGCATCCTACAGGGTGGCACTGGGGCCAGAACCCAGGTCTCCTAATTTAAACCTGGCTGTGCCTGTGCAATGCTGATGCGACTTTCAAGGTCAAAGAGATGGAGCTTTTCCACCCTGGAAAATGATGTAACTAGGCTATCTTCTATGCCTCTTATTCCAGTTGCCCCGACCCTCTTGGGCCATGGTGTGCTTTGGGCCCCTTGGCCCACCTCTTCCTGGAGCACCTCTGACTCTGGCTTTTCCCAGATCCACGAGAAACTTCCAGTAGACTCATTCCCCATCTGGAGGAGTGCAGGGTTCACTGTCCCCTCCTGCAACTCCTCTCCAGGGCACAGTCAGAAAGCCAGCGGGGTGGAAGTGTTTTATTATAGCTTTGGTCAGACGGGCAGCAGCCGGCCAAGGGCTGTAGCTGGGAAGCCATCCAGCCCCCAACCAACCCCTCCCCCAGGCGGCGCTACCCCAGAGCAGGTGGGCAGCGCATCCGAGCACGGGGAGGAACCCGCTGAGGCCTCTCCCCCACCCCTGCTGGGGCGGGCTGGTGGGTAGGGTGGGCAATAAACAATCTTACTGTACAAATATACAGCACGGGCCGGGGCGGGGACGGTCAACACCGCCTCCAGAGGAACGAGGACAGGGCGCGCTGGACCCGGCTCTGCGGTGAGCCGGCGGGAGGGCTAGCTGCGGCCCGGAAGGTGGTGAGGACGGGCCAGGGGCGTCATAGCCGGGAGGGCTGCGAGGGGGTAGGCGAGGATGGGTCATCCTTTACCCCACCCGGAGGGGGAGCCCAGGGGGAATAGGGGATGGAGGAGCTTAATCAGAGTAGATGATGAAGCCGGAGAAGGTGCTGTACTTGTTGCTGTTGCCTCCGTGCGCTTTGCCCCCATCCAGTTTGATGAAAACCTCGTCCCCCGCATCCAGGTGCAGGATCACGCTATTGCTAGCGTAGTCGTAGTTCTGGTCTGCGTCCTGGGCGATGGCGCTGGCCCGCACCTGTGGGGGTTGGGCCGTTAGGAGAGTAAGGGTATGTGTGAGAGGGTAGGGGAGGAGAAGGGAGAGAAGTGGGGTCCGGGAGGGAGGGGGATTGTCAGAGGGAAGGCAGGGAGAGAATCTGAAGGGTCCCAGAGCCCCACCTGCGGCACCATCAGGGCTGTCAGCCTGCTTTCCTCCCATCATCCCAGCACTGCCCTTTTGCAATCCTAACTTTGTGTTTTGGGAGGGGGTTAGAGAGGAGCCTTGGATTTCTAGGGCAGGTGTAATCTGGGTCTGAACTGTCAGTGTAATTCAGTGTAATCGGCTTCCTTAACTCCCCTAGGTCTCACTGTCTGGCCCACTGAAGTGTTAGCCACTCAGTCGTGTCTGCCTCTTTGTGACCCCACAGACTGTAGCCTGCCAGGCTCTTCTGTCCAGGGATTTCTCTAGGCAAGAATTCTGGAGTGGGTAGCTATTCCCTTCTCCAGGGCATCTTCCCAACCCAGGGATCGAACCTGGGTCTCTTGCATTTCAGGCAGATTCTTTACCATCTGAGCCACTAGGGAAGCCCCACTCTCTGTCTGGCCCATTGAGGACCTCAGCGGTGTCTCCAGGAATCCCCAGCCTGGAACTCTTGCTTGCAGAGAGGAATTCTCTGGACCCCCAAGGGATGGAAGGCCATCCCCTCTCATCATTCTTTTCTCTCTCCTTTTTAAAATTATATATATATAATTTTTTTTTGGTCGTGTGGCATGAAATCTTAGTTCCCCAACCCAGGATCGAATCCATGCCCCCTGCAATGGGAGTATGAATTCTTGACTACTAGACAGCCAAGCAAATCCCCCTGCCCTGCCACCACCCCCTCTGCCTTATTGCAATAATGATGCCTACATTTCAGCCACATCCACCCATTCTCATGTCAGTGGCTGGACAGGAGACTGCCCCTTGGCCTTACAGGTCTAGGCCTGGATCAATACCAGGCTGCTAGTAAGCAACAACCCTAGTACTGAGACCTTCTGTGTGGATTCCTTGTATGAGGTCCATTCTGTGTCAACTCCCTGTCTGAAGTCCATTCTGGAGTCTTTCACACAAGAACAGTGAGATGAAAGGCCTGGGAATCATTTCCCCTCCCAAGGCTCAGGCTGGGCCTGCGTCCCACCTCAAGGAGTTGTAGCTACAGCTGTGACTATTACCCCATCCCAAGAGGACTTCTGGCTCCTCCGGCGGCATCACCCCTATGGCAGTAGAAGGTGGTAGAAAGGAAGTGGATGGGAAGAAAGGAATCATCCCTTCTGAAACCTTACATCCCTCTGTGATCCTCAGTCTGCTCTGATATCCTTGCTGGTCCTTGTTTTGATGGAATAGGGGAGGGACAGGCAGGAGCATCAGGAGGGACAGGGGAGCGCCAGCCTTTGGATTTGAAGCCTGACACATCATTGGTGGGGGAGGGGAGCTATAATCATAAGATATTGAGGATGTGGGATGATGGACACATTCTCTCCAGGCATTCCTTTCCAACCGCTGAGGCCAACGCAAGTCCTGAGCCCTCTGATCTGGGGCCTCTCCTGGATATTCTGAGTGGAGGATGGGCAGAGAGTCTGCACTGAATGGGGTCCTCTCAGCCAGGCTCCTCAACAGCCCCTCTCCATCCTGCCCCTTCCCTGAAGGCAGCACCCCCAAAGGCTGACAGTCAGGGCTGGACCAAGCCAGATCAGGAGAGGGACCCATCCCCCCTCCTGATCGGGAGGCAGCACTGTAGGTCGGCTGTGCCAAAGCTGCTGACTCAGCAACAATGTTGCACCGTAAGGACCCGACTGACATATTTGTGTGCAGTCTGCCATTGAAAACCCAGATCTTTTCAGCCCCTTCTCACCCCTCAAGCTTTTCTCCTCCAACCTGGGAGGGAATTGTTTGGGGGCACTTAGTTGGGAAAACTCCTGGTCCAGCTAAAGGTGAGGGGAAATCAAATGAGGGAGGGACGCCGTCTAAGGAGCTCGGTTTCTCTGTTTAGAAAATGGATGAGATCCTGCCTCACCCACTGCCACCATTGTAAAAGCCTTTTGGTGGCAAAGGAAAAAAATTTTTTAATCTAGATGGGGCTTTGAGCTACCAGGAAAGAGCTGAAAACAAGCAGCCAACTTCTGTATTGTTCCCTGGGCCCTAATCCTGGTGGTATTTATTATTACACATGCATTTCATTATCTTTGCTAATAAATTACTTCTAATAACAATTATTTTTATTACCCAGATTAATTTAGCCTTAACTCATTAAAACAGTGTGCTGCTTAATAGCCAGATCCATTAGAATACAGTCATCTGTCATCAGGAATCTCCTGGTGATGTGACAGGCATCAGTACTGTTATGCTTATGTTTATTATTTATTCATCACCATGATTGTTGCTGTGATTATCCTAATTATCCATGGAAGCAGGGAGAATTAATGCTCTTCCATCCGTAGACGGTGGGGGAGCCAGCAATGGAACCCAGGGGTCCTGATTCTCTGCCCAAGACTGGAAATAGTAGAGGCATCCAGTCCCTCCCAGGGGTCGAGGGGAAGTCTGGGGATTTCATTTTGTTGTAGAAGCGGGAACGCAAGTCTGGGACTTGTCATGTGGGGGTACAAGAGAAGCACCTCCTCAAGGGCTACCAATAAGTGAAACTGAGGCATTGGTCTGATTAGAGGTCTGGAGTGGGGGTGGGGTAGGGGCCAAGAACCCAGGAAATGTGCCCCTGCCCCCAGAGCAAAGCTGGGGTCTCAGGTATGCAGGTGTGGCTCCCACGGGCAGCCAGCCTGGCCCCTGTGTGCTTTCACACAATGCCTGAGTTCCTACTGTGCCAGGCGCTGTGCTCTGTCCTGTGAAAGGCATTAGAGGCCAGAGAGGACAGCGGCAAGATAGGGGGGGTGGGCAGGGAGGCTATATCCCCTCATCAGAGAGGCCGATCCCCAGTCAGGTCTTCGTGTACCACAGTCCCCAATTTACACACCCCACCACCTCCCCCCTCACTCAGACTCTGGTGTCCAAGTCCCTGCCCATTTGTAATACTCCCCTTCCCACAGGCCCTGACCATCCCCCCACAGCCCCCCTTCCCTAGCCCGGTGTATCAGTTTCATATCCTCTGGGGACCATCTGAACTGTGGATCTTAGAAGGAACCGCAGGGAGCTCATCTCACTCAGGGCACTGGCTCCAGCCTCGAGTCCCTTCCCCAGGCTCCTCAGGTCCTTGTGTCATAATGACCCGGCCTTACTGCCATCTGGCCGTGCAGCGATGACTCAGAGCTACCCCTAGGGAAAGGGACCCAGCACCAGGCAGGAAGGTGCTGACTCCCCGCTTTCTCCATCTTGCCCAGGGAAGGACCAGGGCCCAGACGCGGCTCTGCTTTCTAGAGGAAATTCTGGAAGTCTCTCTGCAGGCAGGAAGCCAGGAAGGAAAAGCACAGAGCCCAGGGCTGCCCCTGGTCTTGAAGGCGTGGGAGGAGCCGGCTCCTCCCTTCTGTTTCCACCCGTTGCCCAGCCCTGTCATTTTTGATCTCTGGACATTCTGGCTTGTATGTCCTGTTCCACCTCTGAGCCGGCCTTTCCCTAAACTTGACCTTTCATTTTCTCCCTAGCTGTGTCTTGTCCCCTAGGGGACCGAGGTTCATCATCCTCTCCCCAGACCAGGTTGGTCTGAGCTAGGGCCCACTGAATCACTCCCTCCAGCCAACACATCTGAGGACAGGAGTGTCAGTGGGGTCCCGGTCTCCTCTCCCTCACAATAATGGCAGGGGCGTGTTATTGTGTCTCCCCTGCACAGACCATGTGGTCCTGGAGGGCAAGCAGACTGAACCCCTGGAACCCCAAACCTGGCTCCTACTCGGAGCTCAGAACTAGTCATATGGAATGACTAGTGAGAGGAAATGAGTCTCGTGGACAATCTAGAAGAAGTCACAGAGAGTGTGGGGGAGGTCCAGGGCCTGTCACCCCACTGTTTATCTTGGATTTGTGTGTGTGGGAGGGGGGCAGGAAATGGTCTGAGTAATTGTTAAAATATTGGATCTCTGAAACCCCTGGTTAAAGTCACCTCCTTTCTTCTACCAGCCTGTGGTGCCACCTCCTTGTCAGGCTCTGCCAGTGCCCTGCCCCTACTAAAGGGGTAGGAAGAGCCTTTTGAGTCGGTTTCACCTCCCACTGACTGAAGCAAGTACACCTGCCCCAAGCCCCAAGCACCCACCATCTTTGGGGCCTCCTCTTGTCTCACCTCTGGGGCCCTGCGGCACCCTCTTGAGTAGCACAGTAGGGCCCACTGGTGGCCTGGTGACCACCTCCCTATCCAGGCAAGCTGTGGTCCAAGCCCCCTGAAACCTCAACTTGGTGCCAGCCCAAACTTTCTTTGGGAAAGGAAGAAATTTCACTGATGAAGGTGACACTGTTGAATCCCTTATTGGTGATTAATAAGGGGAATTGTGGGGCTGTCTGCAGAGAGAGTCCTCACTGGATACTGGGGCCTCCCATTTGGTCAAGAATGAAGGACAAAGAGGAGAGACACAGAAAGCCTGACAGACACAAGTGGGAGAGAGAAACCCAAGGAATAAAGAGAGGGATTAAACACAGAGGTGGGGGACCAGAAACCAACGGAGAGACAGATCAGACTGGTAGACAGAGGAGAGAGGCAAGCACAAGAGATGGGGAGAGGGGAGAAAGAGGAAGAGGAAGGGGAGAGGCAGAAACAAGAGGGAGAGCAGGCAAGGGAGGGAGGAGAGGGGCAGACTTACAAGCACCTGGCAGGCTTTTAGCTGACTCTAAGGCCTGTCCCTTCCCCACCCCTAAATGGGGTCCACCTCAAGAAGTGCTGCAGTGGGAGGGTTCCAGCAGGACCTTGGGTCTCAGTCACAGGAGATTTCCTCCCAACTCCCACTAAAGCTTTAGTTCTGATCCACACAGGCACCTGCTTCCACAAGGATGCTCTGCTTGACTACTGCAGGGGCCCCAGGTCACCTGTGGTCTGGGAGCTCTGGGAAGGGAGGGGGAACCAAAGTGAAGGGAGCTCGGTAAAACTGCCACCCTGGGGCAGGGTTAGGTCAAGATTGGTCCTGGGGCAGCAGTTCCAAGGAGAACACCAGACATCGCTGGTCCCAGGTACCAAAGACCTCGTGAGCTTGGTGCCTTCCGCTCTGGTCTCTCCGATGGGGATAGGGAAGGAAGAGGATGCCCTGACACCGCAGGAATCAGGAATTGCAGCTGAGAGGCAAAGAGGAAGGGGAGTTTCCACCTCTTTGTCCTGCCTCAGAAGGAAAAACTTTTCCCTTCTGGCCATCTTTTTGGGCGCTTAGCTCTGACACAGTGGGAAGGGGCCGCGCAGTCCCGGGTTTTGCAGAGGGTGGCAGATCTGCCCAATGGTCCCTTCCTAAGGGCGGGGGATGTATTGTAGCTAAGGCTTTGTGCGCTTGGCTCCCTTTGCCTTTGTGCGCAAAACATCTCCTACAGCTCGCCTTCTCCGCTTGCGCGCCTAGCGGTGCGCCCAAGCGCCCGCGGGCGCAGACGCTGCCTTTCCCCAGAGCCCATCCTGATTCGGCCCCTCACCACTAGCTGGTATCAACCAGAATCCTAGCTCTGAGATGCTGTTTCCCACGGGCCAAGCCCCCAAGGGCCAGTCCGCGCGGCCTGCGCTCTGATTATTAGTTGGATGTTATTTCCCGCATTTCCGTGCCGCAGGTGCCCAGCAGCACTTGCCTTGGAGCTGGCGCCCAGAAGCCGAGGAATCAGGGGTGCCCGCTAGCCTGGATCATCCCCGCCTGTAATGTCTAAGCCGCTCCGGGTCTCCGTCTGCGCCCGTCCGTACCCGTGGGCCCCGGGCTCCCTGGGTGCCCTGCCCCCAGGCCAGCCCCATGCCCCCGGCGGGCCCACCTGGCCGTTCTTGCAGAGGTCCGCCCACATACTGGTGCCGTCGCCGCCGCGCATGAGGACGTGGTAGGTGAAAAAGTAGGTGCCGGGAATATTGCACGTAAACTTGCCACTGGTCGCGTCGTAGTTGTTGCCGAGGTTGGTGACCACGTCGTCGAACTTGAGCACCTCGTAACCCTCGTGAGGATTCTTGAGGCCGGCGTAGAAGGCCACGCGCGGCACCGTGGTGTAGGTGGCCGTGCTGATGGCGCCGCTGCCCCCCGCGCCTGGCAGCCCGGGAGGGCCGGTCTTGCCCGGCTCACCCTTCTCCCCAGGTGGCCCTACAGGACCCGGAGGACCTGGGTCCCCGGGGGGCCCAGGGGGGCCCGGCTTGCCTGTGCGTCCCGGCTTCCCCTGGGGGCCCTGCACCAGCGTGGAGGGCGGGGGCGCGCCGCTCTGCTCGCTCAGGGCGTCGCCGCCGTCGGGCCGCGCGCCGGCGCCGGGGCCCCGCGCGGGGTAGGGGTCACACACCATGCGGCAGGTGCCCAGCATCTCATAGTGGCCATCCGGGCCTCCCGAGCTCACCAGCACGGGGATGAGCACCACCAGCACCAGCAGCATCACCACGCCCGCGGCGGCCGCCAGCAGCGTCTTCCGGCCGGCGCGGAGCCTGGGGAGCGCCGGGCCGCCCGGCCGCGCCGTCGGGGCAATGGTGCCGGCGGCAGGGGGCACGGGCGAGGTGCCCGCGCTCAAGGGCGGTCCAGCTGGACTGCGGGCATGGGGCCGGGCCCGGGGCGCCGCGCTGCGCTGGATGCGCTGCCGAGCCCAGCCGCCGGCTCCTGCCTCGCGCCTCCCTCCCGCTGCGCGGCCGAACTGAGCGAGCGCAGCGGCAGCCGCCTGCTGCCGATTCCTCCCGCCTCCGGGTGCTGGAACCACCGCCCCCTCCGCGCGGTCCAGCCCCGCCCACTCTGCGCCGCGAGGGGTGGGGCTGAAGGCTGGGCCGGCGCCTAATTGGGTTGTGAGAGGTGTGGCTCCGCCCACTTAGAGGGGCGGGGCTCGGGGCGGGGCCGCCGGGTAGAGGGCTGGAGCCGCGAGACCCAAGGCGAGCAAGAGACTGAGCGTTGGAGATAGAGAGGGGGCTAGAGTCCGGGACGCAGAAGAGGCTCCCCTAGAGAAGGGGCGAGTAGGAACCAAAGAACTAGTAGAAGAGGGAGCCCTAGGGAGAACTAGAGAGCGCCGAGGGTGACTAGGAGAGGAGAGGCTTCGAGGGTCTGGTATGAAGAAAACCTAGAGCAGAGAGAGGCGCGAGGGGCCACTGCCCGCAGGAGGCGGGGGCTGCAGTACGGCGCCTCGGTCTTCAGGGCACAAAGAGAGATTGAGAGGAGGACGAAGAGAGGAGCAAGAAGGAAGGACAAGGAAGCGTGTTATGAGCGGGGAGAAGAGGGGAAGGCAGGAGGGCGTCGATGGGGCGAGTCCACACTCAGGTCTCTCAGATCGCCTGTTTGGGAGATGGAGGTGGGCCGGTACGCCTGTCAGGGTGCCCACAGAATTCCAAGTACTAACCGCAGCTGCTCCCTCCTCTTTTTTTTGGGGGGGGGGGACCTGGATGTTCCCGGGACCGCCTTACCCCAGGAGGAGCAGGATCGTCTACCCATACCTCCTTAACCTCTACTTCTTCCTCCCTGCGCTCCAGGCCAGGTCAGGCTGCTTTTTCCTGGGGATGGGGCCAGGGACTCCTCCATCTTACTCTGATCAATTCCTTTCTCCCTGCTTTTAGACAAGGGGGAAATTGGGGCACTGAGAAAGTGGGCACCCCAGGTAATTTCTCCATTCTGACCAGTATAGACATGTCCCTGGCTGGTGACGCCCCCTTTCCCAGCTTCCAAGAGGGGTTGATCTCACCCAGCCCCTTGGCTCCACACCCTCCTTCCCTGCCACCAGCCTCCTGAGCTTCTAACTCTTTTCTCCATCAGATTGTATGAGGCAATCCTTGTCCTCAAGTGCAGTAAAGTGTTTATGTTGCATAAACTAAAAGGCGTCTGCTTCCATCAAAATATTTGTCACATTATATGAAGCCCAGTTCATGTTGCTCCACTGCTTCTCTCACCCTCCTGTATCCAGTCTACTCTGGAGGGCTCTGCCATTCAGAGGCCACTAGCTGCTGCTAAAAGATGACCCTCTAGCCCCTTTCCTTTCTTCCCTCCCAAAGCTGGGATTGATTAACCCCACCTGAGCCGGGAGGAGGACAGGGACAAGAGGATGTCAACTCAGGGGTGGTGAGATAGGACTTTTTAAGCACAGCTGAGCCCTGGTTAGAGTGATCCCCTCACCATGGAAGGAGCTAAAAATGCAATCAATAGCATTTTATTCAGGGCTTACAGTGTGCCAGGCCCTGTGTTGAATGCTTTACATACACCATCACACCAGATCTCAACTGCAATTCAAAGAGGTAAAGCCCATCATTATTTTCATTTCACAGAGGGAGCACTGGGGCTCTGGGAAGTTAAGAGATTTGCCCAAAGTCACGCAACTATTAAGGGACAGAGACGGCATTCAAACTGGCAGCCTGACTCCAAGCTCCTCTAACCCTCCTGATGGGTCTTTGGATAGCGTTTACTGCCCGAAAGGAGGTAGGCTTGGAGCGCAGGAGAAGGAAGTCACTCCCCCCAAGAGTGACAGGCTGTTGACCCGAGGGACAAGTGCGCGGTCATCGATGTGTGATATATACAAGCCCGCTTCCCCCCGCCCCCTAGTTCGCGCGCACACGGGTCCCTCCTCCGCTATGCCGCCGGGGCTCGTCCGCCACCGGGAGTCCTTCCAGAATCCGCCGGTGAAACTGCGGCTGGCCGCCCGAGGCCGCGGAGGGGCGGGAGCACGCATCCCCGGCCTCGCCCTGGGGTTCCAGGGCGCGCTCGGTGTGGCAGGGCGGTCCGCCCCCCGCCCAGAAAGAGCGCCCGCTCCCCAGGCGCGGTGTGGCGTCTCTGTCAGCCCAGCCGGATTCTCCCCGCTTCGCTGGAGTGGAAAATAACGGCTTCAAACTTTGCAGAGAGGAGCTGGTGCCAGCACTTTAATTAACAGCCATCTTGGCCTGTGAGCCTGGGCCACCGCCCCGCGCCTCCCGGGGCTAGCGGGTAGCGCCCCGGCCCCGCCCAGGTACCCACAGGAGAGTGACCCCCGCTGCGGCGCTC
Source organism: Bos indicus x Bos taurus (assembly GCF_003369695.1). Taxonomy (NCBI): domain Eukaryota; kingdom Metazoa; phylum Chordata; class Mammalia; order Artiodactyla; family Bovidae; genus Bos; species Bos indicus x Bos taurus. Next base: position 45,723,556 of record NC_040094.1, read on the forward strand.
CGAGCCCCTTTATCCCGGAATCCCAGGACCCCTTTCCCCAGGTTTATCCCTAAGGACCTCCAGCACTTCCACCCCACCCACCCCCAACTCTCTAAATCTTGACAGTTGATGATTCTGGGGTTCGAGACCTGCGTGCCAGTCTCAGCTGGTGGTTTTAGGCTAACTAGCGGCTCCTCAAGGGTATTCTTCAGGAAAAGGGTTGTTGTAAGGATTAAATGAGTTATCATGAAGGTAACAAAGCACTGGCCTCAGTATCTGACCCTTATTAGGTGCCCAGTAAAGGGTGGCTAATATAATTATTTCACATTAAGGCCCTTCCACCACTCTGGGCATGGGGTCTCCTCGTCCTGGCTCTTTTCCTACAAATTGCTGTGCTGGTGCTAGGAGAGGAGGACAATGGCCCACTATGCGCCTGGATTCAGAGACAGGACTAGATGAGTGAGGAAGGAACCCAGGAGTTCTGGTTCCCAGGCCTCTTCTTCAATGTGCCAAGCCCAGGGATCCAGGTTTTCAGCAGAGGAAAGAAGTGAGCCCCAAGGAAGGGAGGAGGGGAGTGCCATCTGTAGCTGGATACTGCCCATGCTGGGAGCTAAAGGTCCAGCTTGGCTTTCCTTCCTCCTACAGCCCCCATCATTCCAGAGGTGAGGCGGGAGTACTGGGCATTGGTGGAGTAGTACGGTGGATGCAGGACAGTGGGTAAGGCTCTTCTTTGATGCACGGCTGACATCAGGAAGCTGGGAGGTGGTTCTGTGGTATTTTGGGGTTCTTTGAATGAATGTGAGTGGGTGTGAATGTGTAAGAGACTGTTTGCATTAGTGTGTGTCTGGGTTTGTGAGTGATGAAAGGGAGTGCAGTGCCCTGACTCATTGGCTGGCAAATCTGCGTTCATTTATTCACTCAGTAAACATTTACTGAAAGCACCTAGCTGGGCCCTAGGAGGTGGGGAGGTGGTTGTGGTGGTGTGTCCCCAAATGATCAAGACCTAAGCAGTATTCCTGAGGTGCTCACACTTTGGCAGGGGAAACAGGCAGAAAGAAATGATAAATACTATGATAATTGCAGCCATTAAATTAAAAGACACTTACCCCTTGAAAGGAAAGTTATGACCAACCTAGATAGCATATTGAAAAGCAGAGATATTACTTTGCCAACAAAGGTCCATCTAGTCAAGGCTATGGTTTTTCCAGTGGTCATGTATGGATGTGAGAGTTGGACTGTGAAGAAAGCTGAGCGCCGAAGAATTGATGCTTTTGAACTGTGGTGTTGGAGAAGACTCTTGAGAGTCCCTTGGACTGCAAGGAGATCCAACCAGTCCATCCTAAAGGAGATCAGTCCTGGGTGTTCATTGGAAGGACTGATGCTGAAGCTGAAACTCCAATACTTTGGCCACCTTATGCGAAGAGTTGACTCATTGGAAAAGACCCTGATGTTGGGAGGGATTGGGGGCAGGAGGAGAAGGGGACGATAAAGGATGAGATGGCTGGATGGCATCACCAACTCTATGGACATGAGTTTGAGTGAACTCTGGGAGTTGGTGATGGACAGGGAGGCCAGGCGTGCTGCGATTCAGATCAGATCAGATCAGTCGCTCAGCGATCCATGGGGTCGCAAAGAGTCGGACGCGACTGAGCAAATGAACTGAACTGAACTGAATGATTAACTTTTTAAAAAGTACTTACTCAGTACAAGATATTTTATTTATTTTAATTGGAGGCTAATTACTTTACAATATTCTGGCAGTTTTTGCCATACATTGACATAAATCAGCCACGGGTAAAGTACAAGATTTAAAACAAATTATTTACTTATTTGACGGGGCCAGGTCTTAGTTGTGGCATGTGAGCTCTTAATTGCAGCATGTAGGATCTAGTTCCCTGGCCAGGGATTGAACCCAGGACCCCATGCACTTGGAGCAAAGAGTCTTAGCCACTGGACCACCAGGGACATCCCTAAGTATGAGATCTTGTTCTAAGCACTTTACGTGTATTATCTCATTTAAATTTAACAGCCTATTAATGATAAGTTAAGAACTATTACATAGCTTATATTAACTATTACATAGCTTGTATCAATAGCCCCACTAAATAGATTCTATTATTTCCCCCATTTTATAGCTGAAGAAACTAAGGCTTGGGTAGAGGCTTGCACTAGGTATTCTGAGGTATCCATGGAAAACTCCCTGCCCAGAGGACTCTACAGGAGAGGTATTACTTTCTTCCATTTGTTTATTCATCCATTTGTCCATCCTCCATTTATTCTATAAGCCCGTATTAGTTGATCTCATATTACTACAAGATATAGTGATGAGCATGAAAAGTCTTCTGACCCTGTGTAGTTACAGCATATGGTAGAAACCTGGATACTTAAACAAACAACTGCTATCTAACTGGATGTGCTGCCTGGGAATGTGTGGGATGCTATAGGAACATGCAGCAGTGATGCCTAAATTCATCTGGAGGTGGGGAATCATGGGAAGCTTCCTAGAGGAGGTGATATTTAAGTTAAACCCTGATGAAAGGATAGCACTGGTGAAGGGATGGCTGCCAAAGATGGAGGAGGGAGGGAGAGAGGGAGGGAGGGAGGGAAGATTATTCCAGGCAAAGGGAACAGCATGTTCTAAGGACAAGCTTGCAAGGCCTCATGGGCTGTGACAAGAGATGTATAATTTATCCTAAGGGCAATTAGAAACTACTGAAGAGTGTCAGGTGAGTGGTATCGGATTTTTTTCAGATTACAAGGATCACATTGGCTACTGTGGGGAGGAGGGATTAAAGCAGAAGTGAGAGCTTATAGTGGCCTGATCTGGATGGGATGGGGGTAGAACAGGGAGCAGGAGACTTACAGATTTCTGGAAAGATTAGTAAATGTTTATGAAATTAATGAAGGGTGGATGAGTGTTTTTGCCATTACCTGGGTACCAATATGTGCCAGACACTTTATGTACTCTTTCACTTAATACTCACTGGAAGTGTAAGGAATAATAAGCATTGTCATCTTTACACTGGAGATGAGGATCCTGAGGCTCAGAGAGGTGAAGGTATTTCCCTGAGATCACACAGCTAGGAGGAGAGAAAGTCAGAATTAGAACTTGGGTCTGTTTGACCTTGAGTGGGGGCTCTTCACCACTCAGCCCACCAGGTGCATACCTGGTGGATAAAGCAAGGGTAGATCCTTTAGGGATGAAAACAGCTTGAGTTAAGGCTCAGTTGTATAAAAGGGCAGATTTATGGTTTTTGGTTGATGCCACTGGTCTACAGTCCTGTCTTGGGCAGAATGGGAAACTGGGCACCAAGAGGCAGAGACTGGCTATCAATGCCCGGTTAGGCCACCAACTTGCCTTGTGTGTTTGGAGATGTCTATCACATTTTAGGGCTTCCATTTCTTTCTGTGGGCTGGAGAATTGTCCAGGGCAGCTCTGAGAGGCTGTGGTTCTCTTTAAAAGAAAATTCCTCATTGTCATCTGTTAAAATATTTAAAATCCCTTCGTGACATTTCAACTCAGACACTTGCAGATCCTCCAGAGGAAAAGCCTCCATAATCGCAGCCCCTCTTTAAAGAGGGGACATTTGGGAGAATGGAAGTTGTGTTGTCATTTGGTGGGGAAGCAGGACACACCAGGCTGGGACTCAGGTTGGTGAGGAACCTCCTTCAGGTGCCCCTCTCCCAGCCCCATATCCTAGGAAGAGAGAGTAGGATGAAGTGGTCTGAGCCCAGGTACCCAGGTCACAGGCAGGTTTTCTGATGCTCCTTTGCCAAAGGACTCTGGATCTCCTGCCCCAAGATTCTAGGGACCTGCCCAGCCCTAGGCCTCCTCCCTTGCCCTCCCTTTCTGATGGGCAGGCCATCCCAATCCAGCTCCAGGGAGGCAGCGCTGAAAAGGCCCCAGCTGTGGGAGGGGAGACCTAATCGGAGGGGCCGTCTCCCCTCAGCCCAGCCTGCATTTCCCAGCTGCATGTATAAGTAATGAGGTTCTGCAGCCCCAACAGGAACCAATATAATGGCGGGTGCGCGGGGTCAGCCTGAGAGACAGATAGCGGGACGCAGGAGTGACAGGCAGTGCAATTATGCTGAGCCTCTTGCAAAGGCAGCAGAGGGAAGGCCCCGCCCGGCCAGCACAGTGCACGGGCTTCCCACCCTCTCTGGCAGGCCTCAGCTCCCCCAGAGCCTCCAAATCCCCAAGACCCGAGTTGGGGAAGGGAGGAGGAGGAGTCCTGGGGAGAGGGTGGAGGAGGAGGGACCTGGCTGATGGGGGTCAGCTGGCTTTCCTGCCTCCTGGGGAAGACACCCCCAGGCCTAAAGATGGGGGTGCAAGGGAGAAAGCCTCCGGCTCCCCAGGAAGACTGTGGAGGGCTTTCTCCTGGGAAGCCCTCCCACTTCTAGAAAAAAACCTTTCCTTGCATTCTCACCCAGGAGAACTAGAACTTAGGGTCTAAAAAGGTCTTAGAGAAGTCTCCTTTGACAGACAGGGACACCGAGGCCCAAAGAGGGGAACTGGCTGGCCCAAGGTCATTGGCCAGTCTGAGACAGAGTCAAATGGGACGCACAGGGGCTCTTTTTAGGACCCCACCGGTGGGGGTCAGGGAGCAAGGAGAAGAGGATTGGTTGCTCACCCCCATACTGGGTAATCCCCAAAGACCCTCTGAGGGTAGTAGTGGAGGGTGGAGCTCGGAGAAGGGGGTGGAACTCTCGCTGCAGTGTTCTTGGAGAGTCCAAGTCAGCAAGGGGTGGGAGGTGGCCCAGCCTCCCTTCCGTGTTCAGAGAGGGGTCTTTGAGCACCTCATCTTCATACATTTGAGAACAGGAGTGACTGAGAGGGGATCTCTGAGGTGGCAGAGCCACAAGGGCAGTGGAACAGAGCAGTGGGTGTTTAGGAAATGTTGGTTAAATGCACCCTGACCATGCCAGCTTCGTGGACATGCAACTTGTTTACTGACAGAGGCCTGCACTCAGAAGGGATCTGCACTTGGTTTAATGCTCTGCTAGCACCACCTTGAAGTTCTTAACAATTTTTGATCACGCAATTCCACATTTTCATTTCATTCTGGGCCAGTAAATTTTGCAGCTGGTCCTGCCCTGAAACAAGGCAGCCTGCCTCCTCCCTGACCCAACATTACCCCCAGAGGCCCCAGGTGGAGGGAAGCACAGAGCTAGGAGAAGATGGTGTTCAATGAGCTACTGGGGGGTCCCCACCCCCTCAAAGGTTGACCCTTTCAATGACCCAGGTTGGGGCGTGTTTGGAGGGGGATGTCTGGCCATAAGACTCCTGGTCCCAGCAGGAGTTCCCTGTCTCTTGGGAAGATGTGGCCCCTCCGCTTAGTCCCATCCCTGCCGGCTAAAGTAAGAGGAACTGGTGGAGAGAGGGAGGCTTAATTAGCAACCCCAGCCAGGCAGCAGGCGGTGGGCACAGAGCAGGCTGACTTTTCCAGCTATAGATCTGCTCTCTGGGAAAGGCACTAGCCGGCTGGCTTAGGCTCCGGCTGGACTATTTTAGGAATATTCTTAACTCTTCCCATACCACTGCCAACACTGGACTTCTCTTCCAGAGGGCATGCCAGCTCCGGGCTGTCTTCCTCCTGTTCCCTCTGCCCCCACCCTGGCCCCTGCTCTTCCTTTCTGGCAGCTGGAAGGACAGTTTTCTGGGGGTGGGGCCAGGTGCCTTTTGCCAAGGAAAGTGCCCATCTGTGGCCCCTGAACCCTGCACCCCTCTCTCTCCCCCTCATCACAGCTCTGGCCTAAGGAGATTGGCCATTTTAAGCATGATCCAGCCCTTTCTTCTCATCTTGTGAAATCGGGATAGTTAGGCTCCCCGATCCTAGTGAAAACAGCTGGTCTGGGCCCTCGAGAGGGAGATGGGAAGCCACAGAGCAGCAGCACCTGCCAGCCTGACTTCGATGCTGCATTAGGTCTGTGTTTCCAGCTGGGTGTTCCACACAGCAGCCAGAGCCCCCACAATATTGTGGAGGTCCCTGTCCTTCTTTTTCTCCCACTCCAGTGTCTTGACTTCCTGGACAGACCTACACCAGGATGTAGGTATTACCTGGGCAAGGCCAAGGGGAGTCCCATGGGCCAGGAAAGTCCAGTACGAACAAATCGAAATTCTAGCCAAGATGGGGAAGTGAGCTCAGCTTACAGGAGTTCCTGTCTGCCTGTGCTGGGATGCCCTGGACACCTAGGACTGACTGTAGGGCCACTCCTCAGGCACATGCCCTGTAGTACTAGGAGCTGGAAGCTGGGAAAACTTGCTTTGGACATCCAGGCACATGATTGATGACTCCACACAATTGCTGGAGGACCTGTGGTGTGTCTGACCCAGTGCTGGGTGCCAGCTATGGAGGAAATAATCAATAATCAATCTCTCAGTAATCAATAATCAATCTCTGCCTGACAAGGGCTACTTTCTTGAGCTGGTTCACCAGGGTGTCTGACCACCAGCCTGGGCCATGGTGTTGAAAGGTCCCACCCAGCCCCTCTTCCTCCCAGTTCCCACGAGCAGCCCAGCTCTGAAAGTGACAAGGGGTGGCACCTGAGATCAGGTAAGCATGCTTAAGCTGTCCTCAGGGCTACTGAGGGGGCTCTTATGATGGGGAGGGGTGACTGAACAGCGAGTCCTCCAGCCTCCAGTTTAGAAATATCCAGATGGATTTAACAAGGTTGTTCTCCTGGGGAAGATTTTGAGTGGAGAGAAAAAATACCTTCCAGGGACTCGAGGAAAATTCTCTGTGTTTTTTAAAAAGTAAGACCCCCTCAGGACTTCCCTGGCAGTCCAGTGGTTAAGACTCTGTGCTTCCAAGGCAGGAAGTGTGGGTTCGATCCCTGGTTGGGGAACTAGGATCTTGCATGAGCACGCGGTGGCCAAAAAATGAAAAAAAAGTAAGACCGCCATCCCCTTGGGCTTCCCTAGTGGCTCAAACAGTGAAGAATCTGCCTGCAATGTGGCAGACCAAGGGTCTATCCCTGGGTTGGGAAGATCCCCTGGAGGAGGGCATGACAACCCACTCCAGTATTCTGGCTTGGAGAATCCCCATGGACAGAGGAGCCTAGTGGGCTACTAGGCTCTTTGAGTCCATGGGGTCTCAAAGAGTTGGACACAGCTGAGTGACTAAGCACAGCACAGCACCCTCCCCTTACCTCGAATGAGAGACTTGAATAGGAGGCCGCAGGTTGGCTGTGAAGGTTCCCCTCTCCATCTGGTGGGGGAGGTACAGACTTCCTGAGGCTGAGGCCTCAGGGAGAGGATTTCTGGCTCCATAGTCCCTGAGGAAGACACTGGGGTGCCTAGGCTAATCTGTGGCTTAACTAGGAGCTGAAATCGGGGGTCTTGGGGGTCCTGTCTCTCCAGGGCAGCCCCCTCTTCCTCCCCCACATTCCCTCCCCTTCAGCTTCCAGGCTGGGAGCCCCAGCTGGTGGAGAATGTCTTGTTCTTCAGCAGCTGGGATTTGTAAATATTTATAGGAACATGGAACCGATCAGTGGCTGACAGGCCCAAGGAGCGGGCAGGGGCCCTGCATGGAGCTCAGCGACTTCACCCCGCCTTCCCCACCCCCTGACCTGATTTGAGGGAGCCCAGCCGGGATGGCAGAGATGGGGGTGATCACGTCGGGTGGGGGCCGGCCGTCTCTACACTGAGACACCCCACCTCAGAGGATGTATCTGTCCATCTGCCCCCCCACCTCCCGGGCTCTGCTTCCACCCTCAGAGTCTGCCTCATCATCAAATCCTGGCACCCTCACCCCAGCCCACCGGTGCATCCACGCAGCCATCACCACGCTGACTCTGCCCTCACACACAGTCTTGCAAGACTTGTACATTCAGTGTCACATGCAGGCATGCGCACACACACTTTCTAACTCCCACATCCATGTTGATGCTTACTCTCACACGCACCTGCTTTACACACACACCAGTTCACACTCACAAACCCATTGGAGCCCCAGATCCCAGTTACTCCTTACAGGTCTTAATCAGAGGTCCTGGGAGAGAGCCTCCTGTTTTATGTCTGAGGGGTGTGTATGTGTGTGTGTGTGTGTGTGTGTGTGTGTGTGTGTGTATAGCAGGAGGGAATAGGCCCTGAGGTCAAGGGGTAAGGGAGCGGGAGAAGGTGTGGACTAACAGCCCCTCAGAGCTGCTAACAGCCCATAACTGAAGTAAGACAGACGCAAAGGCAGGCCAAGGGAATGGAGATGGACAAGGGTCAAGGCAGACAGGGTGGGAACTGGGGACAGAGGGCCCCCTCCCTCCATGAGAAGCTGTCACGTTGCTGCTCCAGTGGCCTGTGAGACCAGCACCAACCCCCAGCTGGAGCCTCTCCCCTCTGGATCTTGTCACTGTGGTTTTGCTTTGCTGCTTGGGCAGCCGGGAGTGGTGACAAGCAGGGAAGACAGTGCCCAGGGCAGCAAGCTGTGCCACTCCAGCCTGGCTGCCAACTCACCCATCAGTGCCCATCTCATCACCCACAGGGACCCAGATGAGACCAGTGACCTGCCTGGCTGTCCTTACCTCTCAGGGCCACTGAGGGGGAGGGAGGCAACCAGATCCCCCTCCTCCCAAAGCAGGCAGTGAAACCGAACCTTGCCCAGGCCCTGCGGCCTGGACTTGGGAAGCAGGGCCTACTCTCTGCTCCCAGGATTCCCCGGATCCAGCAGACGTGGACAGGAACCCGCACCTGAGGCAGGGGCTTGAGGGAAGGAAAGTCACTGGGAGGAACTAAACATATCTTTGGCATAAACTTGTATTCCATTTGCTTTCCCGCTCGCACAATGATGTCCCCACACTTTGCCCCTGGGTGCTGAGTTAAATAATCATCCTGCTCGCCGTGGGTCTGTCTCAGGGTATTAGTTCTGGGGCATCAATCAGTCAATTTGTGCTCTGCCATCTGGGAGCAACCATTTCTATAAAACTAGAAAGGCAAACAAATAATAATAATGAAAAGCTTGGAAAATGGGGAAACTTAGGCCGACTGCTGTTTTCCTGTTTTTCAGTTGTCAGTGCAGCTTTCCACCCCTGTTTTGAGGTCCTGATTAACTCATGCTTTCATGGATTCATTCACGTATCTGCTCAACAACCATTACTCATGCAGGTGCCAGGCCGTGTGCTGCCTCCTGGGAGCCAGGGCAAACGCCAGGCAAGGTTCTAGCCTGCACGGTGTTTACGTGAGGACGTGCACGCTCAGTCATTCAGTTGTGTCCGACTCTTTGCGACCCCATGGACTGCAGCCCGCCAGGCTCCTCTGTCCGTGGGATTTTCCAAGCAAGAGTACTGGAGTGGGTTGTCATTTCCTCCTCCAGGGGATCTTCCTGACCCCGGGATGGAATTCAAGTCTCCTGCGTTGGCAGGCAGATTCGTTACCACTGAGGCACCTGGGGAACCCACACATGTAAACACATGCACAACAAAGCCTGGTGCCCCCAGGAGGCCAGGAGGCAATATCTAGGGACCCCGCCTGGCAACCCAGAAGGTCCTGCTCTTGTCACCACTTAGCTGGTGGTCCAGTGGCTGAGAATCTGTGCTTCTAATGAATGGGGCATGGGTTTGAGCCCTGGTTGGGGAACTAAGCTCTCACATGCATGCAACCAGCCCAGCCAAAAAAACACGAAAAAACAAACAACAACAAATCCAGATGTCCTGCTCTTGCAGCCGAATGTTGTGAAAATGACACAGAATCCCTCTCTCGTTCCAGGATCAAAACCCTTCTCATCCCTCTCCACCTCTGCAGGTCTGCCTTCTTGGGCAGCCATGCCCTCTAAGCATGGCGGAAAGAGTGTACATGTGAGACTGACTCTTCGCTTGGACACCCACTGCCCGGGTGACCTCAAGCAAATCGTTCATCGAGTCGCAGTTTCCTTCTCTTTTTAAAATGCAGGGACCTCCCTTGTGGTCCAGTGGTTAAGGATCTGCCTTGCAATGCAAGGGATCCCAGTTGGATCCCTGGTTGGAGAACTAAGATCCCATGTGGCACGGAGCAACTAAGCCCCTGTGTCACAGAGCAACTAAGCCCCTGTGTCACAACTACTGAGCCCACGTACCACCACCAGAGAGTCTGTGCACTGCAATGAAATATCCACATGACGTAATGAAGACCTTGTGTGCTGCAACTAAGACCCAACATGGCTAAATAAATAAATAAATACTAAGAGATAAATAAATAAGTAAAATGCAGTGACTTAATAAATAAATAAATAAAATGCAGTGACTTAAACCTGTCACAGGGGTACCCTTTAGCATCAAATGAGATTAAGTATATAAAACACCAAAGACTAAGTGTATGAACCACCAATAAAGCTAATATTATGTATATTAAGCCTGGCACACTGTGGGGGCCTCAATTCATGCTAGCCTCTTCTTCTACCCCTTTGCCAGAAGTCTGCACTGCTTCTCTCCTCACTGGCAGGGGGAGGAAACTGAGGGGAGGCTTGGGGCTTGGGAAGTCCTGACAGTCATGCACCAGGAATCTGCACTTCATGCAGTCCTCCCAGGAGTCCAGTTCTACTCTGAGGGAAGCCTCTTATTTGCAGGTAAGAAGACTGGAGAGATCTGGCTTTGCCTCCTGGACCACCTGCACATTCCGGAAAACAGCCCCTTTCTTCATTCTGTGTCCACGCTCTCTGGCTCTCAAGTATAAACAAGCATTCTTGTGCGTGTGGTGGTTGTGGGGTGGTGGTGGTGACGATGATGGTGAAGTTGGTGATGGAGGTGACCGTTCTGGTGATAATGGTATTGGTGGGTGGTGGAGATGGTGGTGATGGTGGAGGTGGTGAAGATATTGGTAAGGGTGGTGACGGTGAAGATGGTGATTCAGGTGATGGTGGAGGCTGTGATGTGTTGGTGGGGATGGTGATGTTGGTGAAGTTGGTGATGGAGATGATGGTGGAGGTGAAAATGGTATTGCTGGGGATGGTGCAGTGATGGTGAAGGTGGTGATGGAGGGTGATGGTGGTGATGGTGGAGGTGACGGTGGACGTAAAGATGGTATTGGTGGGGGTGGGGTGGTGATGATGGAAGTCATGGTGGAGGTAATAGTAGTTTGAGTGGTAGAGGTAGTGATAGCAGTGGTAGGAGCTCATTTCAGAATCCTGTGCTCAGATTTTTGGCAGCTGGAAGAAGCCTAGTTCCCGCTGATCTGTTGAGGGCCTACCATGTACCAGGCCCTGTGGGGCTCACTTCATTTCCACAGCAGTGCACAGAGATCACTGTCTCCTCTTACAGATAAGGACACTGAGTTCAAAGAGAACAAGTGACCTGGCTACCAGCTCACAGCTAGTAAGACATGGAAAGCTACTTAAGCCCTGGGTCCTTTGACTCCTAGCCCCAGGTTCCTTCTTATGCCACATGAACAGTAGGGAAATGGAGACCCAGAGAGGTTAATTGATTTACCCAAGGTCACGCAGCAGTGAGAAGCAAAGCCTAGCTGTTTTCTCTGTTCCAGATCTCAGCAAGGGCAGAGGTCTCACTCAGGAGGATGGAAGGACCTCCAATGTATCCCCCTGCAGCCCTGACAGAGGCACAGAGCCCCACCCTCATCAGGCCCCCAGGGCAGGTTCTGAATCTACCACCCGTCCTCCTGTGACCCTCTACACTGTCAATTCCAGTCTGCTTCCCCAGCCTCAGAGTGAGACTGACAGACGCCCAGCTGCCGCCTGACCCGTTACACTTGACACCCCTCCCCCAGACCTGACCGTGGGCTCTGGCCTGCTCACTGGGCTGCAGCCACTCTGACTGGCATTGAGCTGGAGGGATGGAAACTAACATCCTCCACCCTCACCCCTGTCTGAGCTCTGAGGTAGTGAGCATGGGGGTCTGATCTTCATCCTTTTCTGGTCCTGGATCTTAGTCTCCTGCTCGAAAAAAAAAAAAAAAAAAATGGATAGCTCCACCTTGACCCCCAGGAATTAGTGAGAAAGGGAAGAGGAGACAAAGAATAGTGCCCAGGTGGCATGTTGTCCAAGGCTCCCTCCCCCAAGAAGCCTGCCAGGACTCATTCCATACAGTTCCACTCTCTCTAACCCCTTCGATCATCCCTTCAGTCTCAAAGCTGTGTGTCTGACTCTATCTGAGTCACAGTGATGATGGTGTGGAGACGATGATGATGGTGATGAAGGAAGGGGCAGTGGAGGTGGTGGTGACAGTGGTGGCGATGGTGATGATCAGAGTAAGGTCGGGCCTCCTGGAGGGAAGGGGGTTGACTGGTCACTACCTTCCTCTCCATCTTCCCCCACCTCTTTAGTAATAGCTACTATTATTGAGTGTCATTCACAATATAGGTGCATGCTCAGTACTTTATATGTAACAGTTCATTTAACCTTCCCAACAACCCAATGAGGCAGTACTAATATTTTAGAGATGAGACGGCTGAGGTAGAGTGAGGTTAAGTAACTTGCCTGAGATCAACAACTAGCAAATAGCAGAGCCTAGACTCAGACCCAGCCCCCACCAGAGTCTTCTTTTTAAACTTTTTATTTTGTATTGGGGTATAACTAATTAGGGCTTCCCTGGTGGCTCAGAGGTTAAAGCGTCTACCTGGAATGCAGGAGACCCGGGTTCAATCCCTGGGTCGGGAAGATCCCCTGGAGAAGGAAATGGCAACCCATTCCGGTACTCTTACCTGGAGAATCCCATGGACAGAGGAGCCTGGTAGGCTACAGTCCATGGGGTCACAAAGAGTCAGACATAACTAATTAAAAGACGCTTGCTCCTTGGAAGAAAAGTTATGACAAACCTAGCGAGCATATAAAAAGCAGAGGCATTAATTTGCCAACAAAGGTCCATGTAGTCAAAGCTATGATTTTTCCAATAGTCATGTATGAATGTGAGAGTTCAACTATAAAGAAAGCTGAGCGCTGAAGAATTGATGCTTTTGAACTGTGGTGTTGGGGAAGACTCTTGAGCATTCCTTGGACTGCAAGGAGGTCAAACCTAGTCAATCCTAAAGGAAATCAATCCTGAATATTCATTGGAAGGACTGATGCTGAAGCTGAAACTCCAATACTTTGGCCACCTGATGGGAAGAACTGACTCATTGGAAAAGACCCTGATGCTGGGAAAGATTGAAGGCAGGAGGGACAACAGAGGATGAGATGGTTGGATGGCGTTACCAATGAGATGGACATGAGTTTGAGTAAGCTCCGGGAGTTGGTGATGAATAAGGAAGTCTGGCATGCTGCAGTCCATGGGGTCGCAAAGAATCGGACATGACTGAGTGACTGAAATGAACTGAACTCATCTCATAACTAATGAACACAATTGTGATAGTTTCAGGTAAACAGCAAAGGGACTCATACATACACACGTATCCATTCTCCCCCAAACTCCCGTCCCATACAGGCTGCCACATAACATTGAGCAGAGTTCCATGTGCTATACAGTAGGTCCTTGTTGGTTATCCATTTTGTTTCTTTATTTATGGCTGCACTGGATCGTCATTGCTGCGCTTGGGCTTTCTCTAGTTTTGGTAAGCTCCTCTCTAGTTGTGGTGTATGGGCTTCTCCTTACAGTGGCTTCTTTTGTCGCGAAGCACACAGGCTCTCATAGTTGCTTCCGTGGCTCAGTAGTTGCAGCTCTTGAGTTCCAGAGAGGAGGCTCAGTAGTTGTGGTGCAGGGGCTCAGTTGCCCACGGTATGTGGGATCTTCCCGGACCAGGGATCCAATCTGTGTCCCCTGCATTGCAAGGTAGATTCTTAACCACTGGACCACCAGGGAAGCCCTGGTTATCCATTTTACATGTAGCAGAGTGTATATGTCCATCCCAAACTCTCTGTCCCTTGCCCGCATCCTTCCCCTCACGACCTACAAGCACTAAGTTCATTCTCTAAGTGTAGGTCTGTTCCTGTTTTACAAGTAAGTTCATTTGTGTCATTTCTTTAAAGGATGTCACACGATATTTCTCTTTCTCTGTCTGACCTACATCATTCACTCAGTGTGACAATCTCTAGGTCCATGCATGCATGCTGCAAATGGCATTGTTTCATTCTTTTTTAACGGCTGAGTAATATTCCATTGTATATACGTACCACATCTTCTTTATCCATTCTTTTGTCAATGGACATTAGGCTGCTTCCATGTCTTGGCTATTGTAAACAGTGCTGCAATGAACACCGGGGTGCATGTATCCTTTTGGATCATGATTTTCTTCAGATACATGCCCAGGAATGGGAATGCAGGACCATATGGCAGTTCTATTTTTAGTTTTTAAGGACCGCCCCCCCCATACTGTTCTCCATAGGGGCTGTACCAATTTACATTCCCAACAATGGTATGGGAGGGTTCCCTTCTCTCCACACCCTCTACAGCATTTATTCTTTGTGGATTTGTTGATGATGGCCATTTTGACTGGCCCTACCAGAGACTTGACTCCTGCCCTCTACTTCTGCTTTCGGAGGACAGAGCTCTACACAGGGGAGGAGAGCTGGTGGATAAGTTTGTGTGCATGTCTGGGACTTTGGGGGGCTCTGCTGTCTTGGGGCTTCCATGGCCAGCTGCTGCTGCTGCTAAGTCACTTCAGTCATGTCCGACTCTGTGCGACCCCATAGACGGTAGCCCACCAGGCTTCCCCGTCCCTGGGATTCTCCAGGCAAGAACACTGGAGTGGGTTGCCATTTCCTTCTCCAATGCATTAAAGTGAAAAGTGAAAGTGAAGTCGCTCAGTTGTGTCCGACTCTGTGCGACCCCGTGGACTGCAGTTCACCAGGCTCCTCTGTCCATGGGATTTTCCAGGCAAGAGTAGTGGAGTGGGGTGCCATTGCCTTCTCTGTCCATGGCCAGCAGGGCCATTCTATTTTCTTGCCTTAACATCTCTCAGGAACCCTGACAGGGAAGGTGAGGATCATGGGGTAGGAGAGGGGCTGAGTTTCACCAAAGAGCAGTCACATGGGGAGGGTGAGGGGCTCTGCCTGGTCCACGGCAGGCGGCTCACCCCAGCTCCTGGCTCCAGCTCCCGCCCTCGGGAGCTCCATCCTGCTGGCCTCTCTCCCTCCCAGGATCTCATTATATCCCTAAGAGAAACTGACAGCCTCAATATCTTACTTTGCAAATATAGTTTATTCCTTCAATAAAGCCGCCTGCGCAGGGGAATGTTTAAGCCCCGCTCTCCCCCGAGAGCCTCATTTGAATTTCTAAAGTCTTTAGCCGGCTCCTCCAATAGGGCGGCTGGGCAATGAAAACGCAGCCACTTAGGGGTGTGCATTTCCTGTCCGGTCCGGTCTCTGCCAGGACACAAGAGCTGAACTGACCGAAATAAGAACCCTGGCTACCAGGATGCTGGGGATAAGCGGAGGCAGGAAGGCCTTGGCACGGGCCTGAGCACCCAGGGACCCCTCCACAGAGAGTCTATGTTCAGGGACCTCTAGAGAGCATCTCTTAGGTGAGGATGGTCCCCCAGAGGCGCAGCCCACCTATCCTGGGGTGGTGAGGCCGCCCCCCTGGCCCGATCCTTCTCTCTAGGGCAGCTCCTACCCCTGGCCCCTATGGGAGTCTCTAATTAAAGGACCGGCACGCCCCTCGGGGACTCATTAGGCCCACTGTGCAGAGAACATTTAATCATTGCTCAAAGCATCGATTGGAAAATCAATTTCTTTGTCTCTCCGCACGCGGCGCTGGAGAAGTGGGGGGAGCACTGACCTCCTTCTGCTGCCATGTAAAGTGCTGCACATTTAATCAGAGAACAGAAATCAATTAGCCACTTACGAGGTTGGCTTTAGTTACCGAGTCGGCATGGCCTGCGCCACTGCTCAGCAACTGAGGGAAGCGAATCTCCTTACTCCCCGCCTGACCAGCCGCTCCAGAGCATCCCAACAGCTCTCCGGGGTCCCCTTCCCAAACTGAATACCCATGGTGAGACAGACCCCCCAAGAGCCCCATGGAAGTCCTGGGAAGGCTCCTGGAACCCCAAGCTCACAGTCACAGCCCCCCAGGCTGACCCCCTTCCCTCTAACCTCGACTCCCTGTGCTCAGCTCTTCAGTCCCGTGAAGCCAAGTGGAGACTCAGCAGAGGCCAGTTCAAATCTCAGCTTTGCTTCCTGCTAGCTCCAGCAACTTCAGGGAAATCTCTTGACCCTGCTGAGCCTCAGTTACCCTGGGGAGCACTTTACTCATGAAATGGGAGTAATAACAGTACTTGCCTCACCAGAAGGGGTGAAAATTCTAAGAGACCCTCTGAAGCACCTAGCAGAGTTGAAGCTCAGAGAGAACTTTGCACTCACACCCACAGGGCAAGTGTGGTTGGGCAGTCAGGTGGATCAGAGAGGGGACAGTGAGAGGGTGGGGGGCTGGGGGGGGTCCCAGGGCTGCCCTCACCCTCCCATTTCCCATCACTCTCTGGGGGGTTGACTCTGAGTCATGCCCACTCCCCCCTCCCATCTGTGCAGCCTCACCTGAGATGACCAAGTCCCCTTGATCCCCACTCCTACCCCCCACTGTTTCAGGGGTACAAGCTTTCCGGCGACGTCTCACGCACCCAGAGTTACACACAGCCAATTACACAGAGTTGTACACAGTCTGCACGCCCCATTACACACAGTTTCACAGAGTTTCTCCCACAGTTTCAGCCTCAGCTTTGTCTCCCACAGTGACACACGCCACGTCCTGAATGCACACACTGCCCACCGCCCCCCCCGCCGACCCGACGCTTGCACACACGTGGTCATCACTCTCAGGCTCACCTGCTGGCCCCCTGCCCCACAGAGGTGCTCACCGGAGGCACACGTGCTTACACACGCACACACACACATGCACGCTCACTCCCGTTCCGTAATAATATTAGACATGCCATTTCTTTTGCATGACAGTTCCAGTGGAGATGCTCAGAGCTGTCACTTGGATGAAAAATAATGCATAATCCTCGTCTTCCTTCCTTCCCTTCCCTTCCCTTTCTTTCTTCCCTGTTTAATGAGCTCCTAAAAATATTCCTTGCTGTCTCGCCACCGCCACCAAGGCTGTGGGCTAAGTGTGAGTCAAGCCTCCCTACCCCCTGCCCCCCTCCAACCCCTCCCCTGATCCCCTGGGTGGGCTTCAGGGTGAAAGGTCCAGGGCGACCTCAGGGCCTGGTCAAGCCAAGGTCAGGCAGAACTCTCATCCACCCCAGCTGCTGCTGCTGCTAAGTCACGTCACTTGTGTCAGACTCTGAAGCCTCCCCAAATCTCTGACTCCCTACTGCTCCTCCCCCTCCTAGCTAGGCCACTGGAACTGGGCAGGAAGAGGCAGGGGAGACATGGGTGGGAAGACAGGCAGGAGTGCCCTCTGGTACCTGACCACCTCCCTAGCTCCAGACCAATTTCACAGGAACCCCCTTCATCACCTCTCCCACCTCTGAGGGAGAGGCCTGCACTTAGCTGAGGCCCCTTCTCCACCTCCCTGCACTCCTGCCTCACTCTGCTTCCCAGGACTCCTTCCCAGAGGAGAAAGGAGGAAGGAACTCCTCTGAAACCCCAGCTTCTACTTGCACCTGAGCCAACCCTGCTGGGCAAACTGCAATTGTCACAACATTCTCCAATTCATTCTTCAAGCCCCAGACCACAGTCACCTCCTCTTTGAAGTCTTCCTGATTCACGTGGAAGGACATGCTGTACACACTTTCATAATATTAAACATACTGAGAAGAGGCCATTGCGTGTCTTGCCCAGTGGGAACTTTGTCTCTCTATGGGACTCTGTCTTCTCTATGTTTTGTTTCCTCATTTCTGTGGGTCACACTCACCCTATTTAAGCCCTTTCAGGCTGTGAAGTAGGCCTTGCCCGCTTGGAAGGATGGACAGATGGGAGGTGATGTGAAGGGAGGAGCTCAGGGTCATGAGTCAGGGGCCTGAATGCTCACCTGGTTTCGCTGAACATTCACTGTGACTTTGGGAAGTGCAGAAGCCCTCTCTGAGCCTCAGTTTCTCTATCTGTAAAATGGGAGAGTGGGACTGTGCTGTGTCTGAGGTTTCTGGCAGCTCCAACAATCCTCATTCTACAATTCTCCGTGGTGTCAGATGGAGTAACCCTGTCTGCAGCCTCTGAGACCCTGGGACTGTGGTGAGCCTGCAGGGACCATCGCCACAGCTCTCTGGGCTGGGCTTTGTCTCCTCGCCTTTCCTCTGCTTCCCTCCTCTTCTACTATTTCTTCGTTCATCTCCTTAATTCCACTTCTACATCTTCCTTTCCTTCTCTGTAGCGCCCCGCCTTTTTTTTTTTTTTTTTTTACTTTTTCAGGGCCTGCATCCTACCCTTTAGGAGCTCAGAGCTAGTGCCCCTGCCTTTGCCTCCCTTCCCTTCCCCAGCCCCACCTGCTTCAAAAGCCCCCTCCCATGGGCCTCCCCATCTCCTCCCAGCAGCTCCAGTCCCGAAAGGTTAAGCTAATAGCAGCTCCTTTCCCATCAGCTGCTCTTGTTTGCTCTACATAATTGCAGGAGAAGGGGACTGGGAGGGGGACCGGACCCTCTGAGTGGTAGCGGGTATAGAGAAAGGGGGCTATGCAGCCTTGTCCCCGGGAAGGGGGGGCCTGTGGGCAGGTGGCACTTGTGAGAACGGAATGGTGGGCTCTATGGGAGCTGATCACATGGGGCAAGGATTGGGCAGAAGGCCCAGCAGTGGCAGAGCTGCCTGGAGAAGGGGGAATGGATCCAGAGAAGAGGTCAGAGACCTTGCTGCCCCTGGGCAGGAAATAATAGCAACAATAACAAGAGTCCTGAGGACTTCCCTGGTGGTCCAGCAGCTAAGAGTCCGAGCTCCCAATGCAGGGTGCCCAGGGTTTGATCTCTGGTCTGGGAACTAGATCCCACTTGCTGCAACTAAAACCTGATGCAGTCAAATACATACATAAATAAAAATAAGTATTAAAATAAACAGACAGAGAAACAAAAAGCAGGAGTCACGAGTCATGTTTCCCAAGCACTTCCTGCGTGCCAGGCACTTTACTGGCTTTATCTCCTTGGTCTTCATAACAACCCCAGAAGGCAGTTTAGCTCTTGTGTCCTTTTATCCTCTTGTGCCCATTTTACAGAAAACTGAGGCTCCAGGAGGTAAAATTGATGCCTAAGGTCACATGTCGCTTAGTGGCAGAGCCTCAAGATACTGCTCTGTATCATTCCTTCTGCTCAGAGAGGGTCAGCGCTTACTGGGACCCAGGGGGCCTTTGGGTCCAATCCACCCATCATCCAGAGGGACAGAGGGAGAGGGACTTGCCCAGAGTCCCAGAGCAAGTTGTCACCGCAGCTGTTGAGGATTTGAGTCTGATGCAGAGGGAGTGTCTCCCCATTTAAGCCTATCCCCCTGGAGATTTCCTGTGGCTGGGATGCTCAGGCGACGGGGGATAAGGGAGACCTACGGGCCTCCCTGGGAAGAGGGCATGGACCCCAAGCAGGCGTAGCGTGCACACGTGTGCTCCGTAAAGGAGGCACACCTGGAGAATGCCACCTCTTGGCCAGGGAGTGGCAGCCCTGGCCTGCCGGTTTGAGCATCTTCAATAATTCACCAGGGACAGAGCTGTGAGCAGAGGATGGGGTGTGGAGTGGCACAGCCAGCAGTGCTGAATTTAGGCCAGCACTGGAAAGGCGGAGACTAGAAGTCAGCATGCCTGGTCCTCAGCCTGAGCCCTCTCAGCTGCAGACCTGGGGCCGTGCTGGCCTCCACCTTCCTGCCTCCGCTCTCAGGTTTGGGGCACTGCCTATCTGCTCCAATCAGGACAACTTTCCTCTTGTTTTCTGCCCCAGGGATGGATACTCTGGGGGTAGGCACTGTCTCCCCCTTTAGACTTGAGGGCTCCGCAAGGCAGAGACTATATCTCTCTTATCAAATCGGGCTCCCAGGGCAGGAACTGAGTCTTCCCCGTTAAACCAACCTTCACCTAAGGCAGAGATCGTGCTTCCCCCATCAGATTCCTCCCCGCCCCCAGCCTCTGCCCCTGTGATCTGAGGGTCGCAGCAGCTCTAGCTTTGGCTCCATCCTGAACCCCACCCCCAGCCCCACCTCCTAGCAGTGAGTTATCCTGTCCTTTCCTGGCTTCTGCCCAAGGGCCGACTGGTTTTTCCTTGCAGGTACCTGCTCCCCATGGGAGCAGCTCTCCCAAGCTGTCACTCTTCCTTCAGCCTGGCCCCTTATCCAGGATGGTCAACAGAGCCACCACGCCTTGCTCTTCACGGGAACCAACCAAATGCCCCTGGCTGGTTATGGTCATTTCCCACCATTCACATCACTCAGGGGACCCTGATGACCATATAGGGGCAGGGCTGGTGGGAGGAGGGTGCCTCAGAGACCATCTTTTTTGCGAGGAGGGTCTTCCAAATTCTACTTGGACACCTCCAGTCCATGGCATTCAGTGCCTCTGGAAGTAGGGAAGCTTTCTTTTATGGAGACAGCCTGGTTTTCTGGACAAATTGTCCCCAGTGGAAGCCAAAATCCATCTCCTTGTGACCGCCCCATGCGAACTTGGTGTTCCCTTCACGTCTGCCTGCAAATCTGTGGCTTTTCCAAAGCTGGGGTGCTCCATTCAAGAATGGCATCTCACTGCCTACCGGGGGTCCCCCAACACCCACATCTGCAGCTCATTGCATGCCCAGAAGCATGTCCTCCCCTCTCCCCTCAGCACTGTAAGGGGCAGCTGTGAAGGGCCAGGTGAGCAGATGGTCTCATTTGTATTCTGAGTGGCCAGGCTATGCCATCGCTTTCTCCATGAGAACCCCATCCTCTCCCCCGATTCCATCTTTTGAAACTTCTCCCAGCATCAATAATGGGAATCGAATCATCAATGAGCATCCTGGCCTTGAGGCCCACAGCCCCTGTGGAGCTTTGCTGCATCCCTAAGCACTCCAGCTCCCAACCTGCTCCATCCCCCATGCCCCAGGCATTGCTTCTAGGTTGGCCACAATCCCAAGAGACTAAGCTCCCCACCTCAGCCCCAGGACAGCTTTGCTATGACTAAGCCAGGAGTGTAGTCTGGGGCTGGAGGAGACCCTGGGGCAGGGAACCAGGAGCTGAGCTTCAGCTGCTTTATCAGTTACCATGCAAAGTCACACAGAGCCTGCCATGCCCTCAGACTGGAAACTGACCGCTTTGTCCTGGTGGCTCAGACTGTAAAGCGTCTGCGTACAAAGCAGGAGACCCAGGTTCAATCCCTGGGTTGGGAAGATCTCCTGGAGAAGGAAATGGCAACCCACTCCAGTATTCTGGCCTGGAAAATCCCATGGACGGAGGAACCTGGTAGGCTACAGTCCATGGGGTCGCAGAGTCGAACACTACTGAGTAACTTTACTTTCACTTGCACTTCACATATTGACTTTTCAACATCTACTCTTTATTTTTAAATTTAACGTATTTTAGTTTTAGCTGCACTAGGTCTTCATTGCTGAGTTCGGGCTTTTTCTGGTGTGGTGTGCAGGCTTCTCATCACAGTGGTTTCTCATGTTGCGGTGCATGGGCTCAGTAGTTGTGACACCTAGGCTTAGTTGCTCTGAGGTATATGAGATCTTCCCGGACCAGGGATCGAACTTGTGTCCCCTGCACTGGCAGGCAGATTCTTAACCACTGGACCACCAAGGAAATCCCAACGTCTACCTCTTAACACTGATTAATCAAGTGACCATACTGACCCAGCAGTACTGACGACCTGTCAACCCAGCCCAGGCTCCCAACACTGATGACCCAATGAACTGTCCAATATCTGCCACTCCTACTGGCCTGACATCAATGTGCTTTGCTGTTCAATTGCTCAGTCATGTCCGACTTTTTGCGATCCCATGGACTGCAGTGCCCTAGACTTCCCTGTCCTTCACCATCTCCCAGAGCTTGCTCAAACTCATGTCCATTGAGTCGGTGATGCCATCCAACCATCTCATCCTCTGTCATCCCCTTCTCCTCCTGCCTTCAATCTTTCCCCGCATCAGGGTCTTTTCCTCTTTGCATCAGGTGGCCAAAGTATTGGAGCTTCAGCTTTAGCATCAGTACTTCCAATGAATATTCAGAGTTGATTTCCATTAGGATTGATTGGTTTGATCTCCTTGCAGTGCAAGGGATTCTCACGAGTCTTCTCCAGCACCACAGTTTGAAGGCATCAGTTCTTCCGCGCTCAGCCATTTTTATTGTCCAGCTCTCACATCCGTATATGACTACTGGAAAAACTATAGCTTCGACTATTCAGACCTTAGTAGGCAAAGTAATGTCTCTGCATTTTAATAAGCTATCTAGGTTTGTCATAGCTTTTCTTCCAAGGAGCAAGCGTCTTTTGATTTCATGGCTACAGTCACCATCTGCAGTGATTTTGGAGCCCAAGAAAATAGTTTATCACTGTTTTCATTTTCTCCCCATCTATTTGCATGAAGTAATGGGACCAGATGCCATGATCTTAGTTTTCTGAATGTTGAGTTTTAAGCCAGCTTTTTCACTCTCCTCTTTCACCTTCATCAAGAGGCTCTTTAGTTCCTCTTTGCTTTCTGCCATAAGGGTGGTATCATCTGCATATCTGAGGTTATTGATATTTCTCCCAACAACCTTGATTCCAGCTTGTGCTTCATCCAGCCCGGCATTTTGCATGAGGTATTCTGCATATAAGTTAAATAAGCAGGCTACTACGCTCTTTTATCACTGGCTGCACATCACCAACGTGTTTACCTCAACATCCAGGAATGACCCTCTGTACAGATCTCTCAAACTAACCACCTAGGTTGACCCCTCTTCACTGACCATGTAAGATGCTACCTAACAAGGTCTCCACTCCCATCACTGACTACTTGCTGTTGCTTGCTTTCTGCTGGACTCTGCTTTTGCAGCTCTTCAGATGTCTGCTGGTCACAGTTAGACTGCCATAACCCTGACCAGCACTAATCTGAACTTCCACCAGCTCCTGGGACCCATCCAGTCAGCCTGCAGTGGCGCCTTTGGGTCTCTTGTCCTGTTCCTCTCCATCTGACCAGCCCAACAACTCGTCTAAGCCAGCACTGCAGAGCATGACTGGGAAGGGCTTTTCTCACTGTCCTGAGCTGTCCTCAGAGAAGTCTGGCTGCTGCTTGCTGGACACCTCCATCACCCTCCTAACTCCCAAGTTAGGATGTTAGTTGCCAGAAGTGACCATCTATGGCAGGTCATGGCTCGAGGCTGGGCTGAAAAGTCCCAAGATTGCTTCCCTGGGGACCTCCCTGGTGGTCCAGTGACTAAGACTCTGCCCTCCCAATGCAGGGCCCCAGGTTCAATCTGTTAGGTAGGTAGAATAGGGAAAAGGAGTCCAAAATGGCGGTGGCTAAAAGACAAGGAAGGTCAAAGGAAGGTCCGAGGACCAGAGTGAAAACTTCAGGCAGAACAAACAGCACTCCTGGCTAAGCCCAATTTGCATAGGGCAGGCCCAGGTGGAAGAAAAAACATATAAAAGGAGGAGCCAAAGCACTTTCTCTCGGACTCTCTCTCCCGTGTGCGTGCGCTCTTTTCTTTCTCTCTCTCTCTCTCTTTCTCTTTCTCTCTCTCCCCCGTGCGTGCGCTCTCTCTCTCTCTCTCTCCCCCCACCCCTCCGCACACACTCCTCCACTCTCTTCTCTTCGAGTCTTGGATTCTCCTGCTATCTTCTAAATAAAATGGAGCTGTAACACTGATTTGCCTAAGAGCTGTAGTACGGTTTGTCCAAGACCCGAGAGCTGTGACACGCCGAGGACTTTAATGTCCGTCACTCCAAATCTTTGTTGTGATGAGACAAAGAACCGAGGAACATACACCCCCATGACAGATCCCTAGTCAGGGAGCTAGATTCCACATACAACAACTAAAAATCATGACTGCCAGAATGAAAATCGGAGATCCCCCGTGCTGAAACAAACTCAAAACAGCCAAGTAAAAATAAACAATAAATAAACAAATACTCAGAAAAAAAGATTGCCACCCTTGATGTGACCTGTAGGTGGAAGGGGGCACCTTCTGTGCCCACTTCCTCCTAGACCCAGACTTCAAGGAGAACGAGTCAGGGGAGGCTCTGAGAAGGGGTGGAGGATAGATGCAGAGGGGGCCTGTAAGGGCAGGGGATGGGCGCTGACCTGGGCAAGGGGAGGAGGAAGCAAGGAGCTAAGAAACGGCGAGGACAGGAAGGAAGATGAGAGGGGGCAGCGGGCACGGTTGTCAGCATGTGGCATGTGTGCTGCCCAGCCCCTGCCGTCTGTCCTGCTGCCCTTACTTAATGAAAGGCTCCGTGGAGACTCCAACAGGCCACTGTGTGTGATCCCCCTTCATCAATTCCTCAGAATGGGGGCCATTAATTAATTGAGGGAGCAGCTGCTCTGGGGCCAAGTGACAGGAAATCACTCTGTCCCTGGAAGCTCTGGTCCAGCCCTGGCCTCAGGGTTAGGCGGCTGTCTGTCCATCTTCATCCTCTGCAGGGCCCATCCAGGGCCTGCGTGAGCCAACTGCAACCCCTGCCTATTGCCATCCTTGGTAGCGGGGCCCAGGAGAATCCATATCCCAGATGGGAAACCAGATCCTGGATTTGATTCTGATAGGCTATTGTATCCACGGTGAAGTCACATCCTTCAGTTTCTCTCTTTATTTAAAATTTTTTAAAATTTATCTATGGCTGTTTGGGTCTTCGTTGCTGCCCGCCGTCTTCCTCTAGTTGTGGCAAGCAGGGACTACTCTCTAGTCGTGATACACAGGCTACTCATCGCAGCGGCTTCTCTTGTTGCAGAGTACGGGACTGTAGAGTGAGTGCTCAGCAGTCGTGGTGCATGGGCTCAGGTGCTCCTCGGTATGTGGGATCTGTCCGGACCAGTGATCGAACCCGTGTCCCCTACATTGGCAGGCAGGGTTCTTAACCACTGAACCACCAGGGAAGTCCATGTCCTTCACTTCCCCCATCATTCCAATGAGGAGGCTCAGTTCCTCCCTCAAGGAACTTTGCTGCCCCAGGCGCCCTGAGGGGTGATGTCCGGGCTCCTCCCTTCCCTTCCTGGGCACGGCCCCAAGGCTGAGCCTGGTAAAGTCTCCTGTATTCTGGACCCTTTTTCTACTCTCTAGCCCCATCTTGGGGACCCAAGGAGAGTCACTGTCTGCCCAGGTGGTTGGAGGGGTGGGGATGGAGGGGATCGGGACTTCGCTTAAAAGGAGGGTGGGCTCTCAGGGGTGGAAAGCTGCCCAGGGTCTGCTGGCTCGGAACAGAGGGCAAATCAGGGAAAACATGGGGGTCTTCTGAGCTGAAGGAATTGGAACTGGAGGAAAAGGAAGACCGAACAGGAGTCAAGATACCTGTCACCCCCAGACGGTGGGATAGAAACTCCTAGGGTGATGCCAGGACTGCTTCCATCACTAGAACTTTCTGAGCAAGTTTAGTCGCTAAGTCATGTCTGACTCTTGTGACTCCATGGACTGTAGCCTGCCAGGCTTCTCTGTTTGTGGAATTTTCCAAACAAGAATACTGGACTGGGTTGCTATTTCCTTCTCCAGGGGATCTTCCTGACCCAGGGATCGAACCTGCATCTCCTGCATTGACAGGTGGGGTCTTTACTGCTAGCAGGGAAGGGAGCCAGCAGGGAAGCCCTGCTGCTGTGGTGCCTTCTAGCTCCATGACTCTCTGAGGCCTAAGACTGACCACGGAGCAAACATCTGCTGTACTGTCTGCTGTGGGGGTGAGGATGACAGAGATGGTTAAAACATGGCCCCTGGTAATTCCCCGGTGGTCCAGCAGTTAGGACTTTGCGCTTTCACTGCTGAGGGCCCGGGTTCGATTGACCCCTGGTCGGTGAACTGAGATCCCACAAACCCCTCAGCATAGTCAAAAAAAAAAAAAGATGTTGGCTCCTGACGGCCAGGTCCCTGCTTTTCCACACTCTTGACGAAGAAAGCACAGGAGTTCAGCCTTCTATGGACCTCTGCGTGTGAACATTTCACATTCACACACACTCAAGGGAGATGGCAGGAGTGAAGTGTGGGTCCTGTGTGGGTCTGACCATAGGAGGTCAAGAAAAGAAGGAGGCTGCCAACAGCCAGGAGGTATCAGCTGGAGGCAAGAGTTAGTTGAGTCTGGGTCTTCAGGACTGCATAAGACATGGATTTCTGGAGAGTTGATGGAAAAGACCCTCCAGGAAGAGGAAACAGCCTTGCAGACAAAGAGGGAAAGCTGGGAAGCCCTGAGGGGGAACATGGAACCAGTTCTAAGAAGCCTAGCGTGCAGGCGAAACTGAAGGAAGTGGGTAGGGGACGTCTTGAACACTCTTTCACGGCATGAACGTTATTTTCTTTCTTCTGGCCGCGGCATGCAGCCTGCGGCCCAACCAAGGATAGAACCCCAGCAACGGCAGTGAAAGCTCGGAATCCTAATCACTAGGCCTCTAGGAAAGTCCCTGAACACTACTTCCTAATCCCCAAATCAGAGCATTGGTGTGATTGGTCAAGTGTGCTTCAGGGCCTGATGGGGCCAGATGTTTGAAATATGGGTCATCTTGGAAAAGCAGGCACTTTTGGCTGTGCAATGTTTATTTCTTGTGTCTTTTTCCTCTTTTCCCTGTGGCAGGTCACACCAGTTAGATTCTGGGGCCTGTCTTCCAGGAAACCTCATCCCCAGGGGCAGACAGAAGTGGGAGTGTGACTCTCCCAGGCACACAGTCAAGGCCCTGGCACCTCTGAGGCTCGGGGGCCTGCCTCCTGGCTTTACCAGCCTGCCTTCGGCTGAGCTGCCCTTTCCACTTCTCTAGTTAAAACCCAATCCCGTTCATGCTGGTCCCAGGGCTCCCCCCAACAGGACAGAAATCAATGAGCAATTTGCTGCTATTTGTAGATCTCCTTTCTCTGCCGGCCCTCGACCCCAGCCAGTCCTGACCAGGTTCGGCCCTGCCTCCCTCTTCAGTTAGATGAAATGGCAATGCGCCCAGCCACGTGCGACTTGGCACCTGGTACCTGGGGGTGGGGATGGGGTAGGGGTGGGAATGGATCAGTCTGGAGCCCGCTGTGGCAGGCAGAGCAGATTCTCTCCCTGCGTAAACCCCTGAGAATCTAGAGGAAATAAGGACACAGCAAAGGACTGACTGGCCCAGGAATCTGTTTTGTTTTTTTTAAATTTTGCTTATTTGGCTGGGCCGGGTCTTAGTTATGACAAGCGGGATCTTTAGTGATCTTCATGTGAACTCTTAGCTACAGATTGTGGACTGTAGTTCCCTGACCAGGGATCAAACCTGGGCCCTCTGCATTGGGAGCACGGAGTCTTAGCCACTGGATCCTGGGATTTGTATTTTTAAACTAATCTTATTTATTTATATTTGACTGGCTGGGTCTTCATTGCTGTGCAGACTTTTCTCTAGTTGCAGTGAGCAGGGGCTACTCTAGTTGAGGTGTGCGGGCTTCTCATTGTCGCAGCTTCTCTTGCTGTGGAGCTCTGGCTTTAGGGCACTCGGGCTTCAGGAGTTGTGGCACATGGGCTCAGTAGTTACGGCTCATGGGCTCTAGAACACAGGCCCAATGGTTGTGGCATTGGCTTAGTTGCTCCGTGGCAGGTGGGATCTTCCCAGATCAGGGATCAAACCCGTGTCTTCTGAACTGGCAGGCGGACTTCACCACTGAGCCACCAGGAAAGCCCTGGAATCTGTATTTTTAAACTGCCCCCCGAGGGATTCAGATGGGGCTGGTACAGGTATTGCTGGGAAATTAACAGTATTGGCCATTGTCAGCCTCCTTTCCACCTGCTAGCTGTGTGGTCTCACTGACCTTCTCGATGTCTCAGCCTCCCCATCTGTAAAATGAGGGCAACAGTAGCTCCAGCCTCTGAGGCTTATCCAGAGGATTAACAGGGAAAATGCAGGCACAGGGCTTAATTCAAAGCCTAGTACTTAATAGGCATTCAATAAATGATTGATGACCATAGCAAGCAAGTCTGAGGGCTCTGAGCACCAGTAGACTGGCCTTCCTTGGGGGTTGCTGAGTGGGTAAGCCTGGTACCTGCCCCAGAGCAGAATGCCCATGCCCCCTCCCACTACACTGAAGGCTCATTACCAGTCCCTGGGTGGTGGACGGGAGGGAATATACAGGGGTGGACTGGACCTCTTGGTATGGAAGGAAAAAAACTTTGTCTCCCTGAGGGTTTCCAGTCCACCCATCAGGATGCTACTTTAGGAAGCTACAGAGATGCTTCCTTTGGGATGGGTCAAGGAGGGGCCCCAGGGGAAACTAGAGACTCCCAGGTGGTCAGTTCCCAAGGTTACAGAGAAAGCCATAAGGCACCTGGGGTGGTGGTGGGAGGGGGAGGGACAGTAAGGCCAATGAAAGCTGGATGCTTCCTTTTTGTGGGGGCAGGTAATCAATTGTAGAAACAGGGCCCTTCTCTTGCTCAAAGGGGCCTGAGGTGACCACTGCATGCTGCGTGCTAAGTCACTTCAGTTGTGTCCGATTCTTTGCAACCCCATGGACTATAGCCTGCCAGGCTCCTCTGTCCATGGGATTCTCCAGGCAGGAATACGGGAGTGGGTTGCCATTTTCTCCTCCAGGGGATCTTCCCAACCCAGGGATGGAACCCGCGTCTCTTGCATCTCCTGCATGGGCAGGTGGGTTCTTTACCGCTAGTGCCACCTGGGAAGCCCAGGCGGCCTGCTACTGAACCATGATGACCTCAAGAGACACAGGGTATATTAGTTATAGGTGTGGATTTTAGTTCAGCTTACCTGGGTTTCTTTTTTCAACTTCATTGAAGCATCATTTACATACGATAAAATGTACACATTTGAAGTGTTCAATCTGATGTTCTGACAAATTTATGTGCACCACTACCATCAGGATATAGAACACTTTCATCATCCCCAAAAGCTCCCTCGTGCCCCTTCCCAGTCAATCCCCACCCTCCCCCCAGCCCCAGGCAACTACTGATCTGCTTTCTGTCATT
The DNA here is from genome assembly GCF_003369695.1 of Bos indicus x Bos taurus. NCBI lineage: Eukaryota > Metazoa > Chordata > Mammalia > Artiodactyla > Bovidae > Bos > Bos indicus x Bos taurus. The sequence goes on from NC_040094.1 coordinate 45,752,350, forward strand.
ACAGATTAGATTTGCCTTTTCTAGAGTTTCATATAAATGGAATTATGTAATATGTACTCTTGGCATCTGGCTGCTTTTCACTTTTCATGATGTTTATGAGATTCATCCACGTTGTTGTTTTGCCAGTAGTTTATACCTTTTTATTGCTGCGTATGATCCCACTGTTGGAATGTATGACAGTTTGGCCACCTGTTGATGGACATTTGCGTTGTTTCCAGGTTTGGACTGCTGTGAATTAAGCTGCTGCAAACATGGGTGGGCAAGTCTGCGTGTGAAGATGTTTCTTGGGGGTGTGGAATGACTGGGTCCTATGGTAATTGTATGTTTGACTTTGAAAGAAACGGATCACCTTTTCTAGAGTAGTTGTACCATCGAACATTTCTATTCTTGGCCTATGAGAGTTCCAGTTGTTCTACAACCTCACCAACACTTAGCATGGTTAGTCTTCTGATGGATGTGTGGTGGTAGTTGTTGTGGTTTTAATTTGCATTTCCATGATAATGAGTGATGTCAAATATCTCTTTCATGCATATTGGCCATTCTGTATGTTCTTTGGGCCATTTAAAAATTAGATTGTTTGTGGGGAATTCCCCGGCAGTTCAGTGGTCAGGACTTGGTGGTTTCACTCATGCAGCCCGGGTTCCATCCCTGGTCAGGGAACTAAGATCCTGCAAGCTACTTGGTGTGATCAAAAAGGAAAAAAAATTAGATTGTATTCTTGTTACTGAGTCATGAATGTTCGTTGGCTATACATGTATTGTCACATGTACATGTATTTTTTTGTACCTTTGTCAGATATATGTATTGTAAATATTTTCTCCTCGGCTGTGACTTGCCTTATTATTTTCTTAGCTGTCTATATCTTGATTCTGCTATTTCTATGTGTGCAGTCTTGAGCAAGGAACAGTCTTTTCTGACCCTCAGTTTCGACATCAGTAAAATGGGGATAATAGGAGTAGAGTACAGAAGTGTTGAACTGGCATCACCGATTCAATGGGCATGAACTTGAGCAAACGCCAGGGGATGCTAAAGGACAGGGAGTTCATGGGGTCGAAAAGAGTCGGACGTGACTGAGTGACTGGATGGCAGCAACAACACAAGTGTGTGACATATAACTGAGTTCCGGTGTGTGCGGTGCTGGAACCCAGAGGCGGTCCTGATGCTCCTTCTGCTGCTGTCCTCAGGCAGTCGATGGCCACTCCTTCACCCTCATGGATCCGGCCCTGATAGCGTCATCTCTTTTCTGTCCACCTGACTCCTGAGGACCCCAAGGCAGGGGCGGGATGAGGGCAGGATGACTTGTGTCATCATCCCACGTGAAGCTGGGCCTCCATCCATCCTGGTTGTTGGCGAGATACAAGATTTGGGGTCCACAAGGTTCAGAGCCCAGGGGTCCACCATCTTGGAACTTCAGAGAGTGGGAAAATGTCTGAGAACCCACAACTCCTATCCATAATTGTTCATGCACACCCACAACTCCTTAGTTACCAAATCTATACCCACCAGGGCATGCCACCCCTTGGAATTCCACTTGGCACCTGCACAGACTCACTGACACTAGGAGGGAAGGCAGTGACCGCCTCCTCCCAGCTCCCCTTGCCACTGATCTGGAGTGGCGGGCTTACTGGCCAGACCATCTATAATTCAGAGGTTTGGCTCAAAATAGTTCAATTCAGGTTCAGCCTCTTGGATAGGAGAGGAGGAGTAGCAAGAGCTAAGAAAGGGGTGGAGACAATGACCCCGAGGAAGAGTCTGGAGTCTGCCTCCCACCCTGGGCAGAACCTCCTGGAGAGAGCAGGGAGCTTCAAGGGATGCCTGTAAGTTTCACTTCCCAAGGTGAGGGGCCCCTCTTCTCCCTTCCCCTGTGGCATCCCCAAATCCTCCAACCTGGGGAGACAAGGTCCCCTGAGGGCCAGCAGAGAGCTTCACTGTCCACATGAGGCCATTCATACCTGCTGGGCCCTGGAGTCTCCACCTGTGTGTCTCCAGCTCCCTGACACTGGGCCCAGGGTGAGAGGGACACTTATTAGTTCTCAGGCATCTTTGTCCCAGGCCTCCTGTCTGACCGCACCAATCAATCAGTTGATAAGTCCACAAATATTTACTGAGTCCTCAAGCCGGCAAGGCTGGGCCCTAGGACATCAGAGGGTACACAGGCAGGCTCACAACTTGCTGAACAGGCAGGACATTCACAGAAAGAACAAGGACAGGTCAGGGAGGGACAGGCCACCAGGATCAGGGACAGGGGCTACAGGAAGGTGACTGGCTGAGGGGCTGATGTGAATCAGGCCTCCTGGATGAAGGATCAGATTCGGGGAGACAGGAAGGCAGAAGGCAGCAGTGTGAGCTGGATGAGGGGGCGGAAGGTACGAGGCTGTCTGGATGTTAATAAAAGGATTGGCTGATGGAACCAGGGTCTTGTGAGGACATCACAAGGCCAGCCTGGCGTGTCCTTCACCCTTCCGTAGTTCAGCAAGGACAGGGACCACACCAGGTACAATTCCTTGAGATTTTCGCCCAACATCCTGTCACATGGTACTAACCACTTTGCTTTGGAGTCAGCCTGGTTGCATTCAAATCCTGACACAGCGACTTCACTGCCCCATGACCCTGGGCAAATGGCATAAATGTGCTTGCTCCTTCACCAGCAAGAAGGGTAATAATAGGACTTACCTCCTGGCCTTGTTGAAGAGATAAATCAGAGATGCACAGATGGGACTTCCCTGGTGGCTCAGTGGTATGGAATCCGCCTGCCAATGCAGGAAACACAGGTTCAATCCCTGAAGATTCCACATGCCTCGGAGCAACTAAGCCTGTGGCCCACCACGACTGAGCCTGAGCTATAGAGCCCATACTCCACAAGAGAAGCCACTGTAATGAGAAGCCCATGCATCACAACTAGAGAGGAGCCCCTATTTGCTACAACTAGAGAAAGCCAGCACAGCAACAAAGACCCAGTGCAGCCAAAAAGAAAACAAACAAATAAATAAAAAATATTTTTTTAAAAAAGAAGAAATGTACAAATGGTGGTCATCTCCCATGCTTTCCCCACGTGTCCAGGGTAGTGGTAGAGTGTCTCCAGCACCCAGGTAGCTGACCAGGGGAGGGCGCTATTACCCAAAGGTAAAGTGATGGTGAAAGTCCGTCATGTGTGTGACTCTTTGTGACCCCATGGACTATATACAGTCCATGGAATTCTCCAGGCCAGAATACTGGAGTGGGTAGTCTTTCCCTTCTCCAGGGGATCTGGAAAGAGATGATGCTGCTGGACAGAAACCAAGAGGGCTTCCTGGCAGAGGAGGCCTTCACACTGTGATTTGATTCAAAGCATCTGACTCCAGAACTCCTCTGGGCAAAGTGGAACCTTGAGACTTCGCAGAAAAGATGGTGAAGAAATAGGGCCTCAAGCATTCAGGAGCCATCTGTCTCAAGAGGACAAAGCCAGGTGGACTTCTGGTGGGAAGGGGGTCTGAACTGGTCTGGCCGTGGGGAGGTTGGTGGTCTTTCTGAAGGGCCACACAGCTGAGATGCACAGGGAGGAGAGGCAGAGAGAGAAAGAAGGGGACCGGCACATTATTGTTCACATCTGTGTCTCACAACACTCCTTGGACAAGTGGGCTTAGCGTTCTGGGGCCCCCGTTTTCCTTGGGACATAATGCTCTCCGTGGCGCCGTGAGAATCTTATGGGGCTTTGCATTGGATTTGCTGTGTTTTCTCCCAGAGGAAAGTCAAAGTGTGTGCTTTGGCCCTGGGTTCCAGAGGGCTCCCTCCCTCCTCTCCACCTCAGTCTCCATCCATCTCTTGGGGCCTCTGGCTTGGTCTCTCCATCACTCTCTGCCCCTCCGTCTCTGAGTCTCACTAATTTTGTCTTTCCTCCCATCTCACCCTCCCTCCCTTGTGCCAAGTCTTTTCCATCTTCTCTACCTCTCCTCTGCTCTCCAGGGTCCTCCCTAAACTCCGCACTCTCGTTCTGGGACTGGACACAGCTAGGGAGTGGGGAGGAGGGGTGCCTGCCTCTGAAGGGCCCACCCCACGGCCAGCCCTATCGATTAGGGATTTCTTCAGAGGAGGGGAGACATCAATGACTCCACGACAAGCCTCGCTAGCGCTGCTAATATTAGCCCGGGAAGGCAGCTCACTGATGGATTAGGAGAAATTAAGAATTCAAATTCTGTAATTTGAATTGGAGGCCGCTGCTTGCTGACAGCTCATACTTCCCCAGAAATTAATGAGTGAAGGAGGGATGGCAGCGCCGGTTTTCCTCTTTGACAATATAATTTTCCCCTGTGATCTGCGCCTTTGAAACTCCATTCCTGAGCAGGCGGGTGGGGACCTGTTTGTCTCAGATCTCATTCCTTCAGCCTCCTAGATCCCAGAAGCTCCCGGGAGCCAGGTTCCTGATTTCCAACAGAGCGCTGGGCTTCTGCCTGCTGATGCTCTTGTGAGGCCAGCCCAGGGGACCCCAGAAAGACAGGTTGAGGGGCACAGGCAGACCTTGCTTCCTGTCCCTCATAGCTTTGCATGACCCCGGAAATGTTTGAACCTGTTTTTCAGCTCAGGACCCTAATTTGTAAAATGGAGACCATAAAATTCATCCCCTCCCCTGGGGTAGGGAGTTGTGAGGCCCAAGATGCGAACATGAACATGATGCTTACCTTCTTTCTCTCCCTGCCCCTTCTCCCAGTGCGTCTCAGCTGGGAGGTCCCTCAGAAAGCCCACCAACCTCCCCATGGCCAAACCAGGCCCAGACACACTTCCTGCAGGAAGTCCACCTGGTTTCATCATATTGAGACTGACGGCTCCTGAGATCTTGAGGCTTTTTTCCCCCCACCATCTTTTCTGTGAAGTCTCAAAGCTCCAGGTTATTCTGGGAAGGGATGTCCTGTCTCTCGGAAGCTTGTCAGCTTCTCCCAGGAGGAACTGGTCCTGCACCTAATAGCCAGTAGGTGATTAATAACTGGTGAATGAATTTAATGGACAGTTTCTATACCCTCTGCACCTGCCTCACTGTTCCTCCGCCTGTGCCCACCAAGTGCCTGGAGAATGCATATTGATGACTGGCAGGTGTTGGGGTCCACCATGGCCTGGCCAGTCCTCACTGCATCCCAGGTGCCCACGTCTTGGGGGTGACGTGCAGAGGGGCACATTCAGTCGTGCTGTGAGTAGCTCCCCATAGCACAGTCTCCAAAATGGCAGCTTGGAAGCAGTTTGTTTTTTTTTTAAGTGCCAACCTGTTGTTTGTTAAGGCAATGGGTAAAAGTTCCTCCTTGAGACACACGGAGATGGAGTCAAAGGCAGACCTTCAGACTTTCCTGCTGGTCCAGTGGCTGAGAATTTACCTGCCAGGCCTCTCTGGTGGCTCACTAATAAAGAATCAGCCTACCAATGCAGGAGAATGGGTTTCATCCCTGGTCTGGGAAGATCCCACAGGCCACAGGGCAACAAAGCCCGTGCACCACAACTACTGAGCCAGAGCTCTAGAGCCCGTGAGCCATAACTACTGAGCCCACATGCCACAACTACTGAAGCCCACAAGCCCTGGAGCCTGTGCTCCACAACAAGAGGAGCCACCACAATGAGAAGCCTCACACCGAAACTAGAGTGTGGCCCCTGCTCAATGCAACCAGAGAAAGCCTGCACACAGCAAAAGATCCAGCACAGTCAAAACTAAATAATAAGTAGATAATCTTCTTAACATGGTGGACCTTCCCATGTCTCTCCTCTAGACCCTTCAACTGTGGGCACACCCGCCCTTGCCCCCCTGCTCCAACCCCAGGTTCCATCTCTTACCTAGCAACTGGCTGAGCTCCGGCCCAGGGATGGGGAGGGACCCTACAGCTGCTGGGGAAGCAGGGCTCTGCAAGGCTTAGAGGAGCGCACAGGTCCCCTTGGAATTGGCCACCGAGAATCTAGGGTGGGACTTGTCCAGCCTCAGGATGACACAGAGAGAATTAGTTGAAAGGGCTTCCCACATGGCGCTAGTGGTAAAGAACCCACTTGCCAATGCTGGTAGATCTAAGAGATGCCAGTTCAATCCCTGGATCAGGAAGATCCCCCAGAGAAGGGCATGGCAGCCCATTCCAGTACTTCTGCTTGCAGAATCTCATGGACAGAGGAGCCTGGTGGGCTACAGTCCATGGGGTTGCAAAGAGTTGGACATAACTGAAGCGACTTAGCACAGCACACAACTTCAAGCTTCAGAGCTGGGAGGGACCTTTGGGGTCACCTGGGACCAACTATCTCTTTGACAAGCTGGGGAAATTGAGGCTCAGAAAGATTAGCCGGTAGTCAAATCTCAACTATTTAATAGGTGGAAAACTGGCTGAGTGATCCCTGGAGCAGATAATCCCAAATCCCACTAGAAGGCTCTGCAGGGCTTCTGAAGAATCAGGTGTTCTTTCCAATTCTGCTTCCTCAGGGCTAGTACTGGAGCAAAAGTTTATCCCCAGGTGGGCTGGAGCTGGAGGCAGAGAAAGAAGGTTGGCAGAAAAGCAGTTTTCTAGGAGACTCAAGGGGTGCGTTGGGCAGGAAATGGGGAGGGATCCTGTCTGCTCCCCCAGCATGCTTGCCTGGGAAGCCCCCCACTAGCACTAGCACCATGGCCTCTTTCCCGCTGAGGCTAACCCAGGTTGCAAGGTGAGCATCAGGGAGAGGGTGGGGGTCTGGGCAGTGGCTGAGAAGCTTCTATGGCCACTCAAGGCGCAGGGGCAGGTGGGCTTGCTGCCTGACACCCCCCAGTCTGCCGCTGTGTCCTCGCCTGCCCCCACATAGCCCCTCCGGTGCCCAAATCGCCTTTTCCCAGAACCAATTAAAACAGTGTTTGGAGCAAGGTTGAAATAGTCACATAATCATTTTCTCCAGTAAAGTTACGGGCTGGAGACCGATTTGAAAGGTGAGCTGGTAACTGAACCTGAGGAGCGGCAATAGCAGAGAGGCTGAGGGCAGTGGAGGGGAGGGGGCGCTCTTCCTGGGGATCAAAGGCTCCTGATGGCGACTGCCCCTCCCACCGCAGCAGCAGGGGTGTCACAAACCCCGCTCCTGTTGTCCCCCGCCATCGCACTCACTTCCTCTGGCCACCGATGTCTCTTGAGGCCCCAGGGCTCCCAGCCCACAACAAGAGGACAGCAGGTCCAGAGGCCACGTCATCAGACTTTCTCAGTTCACAGGCCTAACTGTGGAGGCCACGTGGCCAAAATCTACCAAGCGGTTAAGCAAAGCTAGGACTCCAACCAGGTCTTACTCTCCCGCCAGCGCTCTGTCTCCCCGCTGGGTCTCCTGTCTCCCCTGAAGGAGCCTCAGTACCCCAGAGTTACATCCTCCCCACCCTCTCCTGCCCTGCCCACCCCATCTCCCATGATTCACTGGGCCAGTCCCGCCATATTCTCCCTGCAGAGGGAAGGGGGAGGGGCTTACCCCTTGCTCCCCAGTCCAATGGACCACGCACACGGTGGATTGCCTGCTTAACTCATGGCTAGAACACCCGCACTGGTCGCCTTGCTCTGTCCTTTCTCCCAGCCCTAGAATGGGCACCAGAATACCTCCCACTTGTGGTGATTCATTCCTTTTTTTCTTCTTGCCTTCCTTCTGCGCATGCTCATTATGTCCTTGCTGGGTGTGAAGCCCTGAGCAGGACGCAGGGATGAGCCGCGATGGATCGGGTGGCGCTGCCCTCATGGCCCAACGGCACGTATGAACGACTTAACATCAGTGACATGATAGGAGGGCCCTTCCCTAGAGCTGGGGAGGCAAGGGACTTCTAAGCGGAGGCCTCAAAGTCCAAGAGGAAGTGTTTTCCCAAGATGAATTCAGTGGCTGAGAAGCAAGGAAAAAAACCCAGTTGTCATCTAGGTAGGGCAAGCTGAAGTCTCCGTTTCCTCATTTCTAGAAATGAGCCCTGGCTCTAGCTTTCAAGATTCTGGAGAATATGGATACAGATGTACTTTATGAGGTGGAAGATTCCATTCCACTGATTATCGTTGTTAATGGAGGGCATTTGTTCCCGAACCCAGACAAGGGGATAGAGTCTGGAGGAGGGGTGAGTCAGTGGTCAGGGGTGGTGGAGGAGGCTGGCAATATAGGGAGCTGGAATTCTGCGGAGCCCTGTGGTTATTTGGGATTGACAGCCAGCAACCAGGTCCAGGGGAAGTGCCTGGACCACATGCCTGGCTAGGAAGGAGTTCTGTGGGTGGGAGAAACCTCAGAATTGGCGCTGCTGGGAAGGCTAAGCCTGGCTCCTATGGTCAGGTCTGGCTTCCACACAGCCTGCTGGGTCTCAGCAGGTGAAGGTCTGGGAGTCAGGGTGAGACTCTGAGGGGGTCTAGTCCCCTTCCTGCACCTCTCAGCCAATCAATACCTCCTGCCCCCTGCCCCCACCTTCAGCAGGTAGATGCTAACTGTGTCATTCTGGAACTGACCCCCTGGCCCAGAGAGCCCCCGGGACATCCCTCATCCACCAGGGCTCTGGAGGAGACCTAGCCCAGGGCAAGGTTTGTGCTTCCCTTACCAGGGGCACCAAACACTGAGCTTCCTGTCCCCTGGGCCCTCTTAAGCCCCTGCCTGTGGCCCTGGTGCCTTTCCTGGCACCACTGGCCTCCTGGTCAGCAGCTGCAGGGGTGAGTCACAGCGCTCATTAGAGCTTAATTAATCAATTGAGTTAATCAGACAGCTGAGATGTGCTGTGGTTGCAGATGGGAGCAGGAGGGAGAAGGAGCCAGAGCATGAAGGGCCGGGTCGGGTGAGCCGGGATGGTAGGGCCAGGGTTGGCAGCGGATGGAGCCTGGTGGGTTGGCAAGGGAGGAGGGCGCTGGCCACATCTGCACTTGAGGTCGCAGGGAAGGAGGATGAATGGGCTCAGGATGGGCGGCTTTGAAAGCTTCCCTTTGCTGGGTGCCAGAGACCGTGCCTGGGGAAGGAGAAAGCAAGACTCTTCTATCCCCACTTCCTCTCTCATTTTGTATCTTGTCACGTGTGTCTCTGAGAGCTATTTGAAATCCTTATTTGATGGAATGGGGAGAGGAAAGAAAGGAAAAAAAAGAAAAAACAGAAAAGGTAGGTCCTCCCATTCTCAGTCTGATGGGGGAGGCTAGATGTCTATCGGGAACACAGACGAGATCCAGACTCAGAGACAGAGAGACACATGTCTCTCCCATCGAGCCACTCAGGCTCTCGACATCTGGACCTGGGGGGATGGGGAGGGACCAGACAGATCAAAGCCAAGGGCGGGCAGGAGTCCAGGAAGAGTCTTAGGAGGAGGGGAGCACTTGAGCGGGGTATACATCGTGATTTGCAAAATGTGGCTTCATCTGTTTTTCTCTCTCACCTGACCTTGGTATTACCTTGGGGGCTGGGGGGGGAGGTGAGTGGGACGGGAAGTATGATGGTTGGAGATGGATTCAGAGAGGATTCACGGACACCACCCTGTAGGCCCCGCCCTCCAGGGGTTTACAGTTTTCACTGGGTGACAAGTTAAGTGCAGTCTGGTGACCCAGAGTCTGAGATTGTGAGCGATGAGGATCCAGGACCTGGGACACACAAAGAACCATGGGAGATGGACTAGAGGAATGCAGACACTCTAATGAGGCTGAGGAAGGTTTCATGGAGGAGGCGGCAACATGAGCCAGGTCCTGCAGGCCTTGAGATTCCAGTTAAGTGGGAGGGGAGGTGGAAAGGAAGGATGTCCCAGGAGGAGAAATGGCCAGGGCAGAGACAGGGAGAGTCGACCATATATGGCAGGTTACTTGGAGCCACAAGCTGGGCTGGAAACAAATTCCTCTTTGTGGCAGGAAGAGAGGTCGAGATGGTAGGGGGGCTCTTTGAATGCCAAAGCCAGGAGTCCACAGTTGAATTTGGTAGGCACTGGGCATCATCGCCAGTCTCTAACTGGGAAGAATGGGCTAATAGCAGTTGGGTTTGTTTTTTTTGTTTTTTTTTTCGGCCACACTGCATAGCATGCAGGATCTTAGTTCCCTGACCAGGGATAGATCCACACCCCCTGCATTGACAGCGCAGAGTCCCAGGCACTGGATCACCAGAGAAGTCACTATAGCACTTTTGGAGAGAGGATGTCCATGGAGGCAGAACTGCGCGGGGTGGAGCCAAGGTGGAAGAGACCTGAAACCAGAGGGAGTGTGTGTGTATGTGGGTGTATGTGGGTATATGTGTGCATGTGTGTATATGTAGTTGTGTGTGTGCTTAGTCATGTATGACTCTTTGCAACCCCATGGACTGTAGCCTACCAGGCTTATCTGTCCATGGGGATTCTCCAGGCAAGAATACTGGAGTGGGTTGCCATGCCCTCCTCCAGGGGATCTTCCCAACCCAGGGATCGAACCCAGGTCTCTTGCATTGCTGGTGGATTCTTTACCATCTGAGCCACCAGGGAAGTCTGTACATGTGGTTATGCATATACATATTTGTGTGTCTATGTGAGTATATGTGTGTATTTGTGAGTGCGTTGTGTATTTGTGAGTATATTTGTGAGTGTGTGTATTTGTGAGTGTGTGTGTCTAGAGCAGTGGTTCTTATTCTTTCAGGAGTCACAGATGCCTCTAAGCCTTGACAAAAGCTTAGACCCTTAACTTAGAAAAAAAGCACAGACTCAAAGTTTTGCCTTCAGTGATGGGGACAGGAGATATGTCCATGCATCTCCTGAAGCTCGTTTGCTGGACCTCCTAGGATTCAGATCTTCTGAAATCCCATCTCTCCTGTTTGGTTGCAGAGTCTGCAAAAGCTGTCACTGAAGGCTCACTGCAGCACTTGGTCCCGGGGAGCCTGGCGCCTTTCCCCACATCCCTCCCCTGGCAGGACAATTCTGCAGCCAGGACTTTGGGAATTGGTGGGTAATAGGGGCTGGGGGCACTTGGGCACGGGCTCTGGTGAGAGTTCCAGGCTGCCTCCTTCCTTGGCTCCCAGCATCAGCAGACTCAGGAAGGCTGCCTCCCTGCCAGCGCTCAAGTTGCCCTGAAACATGCCCTGAAACATGTGGAATGGCATGTTCATTCCTCTCCACAAATCCTAGTGCTGAGAGCAGCTGAGAAGCGAGAGAGCAGCTGAGAAGCGAGACCCAAGTGGCCTGGCCCCAAAGCAGGGAGCTCCCAGCAAAGCTTTTTCTGGGTTTGCTGGGTGACTCCTGGGGAATCACACCTTTTCTGGGCCTCCATCCTGGCCGTCTTCCTGCAGCAGAAGTTGGCCTCCCCCAGGAGTTAGGGTGGGCCCTGTAGACTCTGCGAACATGTCCAGCAAAAGCCACTCAGGATGGGGTGCCCTTGAAAGGGACTCCCCTGTCCTCCCGCCTCACATTCTCTTTCCCACACCCCATGCTTACAGCTTCGGAAGCATTGTGTAAGAAACCTTTCCACCCCTGCTGAAATGGCGTTGATCAAGACCATCCCTTTGCCTTCGATCTCACAGCCAGGAAGCAGAAGCACCAGGATTGAAGAGTTTCCAAGACCAGCTGGCAGGTTCTTCTCTCCACCTCAGGCTGCTCCGAGGGCTGGGGATGGGGGGTGGGTGGCCAGATGGGGAGCTCAGTGTCCACCCCAGCCCCAGGTCTTATCCAGGTCTGGGGACCTGCAGTGGGCTTACTGGTGGGAGGACCACTGCTGTCACTCTGCCTCCCCCAGGAGGCCTCCTGTGGGGGCCCATTTGCAGCCACAAAATTGCCTTTCTAAAAAGGGGTGCTCTACCTTGCACTTCACAGGGGCCTCTCCCCACTGTTAAGGCAACAGAAGCCCCTTGCCTGTGGGGTTTTTTGTTCTAGATCTATGCTGGTCCAGTGTGTTGCCAGTGAAGGACAGGGAAGCCTGGCGTGCTGTAATCTGTGCATGCGTGCTAATTCACTTCCATCGTGACTGACTCTCTGCAACACTATGGACCGTAGCCCATCAGGCTCTTCTGTCCATGGGATTCTCCAGGAAAGAATACTGGAGTGAGTTGCTGTCCCCTCCTCCAGGGGATCTTCCCAACCTAGGGATTGAACCTGTGTCTCTTATGTCTACCTGTATTGGCAGGTGAGTTCTTTACCACTAGCACCACCTAAGAAGTCCAAAAAGAAGTCGCTCAGTCATGTCTGACTCTTTTCGACCCTATGGACTGTAGCCCACCAGGCTCTTCCATCCATGGAATTTCCCATGGCAAGAATACTGGAGTGGGTTGCCATTTTCTTCTCCAGGGAATCTTCCTAACCCAGGGATCGAACTCAGGTCTCCCACATCGCAGGCAGACTCTTTACCCTCTAAGCCACCAGGGAATCCCAAGAAGTCCATAGGGGTCACAAAGAGTTGGACACGAGTTAGCAACTGAACAATATGTGGCCACCCGACACCTGTGGCCACTGAGCACTTGTAATGTAACTAGTATCACTTGTTGAAACACTAATGTTTTAGATAGCCTGGATTGAATTTTTAAAATATGGTTTAAATTAATTTCACCCATTTCTTTTTACTTTAAAAAATATTTATTTATTTGGCTGCATCAGGTCTTGCATTATGAGGAATCCTTTAGTTGCTCCATGGCAACTGGAATCTTAATTCCCTGACCAGGGATCAAACCCATGTCCCCTGCATTGCAAGGCAGATTCTTAACCATGGGACCACCAGGGATGTCCATCTTTGTACACTTTTAATTCGGCTACTAGAATCTTTCCAATCATGTGCATGCCTTACATTGTATTTCTATTGCACGGAGTTGCTCTAGGTAGTAATAACTCCTTACCACTTCAGGGTTTTGTATAATCCCATTAAAAATTCTGTGAAATGAGAAAAGCAGAGCCTACCTGCTATAAGACAGGTGGGTCTCTGTGAGGTCAAATGACTTAGTCAAGGTCATATAACCAGGAGGAGGTGGAGGCCAGAAACAAAGGGATGGAGGCCAGGTTTTCTTGTCTGTAGAACAGAGACCCACTTTCCAAGACAATCCAGATTGGACTCATTGGAAAAGACTCTGATGCTGGGAAAGACTGAAGGCAGGAGGAGAAGGGGATGACAAAGGTTGAGTTGGTTGGATGGCATCACCAACTCAATGGACATGAGTTTGAGCAAACTCCAGGAGATGATGAACGGCAGGGAAGCCTAGTGTGCTGCAGTCCATGGGGTCGCAAAGAGTTGGACAGGACTGAGCAACTGAACAACAACCAGAGAGATGCCTCTTTCTCTCCCTGTTGGTGCTGACCACTCCTGGGCCACTCACTGTCCCCAGCCCCCACTGAAGCCACTCTCCCCCTCCATGCTCTGGAAAGCTCCTGCTAGAAATATCCCCAACAACCCCATTAAGACTAATGCCTCTTGGCCATCTGTTGAAGCCAGAATCTGATCTCATGTTAGACTCCATGGCCTATGATTTCCCCATCAAAGCTGGTGCCTTTGCCCTGGCATTAACGGGCTGACTCCTTTGTACCTGCTGCCACTCACATAAGTGCCCCAGGGTGAGAGAAGCAATGGCCACGCCCCCTGGGATGCACCCACTGTCAGTTCCCCTCGCCCTCCCCACATGGCTTCCACCCTTTTTGCTTCCTCCTTGGAGATGAGCACATTCAATGAGGCTAGGGGACTGTTTCTTTAATTTCCCTCCCTGTCCGTCCTGGAACGTGATAAAAATACCCAGCATTGATCTTTTTTTCTTCTCCTTCTGCCGGGGATAATGTTTACCCAGGTGTCAATCAGGAGAAGAATTTGGCTTCCTAATTTCTCTTCTCCTCCCTGGGGGCCGTGCGTCTCCCCGCCTCACATGGACACTGAGCTGGAATCAAGGTTACTAATAATCCCCCAGCACACACAGACACCGAGAGCACATATATTAAAGTCACATATTGATTTATATTTTCGGGTCCCTCTGCCTTGCTGCCCAGCCTCAGCCTTTCTCTCTGCCAAGGAGAAAAAAGAATTACACAGCTATATTTATCGCCAAGATGTTTAGTGTAAAGAGCATTGTGTCCGAAGGTAATTCCCACCCCACACCCTCTTTGGAGGTATTTTTTAAAAAATAGTGTGGCATCTCCTCGCCGTGAACATTTATCTTTTGTTGTTCGTTCTTTAACTTTTCCCTGAAGGAAACAGTGAGACATTTAAGGTAGACCATCAGATGGACTTCCTGACTTGACAAATGGTGGTGGCCATCCCCAAAGAGGCTGGTGGGGTTTTTGCCAGCGGAGATAATCTTGTTGCAGGTATGGGAAAGGGGTGGGTAGGAGGTGTGTGGAGGGTGGGGCAATGGATTCAGAAGCTTTTAGAGGTTGCCCACCAGTCCAAAAGCCACCTTGTAATTAATGGCTCACCATCTGTGGTCCCATTTCACAGTTGGGAAAATCAAGAAGTTGAGGAGTGAGTCTACTTACCATGGGGGCTTTAGCCTTGACTTCCATCAGGACTTGATAGGAGAAAATTTTCCTCCAGGCATGGATGACTCCTGCCCTTCAGTGGGGACACAGGTCTCTGGCTGAGGGGAGGTGGAGGTGGGAAGAAGGGACAGACAGCCCGGAGATTCTTTAAGGTGAGATGGGTGAAGGAAGGGCTCTCAGAGCAAGAAACCTGGCAGTCACCGCCTCCCCCAACACCTCTGCTTCCACTTAGAGCGTCTGTCACTTTGTTTGACGGGTCAGCCATTTAAAAATGCCAAACCATTTAACTCCAGTTCCCTCAAGGAAGCTGTTGGAATGGAAGTGAGGCTAAGCATGGGAACTCGCACAGACTCAGCACCATTCCCTCGAAGTCTGTCTGGGAGTTTCCTTGTCTCTCCCTCTCCCAGATATCTTCTCCTTCATTCTTCACAAAGGCTTTGGGAGTGAGAGGGTGTCAACCCCATTTTACACATGGGAAGTGAAGTCGTTCAGTCGTGTCTGACTCTTTGCGACCCCGTGGACTGTAGCCCACCAGGCTCCTTCATCCATGGGATTCTCCAGGCAAGAATACTGGAGTGGGTTGCTATTTCCTTCTCCAAGGGATCTTCCTGACCCAGGGATTGAACCCAGGTCTCCCGCATTGCGGGCAGACTCTTTAACCTCTGAGCCACCAGGGAAGCCCTGGGAAAACTGAGGTTAAGTAACTGACACAGGGTCACACAGCAGGAAAAGGCAAGCCTCAACTGCAGCCCAGTTTTCCGATTCCTCTGTAGGGCTCGCCCCCATTCCCCCACCATGGGCGTGGCCTCCTGGGACTCAGTTTTTGGTGCCCTTCCTTCAGATCCCTCCAGCCTCCTTCTGAAACCATTTACCTCAGATTGGGACTCTAACCCACAAGGCTAGGACTCGAACCCCCAGCCACAACCCACAGTAATGAAGCGCAGGTTCTTGATGTCTCATTGCAGAAAGAATTCAGTGAGAGACAAAGGGATAGGTAAGAAGTGGATTGATTCACAGAGAAGCACACTCCATAGACAGAGTGTGGGCCATCGCAGAGGGCAAGTGCAGCCCTGTGAAATATGGCGTGGTTAGCTTTTATGGGCTGGATTACTTCATAGGCTAATGAGTGGGAGGATTACTTTAACAATTTGGGGAAAGGATGGAGATTTCCAGGAACTGGGCCACTGCCCAATTTTTGGCCTTTTGATGGTGCCTTGGAACTGTCATGGTGCCTCTGGGTGTGTCATTTAGCTTGCTGATTGAGGATCAAGGGCTAGTTGAAGTTGGCTTGTCTGCCATCTTGGACCCATTTAATTCTAATCAGTTTATGTTGTGTCCTTGGGCTATGTCAGTTTTTCCAAAGTTGTGCCCTGTCCCCTTCCCTCCTGTTTCACTCCCCTGGCCCACCTCTGAGGCCACGGCCCTCCTTCAGGCCCAGCTAACTCTCTGTCTTTGGTACTGGAGAAGCACTTCCTCTTCCGATTGTGCCCTGATGGACCCGGGCTGTTGATCAAAGCTTTTCCTGATGGAGCCTGCCCCCAGGTGCCCTGGCCTGCCCAGCTTCTGCCAGAGACTCTAGAGGGCTGGCCACCCCCTGCTCTCCCTTGGGTATTCTCCAGTAGTTTGGTTGAAGGGCTTACAAACCCAAGGTCCCTCATTTCATTCTAGAAGATGTTCACCCCCTAGCAGAGCTAAGAAATAGAGCCACGATGTACCAGCCCAGAGCCAGGCAAGGTCTCTCTGCAGTGTTGGCCCCCCCACAATATGAAGCCTGAGCCCCATATTATAGGTGGTGAAACTGAGGTTCAAGGAGCATAAGGAACATCTCCTGAGCCACTCAGAGGATAAGAGGACTTACTAAGGTTGGGTCAATCCATGTGACCCAAAGTCCTTGCCTTGGACCTCCCTCTTTATCTCACTTTTACCTCCCGGGCTGTTCCCGTCTAATCTGACAGGCCGGGTGAAGACGGGAGGGGTGGAGGGCAGACAGCACAGGGCGCGGCGGGAATCAGCAACGAGGACCCTCCCGGGGAACTTTTCCCATTGAAAATCTGTTCCCCTCGCGGCCACGGGTGATGTATGGCTGGAGCTGATGAGAAACGTGCAGCGGGATGGAGGCGGGCGGCGCGGGCCGCCCGGGCGGGGGCAGCCCGGCATTGAGATTCCGCGGGGCGCCAGGGGCGGCGCAGGCCTTGACACGGGCCGGGTAATTGATCTGGAGGTGCCAATTTGCAGCAACTAAATATTTGGTTTCTGCCTCTGCCCGCTCTGCACTCTGCTCAAACAAACTTCAATTAAAAGCGAAAAGCGAGGGGTGGAGGGGCGGTGCGCCCGGGTCCCCGCGGCCCGATCGATGGCGCGGAGCCTGTGGGCAGCGGAGCGCTGCGCGCCCGGGCCGGGGGCACCGAGGACGAGGGCGGGAGGAAGGGCGGGAGGGGCGCCCTCTTCCGGATCGCCGAGCACTGGGCCCTGGGCCCGCGAGAGGCAGTGCCCGAGGGAGGGCCCGCGAAAGGCGACTCTTACAGGTCCGAGCCGCGGCTTGATCTCAATCTCTCAGAGCCGAGGGCGCCTGCTTTGTACAAAGGGGCCAGCCCCGACACCCCCATTCCGGACGTCCAAGCCTGTGGGCTCGGGCAGGGATCCTGGGGTAGGAGTGGCCCCAGGGCCCTGACCCTCCCTCTCGATGCACCCACCACTTTGAAGCCGGCCTTGCCAGTCAACTGCATTCATTCAGCGTTTTTCCTGAGCACAGCTGCGTGCCTGGTGCATGGGGCACAGAGATCTATCTTCTCTCCGGGGTGTCTGCCTGGCTGTGTACCCTTGGGATGACCAAGGTGGGGAACGGGAGGGGGATGAATCTAACCCAGGCTCCACCTTTGATGGGGGTTTGAAGGAGAGAGTTTAGAATGGGGGAGAAGGAGCAGAAAGATGCTGAGGAATCTGGGAGGGGGCTTCCAGGAGGTGGCTACAGCCTGGAGCAGGGTAAGGGATCACTGGGTCACCCCTAACTCATTTTGGGGTTCAAGACAAACAGAGCAACAGTAGTCAGTCGCTGGGTGGAGTTAGTCCCTGGAGAAATTCCTATAAGTCAAGGATCTTTCACTGCTTTGGGATAGAGCCCAGCACCACTCAAGGGAGCTAATCATTGGTGCTGGGAATCAGGGGGACCTCAGGGTCTACTGGGTGGCAAGGCCAGAAGGTAGTTAAGGCAGTTCTGGGAAAGATGTGATGAGGGATGCAGGTGGGAGGTGGGAGGGGGGTGGCAAACACATCTGGCTCATCAAGGGAGGTAGGGATAGATTCAAATGGATGGAGAGAGGGAGAGGGGGGCCCTTTGAGAGGAGGGAAAGTTTCTTGAAGGCCAGGCAGAGGCCCTGGGAAGGTAAGTGGGGAAGACTTTGTCCCCTCCCATGTTTCTGTGTCCCACCTTCTGGAGTCCTGAAGGATGCTTCCAGACTTAGCCCTTCACCAAGTGAGACTGTTGCTGGACCACTCAGCTGCAGGCTGCAGCACCTTTCCTCCGTGCCTCCTCTTTAAACCCCTTCTCCTTGTCCCCCAGGATCCCCTTAGGGGGGTCTGGACCCCTTGGTCCATGGCTGGATGTGAAGCACAGGTCCTGCCCATGTGGGCCCCACTTCTGGGTATTGGGATGATCCTTCAGAGTTCCTCTGGGCCAGGGAGGCCTGGGTACCAACCTCATTCCCAAACACTGGACTCTGGAGGTGACTAATCTCACTATCTGCCCTTCTGCTCCCTTCTACTCCAATCAGACACCTTTCCTCCTGGCTCTCATCTCTGTGGCTTGGGGAATGAGCTCTGATGAGGAAGAACCCCTGCTGGCCCACACCCCCCAGCCCCAGAAGCCTCCCTATCCACCCCAGCTCTCCTATCCCAGTCCCTCCCTGGGAACTGCATGCTCCAACCGAAGCCAGAGCCCCTTCCCAGCCTGCAAGCTGGGTGCCTGCTCCCTCACATCCCTTCCCTTCCTCCCTCCCTCCCTCTCCCTGGGCGCTGAGCTGTGGAGCAGAATGATTTCCTGTAATTGGCCAGCAATCCGGCTGCCCGACTTGTTCTATCGACATGCTGGTTAGCTGGAAATTGTATTGGAATCTGAGTGATGGGGAGGGGATGGTGGGGAGCAAAGGGAGGAGGCTCTTTGGGCCCCAGCTGGGTGCAGCCTCAGTTCCGCCAGTGGGATGGAGGAGCTACTAGCCAAGTCTCCCATTTCCAGGAAGGAGTTGGAGGGCCGGCCCACAGTGCCTCAGCACCTCCTGAGTTTTCCTCCTTCTCACCCGCCATCTCTGGGGTCTCTCCTGTCCACCTCATGTGGCCTCGGGTCATCACTGCCACCCAGCTCCCTCTCCTGCCTCTAGGACAGGTTCCTCTTGATCTGGAGTGCCTTTATCACAGCTGCCCTGGCTGTCCCCCTCCCATCCAATTTCTAGCCCTGGTGGCTCCTTAAATGGAGGATCCTAAACCTTCCCCTGCCCCTCCCTTCACCCTCTCCAAGGACAGAGAGACTGAACATCTGAAGAAGAGTTGACGATAACTATCTAAAGACCCGAGGCGTCATAACCGAGGCACTGCAGGTAGTGGGAGGGGCATTGAACTAGGGGTCCAGAGCGTGGGATTATGCCTGTTGGTTACGTGGGCTTCCGGGGCTCAACCTTCTGCACTCTTTCTCAGAGTTGGGAGATTTCAGGAGACAGCTGAGGGAGGTGCTTTGGACAATAAGGCTCTGCTAAGCACCCTAGGGCCGGCCTGGGCCTGGGGATGGTTTTAGGGGCCTGCCTGTCCCCTTCATCCCGCGCCTGGAAGCGGATACGCCTGCAGCCCTCGCCGGCGTCTTTACTGCTCCGCGCCGGGGTGGTGAGGCCGGAAGTGGGTTAAAGGAGAGCAGCAGGGTCCGAGCGTGCGGCTGGAGGGTGGGAGACTGGTCACCCTGTCACAGGGATGGAATGGGGACACGTCCCTCCGCCCCGCGGGGCCCGGGTCTCGCAGCTCCAGCAAATAGGACGCGGCGAGCCGCACGGCTTGTTAATTAGCGCCCCGGGCCCGACCGCGCGCCCGCGCCTCCGCCGCTGCCGGGGAATCTGACGCCGGCCGCGGCCCCGGAGGAGACGGGAACGCCACCGGGAGAAAGTTAGTGATCGCTTGGCTGGCGCCGGTCGCCGAAGCCCGACCCCAATCCGGGCGGGTGCTGCCACCTGCCGGCCGGAGCGGAGGGTGCCGCCGGGTCGCGGGACCAGGGCTTGCGGGGTCGGGGGACAAGCTCTTGCTTTATCCAAGGGGCTCCGGAGCGACCGAGACACGCAGTGATGCCCCAGAGGAAGTAGTATTCCTGTAAAGCACCTTGGGCCACCAAGCATGGGAAGAGGCCGGGATGGCGTTTTCTCCACACCTTCCAGACTGGCCATCCTCTGACATTCTTGCATCCAATTTGGTATACTGGGGCAGGGAAGAAAATAACTCGAGCTTTACTGTTTGCAAAGGGTTTCCGTGGTCCTCCATTAGATTCTTTGATATAAACATCATGAAGACAGGAGGTCATACAGGTAGGAGACAGAGCCTAATGGGCCAGAGGAATCCCAGGTCTGCTCCCTCCCTGTAGGCCCTGGGACACAGCGGGCAGTCTTCTGAACCTTGGCTCTGACCCAAACCAGATCATCCCTCTGGGCGGGGAATCAGAATAATCACTGTTACCTCTGGGTGTCACAATGCAGTGGTGTCAGTATGTCACACGTCTTCACAAGGAGCCATCTTCTCCATGACTGGGGTAATGGTGCTGGGAGAGGTCCATACCCTTCCCTCCTTTCCCCCCTTTCTGGGTCTCAAACCGCAGAAGCAGCCGCCACCCTCTGCCGTTCTCATCCAGCCCTGGACCCACTCTGCAGCCTCCTTGAGCAGCTTCGGCCCCTCCTGGGTTTGCAGTGAGTTAATGAGCTGGTCTCTAAAGTATGAGCAGCTCGGGGAAAGGGGGCACTGAATATGGCCACCACAGCAGTCTCATTTGTCACACTCATTTCTGGCTTTAATAGGCTGCTGGCCGCAGGATCAACACATCAGCAGGTCTGCTGGCTCTGGCAAGAGGAAGCTGATGTCCACACTGGTCTAATTGGGTTGGGGAAGGAAGATGGAGTACGTGGATGTGAGGCTGCCCCAGCACCTCCACTCCTCTCACACAGGTACGTTAGGACCTGGCTGAATCCTCCTGGATGAAGTCAAGAGGGCGACTGTACCTTCTAAGGCTGGGGGAGTGAGGGGCCCAGGTCTTAGTGTGGGAGGAGGCCATGCTTAAGCCCAAATGGTATGAGTGGAGTCTGGGAATCTCAGTTGGTCAGTGATGCTGGGGGTACAGTGGCAGCATGGGGCATTTCAGATCAACACACTTTATTCAGCACCAGTGGCAACTCAGGCTCTGCACCAGGAACAGAGATGAATAAGACACAATTCCTGCCCGCAAAGGGCTTACAGTCTAGGAGAGACCAACCAGCTTTTAGTTGATTATTATACTGTGGATTCAGGTAAAACATGGTAGTGGTGGCAGGGTGGTGACCCAGAGCACCTAATCCCTCCTGGAGCTTCAGGTGGTGCCTGAGCTAGAAGGTACCCAGTTGGGGGGTGGGGGGAGGGTTATTTTAGATTGGGGAGCAGCAAGGCAAAGGCACAGAGGCAAGAAAAATCCAGGTGCATGTGGACCACCAAGAGCTCAGGGAGGTAGAGTGGTAGGGGGCAGGGAGTGGGCTGCAGGGAGTGCCGGGGAAATACCACGGGGGGCGGTGGGTCATCTCAGAAGAGGCCTGGCCTCTGCCCGGATATAGCATCGCCCATAAGCGAATCCTTACTGTATCCTGGCTGAGGGCTTCAGTCTACGAGGGAATCCTGCTTGAAGGGGGCAGCCTTTGGTCCAAACTGATTCCCCGATGTCCACTAAGAGGACATTTTGGCCATGATGGCGCATGTGCTTGGAGACGGTTCAGGCCCAGGGATCCTCCCAGCTTTAAACACTGGTGACAGCCCCTGAGAGCGCTCCTCACCCCCACCCACAAGAAATTAACAATAGTCTCTCAGTGTTACTGTCACAGCCTCTCATGGACACTATTCTGTGGGGGGTTCCATAGGGAAGGGCTCTGGGGAAGGTGGAAAGGAGCATCTGCTGACAGAGGGCTGTTTCCCTGCCTCGGAGAGCATGCCGTATGTGCCCAGAGGAAAGGAAGGCCCAGGGCAGGGCTCCAGCCCGGATCCAGAGTGCATGTGTTGAGGGGTTGGGAGGAAACCCGATGCATTTGTTACCTGGTTTCAGCCTCTGAGGAGATTGAGACCCAGCAGTTCCTGCCTTGGAGGGTCCAGCTAGGGGGAAGGCAGGAGGTAGTGGGTGAGCAGGTAGAGCAGACCGACAATGCCAGCCAGCCCCGTGAGGACCCCGAGCCGCAGTGGCAGGTACTCCAGGGAGTGCTCCAGCTCCGCGTGCAGGAGGACCACCTGGCGTTTGGTGACGCTCCACTCGCCCGAGTTGTCTACAACGTGGCGGGCCATGCGGGCCTTGTCCTTCAGGGGCAGCTGGGCCTTGATCCGGGCCTCCGCGTCCTCACGGCTCAGGTTGTTCCGCCGCATCAGCCGGGCCAGCTGCGTGTCTCGGTCACTACGGACCAGGCAGAAGGGCTGCTCAGGCACTGCAGGCTCTGGACTTCCTCCTCCCTTGTTACAGGGGTGGGCAGCCCTGGAAGCTCGGGCTTCCCCCCACCTCACCCCACTCTTCATGAGCACCCTAGCACCACTGTGGGCTACCTAAGCCCCTTAGTATAAATGGGGAGGGGAAAGAGGGGCAGCAGCTGTTTTCTGCCATCTAGGGTCTCTCTGCTTGGCTACCAGGCCTGAGATTCCTTGGTTTTAAGATGGGAGGATTTGGTCACCTGGAATCAGCGACATCCTGCATCCTTGGATGGATGACCTTTACTGAAAGGCCTGGGTCTGCAAGCTAAATGTGTCCTGCAGTTCCCCTGGGGACCAGGGCCTGCGGCATAAAAATCAGCTTCCTGGGCTTCCACAAAGAGCCCTCTCCTCTTCTCCCCACACCCACCCTGGCACATTCAGAGCACAAGGACTGTGCTGAGACGGTGGCCACTGGGCTGGAGAGCACGGAAGAAGAGAGATGCCCCAACATGCTTCCAACAGGAGCAAGGACTTGAGAACTGGATCCCCTTAGCCCTTGGGACAGGACTGAGCACTGCACAGTAGGCCGAGCAGCACCCAGTCTCCCAGTTCCAGAGAAAATACAAAGACTGCCTCTCTTGCCCGCTCTGATGTTACTGCCTGGTCCTTCCTCAGCAAGCTCCCTGTCCTGCTTTGGCTACACAGGCATCGTCCAGCTGTCCTCTGGAGCAAGGTCATCTCTACCAGCCCCCTAGCTCTCTGACTGCCTAAGCCCCTAGATGGGAACAAGGGGGTAAAAGGCTGCAGCAGCTGTTTTCTGCCGTCTGGGGGTATCTCTGCTTTGCCACTAGGCCAGAGTTTTTCCAGTTATAGGATGGGAAGATCTGATGACTACAGTTTAGTCCCTTTAGTCTACTTGTGGCCTAGACCTGAGGACCTCCTGGGATGTCAAGACAGAAAGGACAGATATAACCTGAACACTAGCCAATTCCAAAGTCACTGAGGACCGAATGTGACAGAGTCATTTCTGGCTGACCAATCAAGGAAGAACTTGTATAAAGATGGTGTTTGTACTGGCCTTGAAAAGTTGGTAGGACTTCTGACTTCCTTTGTTAGGAGGATAGCATGCTGTCAAGGTCATGGGGCCAGTTCCCACCAGGCTGAGAACAAGGACTATATGCAATCCTTGTCAGGGACTCTGCAGATCTGTGGCTGGGAAAGTCTGGCTGAGAGAATGGAGACGGCTTGGGGCCACAAGTGAGCATTCATCCTTTAGAGGGTGAGGCTGAGACCAGTGGGCCTCCCGGGATGTGAAGGCAGAACTCACCAACGGCCCTGCCTGGAGCTCAGCAGGAGTCCCATGTGGTTAGTTTAAGGACTGATGTTGTTTGGGGTAAGTGAATTTTTGCCCAAACATTTACCCAACAATTGGCAAGCTCCTCAAAAAAGTGAATAATCACATTTTGGTATAATCACACTTTGGTAAATCCCCCATATTAGCTCAAATGCCCAAGGGGTAGTTTGCCAGTTAAAGGAGTCCATGTGGGGATGGACTTATTTTTGTTGAGTGTAGATTCCTTTTATGAAAGACAGATAATCCTTCATTTATCTCCTGGGTACTCTCAAGAGTCATACAACCACATATGATAACAGCGGGGGATGTATGGTACCTGGGATGCTGGGAAGGCTCTGGCCAGTGAGTGGGGCTGGAGGATCTCCTGGGAAGCTGGCAAATCCACAAAGCCCCATCTATCTGCCAGGAGCCACAGCTGTCTCTTGGCAAAAGGAAAGCATGGGAGGAGGAAGGTGGGAAACGCAGGCCTGAGTCACCTGGTGACTGCAGATGCAACCAGGTCCTAATTTGTTTACTCAGGACAAAGAATCTGCCTGCAAAGCAGGAGACCTGGGTTCAATCCCTGAGTCGGGAAGATCCCCTGGAAGAGGGAATGGAAACCCACTCCAGGATTCTTGCCTGTAAAATTCCATGGACAGAGGAGCCTGGCAGGGTACAGTCCATGGAATCACAGTCAGACACGACTGAGCGACTAACACTTTCACTTAAACATGATACTCTGAGGTGGGTTTTTTTTTTTTTTTTCTGATCCCTTGGTACAAAGTTTGGAATTATATTAAAACTCCAAGGCAAAGAGAACTGTTTTCATGGAGTCTGCTTGGCCTCAGTTGACAGTCTTTCCCAAACAGGGAACAAAGAAGCCAGAGAGGCTACAGGTTTACACGGGTAGACACAGGCCAGCGAGGGAGAGACGAGGAGGCCTGAGTCCCTGCTCCAGCGGGGGAGAGAAGAGGAGGCCTGAGTCCCTGCTCCAGGCTCAGTAGATTCAGGCTGCCTTTAAATGACAGCCCAGGGCTAGGAGCTGGGAGGGCAAGTGATGCTGGGGGCGCTGAGCACTCCAGGCCCTGCCTCCGGTGTTCCAGGAGCCTCCCCTGCATTAGTCTCTTGAGAAACACCCTGTGCCCAAAATACCTGCAGAGCCAAGGGCCCACCTCTGTGTCTGCTGTATCTGTGGGTGGCATCCCGGAAGTTTCTGGAAGGCAGAGACACCCTGAAGCCTCATCTACACTCACACCCCACTGGGACTATGACTCATTTTCTCTGACAGTTTGATCCTCTTGTTTGCCAAACCTGGATGCCGGTCTGCTCCACATCCTGAGGGATTCTGAGAACAAAGCACCTTCTTTAGCTGAGTTCTGACAGCTCCCTCTCTGCAACTTTCAGTTCATACATATTGCCAGTGGGTGACCCTAGACAAATTCTGTAACTCCTGCCTTGAGTTTCCCATACCCAAGAAATATCAACTCCTGTCCTGACTACCTTATGTTGAGAGGTAAATTGATGTGGGAGCTGTTTGGAAAGTTGAGAAGCGTTACAGGAGGGAAAAGGAAACCACTGAATAAGAACATGGTCCCCCAGGGCAGGGCCCAGCATCTGGGCTGAAATGCCTCCAAGAACCAGCAGGGGGAGCCCTTCCCAAGCACTAGAGAGACACCTGGGGGCCAACACTTCCCCCATCTACCCCAGGCATATCTGGGCCTGGCTCTATAGAGGTCAGTTTCTACAGGCTCAGGGCACTGCTACCCAAACCCCCTGGGCCTCCTGGTCACCACGTGGGGAAAGGGTAAAATGCGATGGGCCATTTCACAGGTACGCGCCTTACCCAGGGGGTGCTCCTTTCCAGCCTCGGTGGGGCCAGGCCATGCCACACACTCACCAGTATACCACCACGGTGTGCTTCATGTACTTGAGCAGTTTCTTGGTCTCAAAAAGCAGGGGGATGTCCAGAATCACGTAGCGGTATCCTGGGGAGAGGCCAGGAAATGCACAAACTCAATTCTATAAGCACACACAGGACTGCATGCTCAGTGTGGGAATGAGCCAAAACCACTGTCCCCCACCATCAGGAGCTCCCCAGCAGAGTGGGGAGACCTTCTAAGGAAAGGCATAACCTGAATGCTCCTGCTAAGTCGTTTCAGTCGTGTCTGACTCTGTGCAACCCCATAGACAGCAGCCCACCAGGCTCCCCCGTCCCTGGGATTCTCCACGCAAGAATACTGGAGTGGGTTGCCATTTCCTTCTCCAATAACCTGAATGCTAGCTGGTTCCAATGCCACTCAGGACAAAATGTTGCAGAAAGTCATTTTGGGGTGGATGTTCCAGGAAGACCTTATAGAAAGGATGGCATTTGTAGTGGCCTTGAAAAGCAGGTAGGACCTCTGAGATTTGAAAATGAGGTGGGCGGAGGTGAGGGTTCCAGGAATGGGAGCGGCTCTGGCTGAAGTGGAGGCCTGGAGCAGAATGAGGCGAGGCTGACAAAGCGGTCACAAAGGGTTGAGTCCCCTGATCTGAAACCCAAAGAGTTGCCATTTCTGAACAGGGGAGATGACACAGCCGAATTATAGGAGACTGGAGAGAGTTTCTGGGAGTAGCTGGGTCCTTTCTGCCCTATTTCACCCACCTTTCCTCAAAAAAAGAGGAAAAGGGGCTTCCCTGGTGGCTCAGTGGTAAAGAACCCGCCTGCCAATGCAGGGGACATGGGCTTGATTCCTGGTCCCGGAAGATCCCACTTGCCAAGGGGCAACTAAGCCAGTATGCCACAACTACTGACCGCAGGCTCTGGAATGTAAGAGCTACAACTACTGAAGCCCGCGCACCCTAGAGGCTGTGCTCTCCAGCAAGAGAAGCCACCACAGTGGGAAGCCTGAACACCGCAACTAGAGAGTAACCCCCACTTGCCACAACTAGAGAAAGCCCAGTACAAGCAGCAACGAAGACCCAGCACAGCCAAAAATAAATTAATTAAATTAAAAAGAGAGGTTCTCCACCCAGGAGCCAGGTCCAAGCCTGGCTCCCTGCTGAAAAGTCCTGCAACGCTATCTATAGATTCTCCCCAAAAAACTCATACGTGGGCAGCAGGAGCTGCCCCAAAGGAAAGAGGCTGCTTCGTGGCATCAGAGGTAGAGCTCCAGCCAGGGAGTACATGTACTGGTCTGGAGGTGGTGGGGTGGTTATGACTAATACTATAGAACCAACTCCCGCAGGGTAAAAGACGCTGTCTAGCCCGCCTACTATTGTGTTGGCCAAAAGGTTCGTTTGGGTTTTCCTGCAACATCCGATGAAAAAGCCTGAATGAACTTTCTGGCCAACCCAATACAAGCCAAGGCCAGTCAAGGGGGCGGCACCCTCACCCACTGAGCAGACACGTCCCTGAGCTTCTCACCCAGAAACACTTTGGGCTCCTAGTTCTCGACACCAGTGACCACTGTATAAGTGTCAACAAGCTGGCATGGGTCCAAGAGCAGTGAGAAAGGGCTGGGCGCTGGCTCTGGCCCAGAGACGCCTGCCTGGCTTGGACGATGCCCCACTGCGAACACTTCCAACCACACGTGGTACCATCCCAGGGGCGTCACAGGGCAGCTGCGCTCCAGGTGGTACAGGGGACGCGGTGACCCAAGCCTCTGGGTTTCCTGTTCCTCAGGGCTCGATGCTCAGGAAGCCCAAGAGACGCTTTCAGGTAAAGCCAGGGTTGAGGGAACAGGCTTTGGGACGTGCCTTGGTGTGCGGCCCCTGCTGTCTCACTTCGGCCCCATTACCAAGCCTCGCCTATGTCGGTGGTTGAAAGGATGACCCACCTCACAGGAAGATGGTTAAGGACTACGAGAGCAAAAGTCTGTAAACCACTCAGCTCCCCGTCACCCAGACCCTCACTTGAGGCTCCACAGATGACGGTTGCTATTACTACCATTACCAGTGCTCCTGGAGGAAGGAGGCCGGCAGCGCGGGCTCCCCGCTCCTCCCCAGCCCAGAGCAGGAGCCGAGTCCAGATCCTCCCGGGCCTTTTATCTCCCTTTTCTGCTCCACTCCCATCCCTTTCTCTCCCGTCACTGTCCTTTCTCCTCGGCCCCTCTCGGGAGCTTGCGGCCAGCTCTTTGGTTCGCTGGCAAAGGGCTATTCAGCTGTCACATCGCTCCTGCTTGATAAGCTCTGCAAACCATCCTGACTCTATTAAGACATCCGTCTGCCTACGCGGAGACCTCCCAACAGCTGGTGATCTTATCTGACGTTTGATTATACCAACTCTGACAGTTGTATTTGTTATACTCATCAGGGGAAAACTGGGACTGAGGAAGCCACAGCTGTCATCCCCATTTTTCACCTTATCGAGCTGAAAAGAGCTTCCTGGCTTTTATTTAAGTGGTGGTGGTTGGGGAGAGGGGAGGCTGGGTAGATGACACAGTGGGAGAACTTTGGAGCAGGTGACATTATCTGATGTGTAATTTTATGAGGGGAGAGCTGCTGCCACCCTGAAGCCCTGAAGACATACATACTCACACCTGGCCTGGGAGAGATCTCGAAAGGGCAGGAATGAAAGGCAGAAGGCCCCACTCCCGGTTGAGGGACGGGCAGGGCGGTGGGGGGCAGGAGCAGTGCAGGGGAGGACAGAAGGGGTCCTGGCACAGACACAAGAGGCAGGACAAAGGCAGCAAGAGTCCAGAGACTCTCCTTGAGGGAGACGGTGGGGAAAGAGGCCTGCAACAAGGAGATGGGGAGCAAAAGCTGGTCTGGTAGGGAGGACATCCAGACCAGTTCCTGCCCGGCCAGGGCTCAGGGGCAGGGAAGGGAGTATCAATGTCCAGGCTGTCTGTCAATTCATCCCTTTCCTTCTGTAGGGAGGTACTGGCCAGGGCGGTGGGGTCAGGGGGGAAGGTCCCCACTCTGTACATGAGAACCTGATGCATGAGAGAATTTGGCCATGATTATAGTGCAAAAGCCTGGAAAAAAACACGAAGGCTCCTCATAGCCTCCAGGAAGCAAAGTCTCAGCCTCGTGACTGGTGACTGACGGCAGACAAGCAGGCAGGCCTTCAACTCAGAGCCTGGGCTGGAGGCTCCAAGTCCCAGAGGCTGGCAGGCAGCTCTGCAGGGCCCTGGGCCAGCCTGTCGCCTGATCCCAAGCCAGGTTCTGGGCTCTCCCCCTTCTCCTGGGGGCTGACCCCATCCTGGACAGTAATGATCAGGCCACCCCTACCCCATGCCGCCCTGAAGAACAGCGCTTGGAATGCAGTGTATGGCTTGGGAAAAGGCTGCCACAGACCCTGCTTTACAAATATGCTCCCCTCCTTTAGACCTGCCTCATCACTTGGCTGGCCCCGCACATGCCCGGCTAGCTCTCTCCACTGAGGCCCAGCCCTGAAGGATTATCCTCCACTGGAATTCACCCCTGCCAGCCCTGGCCATGCTGGAGCCTCCTACCTTCCACCCTGCAAACTTACTCCCCCAGGCAGCTCAACCAGCACCAACTCTGACCACAGTTTACATTTGCTTGGTGACCCACAGTCATGGTGTGGACTCTTAGTCCCTAAGAACTTTCGAGATGGTATTATTAGCTTCACTTTGCGGAGGAGGAAACAGGCAGAGGGGTGGGCTCACTCTGACAGTCATGCAGCTGGAAACCATGAGGGCTGGGACTTAAACTCTGGTCTTACGACTCCATTATTCGTCAAGTATTATATTCCCTGAAGCTTCCCTGGTGGCTCCTCGGGAAAGAATCCACCTGCAGTGTAGGAGATGCTGGTTTGATCCCTTTGTCAGGAAGATCCCCTGGAGAAGGAAATGGCAACCTGCTCCAGCATTCTTGCCTACAGGTTTCCATGGACAGAGGAGCCTCGTGGGCTACAGTCCATGGGGTCACAAGAGTCACACAAGACTTAGCAACTAAACCACGACAACAACATCATTATTACTCCCACCCCTATGAGAAAAATCAGCTTCCTGGAGTTCAGGGCTCAAAAGCCTCAAGCACCTCTTCTCGTTAAACTGTCCACTCCCTTAAGAGTTGAGGAACATCACTTCATCTTTCTGGGGCTGGTACCCGGCTACACAGGGGATGCCAATGAGCAGAGTGAATTTGACAGCCTGCATGAAAACTGGTTCCTCCCTCCATGGACAATCTCTGCACAGAAGGGTTTGAGCCTGGAGGAACCGGCTCTGCCCTGCCTGGTCCCAGGTCCAGGACTTACCCCGAAGGAAGTACTTGAAGGTCTCTTTCATCATTTCCTTGCAGATCTCAGGATGGGTGATGCTGTTGAGCAGGTGCCGCCGGTCGGGCTGGTTAAAGATCAGGTCGCCCAGGACCTTGCGATCGATGTCGCCGTTCTCCAGCAGGACCTCGGTGCCAAAGGCCTCCACGATGCGCCGGTGGGCTGGGTATCCCGGCTGGACAACTGGGGCAGGAAGAGGAACCTGGGTCATTCTCTGGAGCCTCCAGGCCAACAAGGACACTCCCAGGGGCTACAGGCAAAATGATGGGGCAACCCAGGGGTGCTTCTTTCAGCTGGAGCAAAAACAAAATGAGGGAGACTTCCTTGATGGTCCAGTGGTTGAGATCCACCTGCCAATGCAGGGGACGTGGGTTCGATCCTTGGTTCGGGAAGATCCCATGTGCTGAGGGAGCCACTAAGCCCACATGCCGTAACTACTGAGCCCGTGTGTCTAGAGTCTGTGCTCCACAACAAGAGAAGCACCACACTCAGAAGCCTGTGCACCGCAACCAGAAAGCAGCCTTCTTTCGCTGCAACTAGAGAAAAGCCCGTGCAGCAATGAAGACCAAGTGTAGCCAGAAATAAATAAGTAATGTTTTAAAAATCAGAGGAGGGAAAGCAGTTAGGGAGGGGACCAGAGTACACAGAATCCCTCGTGTTGGTCATGGGGTGAGGGGAGGGGGAGGGAAGAGTGAGCAGAAGAGGGGGGGCCACAGGGGCTGGGAGCAGGAGGCCAGGCTGATGGGAAAGGCCTGTGAAAAGGTGAGGCCTGATGGAAGGAAGGAAGCAGAGAGGAGCTGCAAGGTACAGCTGTGCCCACAACTCACTGTGCCGGGCAATGATGTCCACATCGATCACCGCACAACCCAGCTGCTGGAACACCTGGATCACTGAGCTCTTGCCTGAAGCGATGCCCCCTGTCAGGCCCACCAGGAACATCTTCCCAGGAAGGAGGGAGGTCGGTGAGACCAAGAACCAGGAGTCTGGAGTCACAGAGGCCAAGCTCCCCAGTGGTGAGGGTCCTCCACAGGAACGCCAGAAGGACCTGCCCATGGGACAGAGCAGGCCTGGTCAGTGTGGGGCCAAGAGGCTGAGGGAAGGTGAAGCAAAGGCAGGCAAAGCAAGGCAGACACAGCCTGGCCAGGCAGTGCCACGGCTTGAGCTTCAGGGGCTCTGGATCCACCTGAGACAGAAAACTCTTTACCGGGAGGCCTCCGGTATTTTAAAAACATTCACAAAGAAGGCAAACTAACACACTATGTAAATTTAGCCATCAAAACGCTGAGCAGGAAGAGCAAGGTCAAGTGCTGTTAAGCAGACAGAGCTTTCTGGAGGCGGCGATACCCCACTGAGGGCAAACTTCCCACAGGAAGGGGACAGCTGTCCCTCTGGGGTGAACCCCAGCCTCCGCTTCCTCGTCTGGACAAGAGGCTCACAAGAGGAAATGGCCTGCTCGTGTGCCCTAGCGCTAGAACTGGGACAGCCTGGGCAGCTGGTTGAGACTGAGAGGAATAATCCCAACTCCTCATCGAAGAAGTGACCGAGGTGAGGAGCCCAGCCACAGGCAGGCTGGGTGGCCACTTAGCCCAAAGTTTGGAGAAGGATGGAGCATGCCAAGAATAATGAGGAAAGGATGACAGGCTTGGCAGGGAGATAGCCTTAAACCTGGCGTCGTGACTTGCGGCTCTCAGACGGAGAAGTTGCAATACAGCCCAGAGGCTAGAAGCATGTATCCCTTCAAATTCAGCTCCTCCACTTACATGCCATGCAATCCAGGGCAAGTCACTTGCCTCTGGGAACCTCAGTTTTCTCATCCATAAAATGGGGTAAAATGGGGACGACAGAACCTGCCTCCTAAGGCCGTTGTGCAGAAACTCTGCAGACTGACTGAGAAAATGCATCTGTAGCCCTTAGCGCACTACCACTCACATGGTAAATAACCAGGAATGGAGGTGAGGGTGCTGGTGCAGGGTGGACGCTGGGGGTTATGCTCTTGTGGCAAGGCACGGAAAGGAAAAAAGACTTTCATGAAATAAGGTCTCCATTCCTGCAACTGCAGACTCTCACCATAGATTTTAAGCTATGTTGCATTTTCAGTAAACATGGTTACCATGTCCTGGACTTTGTTCCCAAGCTGGGAGAAATTAGATCAAAGGCCAGGTCTCTCTCATCCTTCCTTCAGAAGTGTCAAAGGAAGCATTTCCAGGACCTTGAAATCTGTCACAGGACTTTTTTTTTTGGTTAAACAGCAGACTTACTGTCCTGATTACACTTTGCTTGAGCTTATATTCCAGTAGTCATGTACGAATGTGAGAGTTGGACCATAAAGAAGGCTGAGTGCCAAAGAATTGATGCTTTCAAACTGTGGTGCTAGAGAAGACTCTTGTGAGTCCCTTGGACAGCAAGGAGATCAAACCAGTCAATCCTAAAGGAAATCAACCCTAAAATACTCATTGGAAGGACTGATGCTGAAGTTGAAGCTCCAATACTTTGGCCACCCGACACGAACAGCTAACTCACTGGAACAGACCCTGATGCTGGGAAAGACTGAGGGCAAAAGGAGAAGAGGGCGGCAGAGGATGAGATGGTTGGATGGCATCACTGATTCAACAGACATGAACTTGGGCAAACTCCAGGATGGTGAGGGACAGGGAGACCTGGCGTGCTGCAGTCCAGGGGGTCACAAAGAGTCAGACACGACTGAGCTACTGAACAACAATACTGAAGTGAGCCTGCCTCTCCTGAGGACACAGCAGTGATGGGGAGGCAGCCGCTTGGACGTGGGCAGGCTGGCTGGGTGGCTCGGGGTGACACCAACCTAGAAGTTGAAATCTGCCCGGGCTCATTCTCATTCAGGGAAGCCTGGGATGGAGACAGGAAAATATCCACCAGTCACCATCCAAACGTAGTTCTGACTAAATTATTAAACCGTTTACAAAGACTGCTCCTCAATCTCTGAGACTGGAGTTGCCCTCAGGTAGGTTTCCCCACAGCTTACAAAAGAGGAGTTAAGGGTTCAGCTGTGAAAGAATTTGTTTTTGGTCCACTCAGCTGATGCTTTGAAATGGAACACCCAACAGCGGCATTCTTCATCCCAATGGTCTCCTATTGTCCCTAAAGCCCTGGGTCTGCTCTTCTGCTGAAGACACACCTGGAGGCACAGAGTGGGGCCGGAGAACTGGCCTCAGCTGAAGGAAAGGACGGGGCCTGCTTCTCCGCAGGGGCCTGACACCTCATCAGTGAGAGCAAGCCGCTGCCACCTGGTCAACCGAGTGTTCTGAGTTGGGTAAGGGAGCCTGGAAGACCACGTGGCTGAGCAGACCTCACCTCCTGCCTGCACACAGGACAGGACCCTTCTGGAGACCTACTGCACCAGGTCTCAGGGGAGAGGGGTGGAGGCACCCAGGGAGTTCTGCTGTGTCCCAGGGCTTGGGACGGGCTATTTGTTTATGATGGTACAGACTGAGAACCAGAGAAGAGGGGACTTGCCCAGGATCACAACTAAAAGCAGAGCCTGGATGGAAATCAGGGCTCCTAACTCTGTGTCCAGACCTCTGCCTTCATGTACTCAGAGAATGGGAAATTAACTTACATTTAGATTCAGACGAAATAAGGAGGGTGCGTCTGTCTACAGGGGCCGAAGAAAAATGATTTCTTAATGATCACACTGGTTTCCCTCTGCAGAACAGGGGGCCGAGTCTAAGGCATGACCACCAGGGCACAGGCTCAGTGTCTGCCCCTGGCTCCTGGGGTAACCTAGTGAGGATCCCCCCTTCTTGGGGCCCTGGCTGACAATCTGTAGAAACAGACTCACAGTGGCTTGGCCTCCGCTGGGAGGGGCGAGGGGATGGAGGCGTGCATGCCCTGGGAGGCTGTGAGCCCCTGGCTTAAAGACAAATACCAGCTGTTCCAGTCCCATAAGTCCCTCCATAGCTTGCTCCCTCACAAACCGCTGACTGAGCCCCTCTGGGCTTTGCAGCAACCAAAGTGAAACCCAGGTCTTGCCCCTCAGGAAAGCTTGGTGAGACAGACAGTAACAAATGAAACCAGCCAAGAAGAGAACACTGACAGGTGACAGAAAGCTGTCACATGGTACCCACTTTGGGGCTGGGGAGTGCCGTTCTGCCCCCAGGGGCCGCCCGGACCCTCAAGGCTCAGCAAGGAGGAAAGGTTTAGGTTCCAAGCTGCCTGGAAGTCAGGCCCCTGGTCCCACCCAGACCTCCCCCGTAGCTCTGCCCCAGGCACCTACAGGAGCGGTGACCACCTCTGACATCCTCTTCCTGGTGTGGCTCAAAATTCATCACTCTGTAGAATCCGCTCCAGTTCCCCTCACGGCACTGCCATCCTAAAGCTGGCTGTGATCTGAATCCCCTGTGAAACTTTAGAAAAAGTGTAGAAGAAACCCAGCGTCCACCCTAGGCCCCTCTCTCTGAATCTAGGGCGCAAACCCGCGTCCCAGCCAATCAGACACCAGAACCCCGGTAAAAATGGAAGGCCGTGGACTGGAGTTGAGAGGCCTGGTCCCAGCCTCTGCACTCTGCCAGAAAACTAGCTGTGATTTTGGGAAGCCTCCTCGGCAGCCTGGCCCAAGGTGGGAAGTGCTCCGAAGAGAGAAACAGCGGAGCTCCAAACACCTGGCCCCGTCTGCTCCTCTGTCTCCACACCTGTAAACATGGGGCTGGACTTCCAGCAGGAACAGCAGCAGCCCCGGGGTAGGCTGTGAGTCACGCTGGTGTGTCCTTCCTCCCCTCCTGTGGTCCAGCGAACTTCCCAGGGTGACCAAGGAATGACAGGCCCACTGGTGGCCGGCCGTCTCCCTCCTCAGCACCCAAAGCTGTTCAGAGCGTTGGCTGAGCTGGAGAAGGAAGGACAACACCAGGGCCCACAGCGACAAAGAGAAGCCAGTGAGTGGGAGCTGGATTCCAGAACTGATTCCGGGCCTGGGATCCCGGAGGGGGTGAGGGGAGCCACATCCAGTCTTTTCTTGTCCCTCTGTCTCCACATCAATGGGAGGCAGCAGGGAGTAAAGAAAGGGTAAGGACTGGGATTGGGGGAGGTCTTCAGCCCTGTGAGGTGACGACAGAATTCTGTTGTGCTCCACTACTGCTGGGCTCCTTGGTTTTAACCTCTTGGGCCCCCATGGTCTGGAGATGACAAAGAAAATACATTTGGGGAAGGTTGATCTCCCTTGGAATCTCCCCTGGCAGGGTTTCTTAGGGAACAATGAGTGGACTGCTTCACGGGCCTCCAGACGGCCCCGTGCCATCTGGGGAATTCTCAGTCCACCATGCCCACCCTGCTAACCTAAGCCACCGCACCCTAGACCCCTGCAGAAGCCCGTGACCTGGCAACCCCTCCCCCCAGTCCCTGCCTCACTTCTCTCAAGGCAGCCAGGCTCGTGGCTTAACGTGAACATCTGCTCCTGTCATTCCCGTCTAAAATCTTCGATGTATTTCTCCTCCTCCTCGACTTCGGAGGTCTCTGGGTCCTGTGATACCTCTCACTGTC
This sequence comes from Bos indicus x Bos taurus, assembly GCF_003369695.1. Lineage (NCBI taxonomy): Eukaryota > Metazoa > Chordata > Mammalia > Artiodactyla > Bovidae > Bos > Bos indicus x Bos taurus. The sequence continues at coordinate 45,787,399 of NC_040094.1, forward strand.
TACCCCCGCTCCCATCCCCTCCGCCACTCCTCGTCCACACCTGTGCTCGTCACGTGTGCCTGCTGCCTGTCCCTGAACACGCAGGCTCTTTCCTACCTTGGAGCCTCCACGTCTGTGGTTCCCCTGTCCGCCACCCTCACCTCCTGGCTGACTCCTCGAGTCATCCCTTCAGCCAATCAGGCACCAGGCACTGTTCAGAACAAGGGCGCCTGCCCCCACGGAGCTCACACTCCACTGAAGGAGGTAGTTGGGGAGGTATAGAAACAGAAAGGTCACAATATGTGAAGCAGTGCTAAGTGGGGGAGGGGATCAGGAAGGATGGGGGTCCTTGCTTTAACTGAGGGACCAGAGTGGTCACTCTGAGTCAGGACCTGACAGCAGCAGGGAGCAGGTCACCTCTCTCAGTACAGCCTCGTGCCCCTCTTAATCCACACTGGGCCCCTCACACCTCTCACCACTTCCTTTTCTCTTCTTCCCTTGTGCCCACCCGGCTTTGTACTTCTGTTTGCATGATGATGATTAGATAAAATAAGCTCCACAAGGCCACAAGCTGTGTCCAGCGCTTGGACCTTTTGTCCCTAGCATCTAGTCCAGGGTCTGTCACTCACCAGGTGAGTGATATTGGTCACCTTATTTAACCTTCCTTTGAGTTATTTAACCCTCATCTGTAAAATGGAGCTAAGGAGCCCTACTCTTGGTTGCCATGAAAAGTAAATGAATTAATATATGTAAAGTGCTTAGAACAGTACTTAGCACCCACGGAGCTCTCAACCAAAGCTCCCTTTTCATTTGGATAGTGTTTGCTGATCATCGTAGAATGAATAACAGAACAACTCCATGAGCAGGGAAGGGGACCGGAAATACTTGGGGTCACATTCTCCCTTCATCGGCACAGGGGAGGCTCCCAGCATGCTCCTCTATCCATGAGAACACACTGCTCTCTGCTAGTAAATCCCTCCTGGAGAAAAGTGGAGACAAACAGAACCCCCGGCGGCTTCAAGCAGAGTAAGGGACTGATATGTGAATGGACACTCTCTGCTCCCTCAGGAGAGCTCAGGGCTTGGTTGGGAGCGAGTTCTCTTGTTCTGCGTCTCCCAAGCAACAGCCCCACACCTGCCGGCTGGGGCCAGGAGACTGCTCCCTCATTAACTTCCAGCCTCCTTCCTCCTCTGCAGCCTCTCAGGATTTCACCCTGGGCCGGCCTGACCGGCCACGAGTCTTTCCTTTGATTTACTTTCCAAAGCGGGTGTATCCACTTTGCTCCAATGATCAATATAATCATTCATGAAAACGAGTTGTTCCCTACCTTGGGACCCAATTATTTTCTTGTGGAACCAGAGGTTGCAAAAATATATTGTTTTCCAGTTAACTAGTAAGTGCTATTTTTATCTACGCTTTCCCCCTCCTGATCTTTCATTATTGGTGAGAGGCTGCTGTTTAAACCTGAGTCCAAGTTCTCCTCATCCGCTGGACCTATATTACACCAGCACCTCCTCCTCCGGGTTGCCAGGAGCTGGAGGGAGTCCCCAGAGCAGGTGTGGCGCTCAGCCTGCCTCTCCCTCTGCCCTGCCACCACCAAGGGAAGGCAGGTCTTTCTTCTACAGCCCCCTCCAGGCACACACCACTGCTCCAGGGAGGTTTTATGGGTGGACAGGGAGGTTGTTGGAGAAGGCAATGGCACCCCACTCCAGTACTCTTGCCTGGAAAATCCCATAGATGGAGGAGCTGGGTAGGCTGCAGTCCATGGGGTCGCTAAGAGTCCCACACGGCTGAGCGACTTCCCTTTCATTTTTCACTTTCATGCATTGGAGAAGGAAATGGCAACCCACTCCAGGGTTCTTGCCTGAAGAATCCCAGGACGGCAGAGCCTGGTGGGCTGCCGTCTGTGGGGTCACACAGAGTCGGATACGACTGAAGTGACTTAGCAGCAGCAGCCCCAGCAGGGAGGTTGTTTGGACTGGACAACTATGCTAGTGCCACACAGAAAAAAGATCACAGGGAAGGCCAAACCCCAGGGGCTGTGAAGTCAAGGGCCTCGGCTGGGATGGCAGCCACGTGGCCTTGGGCAATATTCTCCAGCGCTGTGGGCTTCTGTGTCCTTACATATAAAATGGGATTAATAATGACTACTTGGGACTTTCCTGGTAGTCCAGCGGTTAAGACTCCAAGCTCCCAATGCAGGGGACCTGGGTTCAATCCCTGAGGGGGAGCTAGGATTCTGAATGCTGCATGGCCCAGTCAATAATAACTACGCACAGGGGTTTCATCAGGGCTGAACGAGGTACATATGCCACCATCGCCTCATCTTTCCTAACTCCACGTGTGACACGTCTGTGGTGGCGGTCTACTCCTTTCCCTGAAGGGCACCTCTGTCCTTTCAGCTGCTCAACCCCAAACCCTGAGCATCCTTCCGGTTCCTCTCTCACAATCTTCATCCAACCCACCTGCCCCCTGCCAGCTCTACCTCCCAGACACGCCTGGTTCCCCCCAGCCCCGAGTCTGGCTCCCAGGTCACTGCAGTGAGTGATCTGCTGCCGCCTTTGCGCCCTGACAGTCTGCTGGTCACACAGCAGCTAGTGTGATCCTAATTCAGATCACATCACCTCTCCGTCTCAGAGTTCCTGTCTGTCTCCGGAGAGACTCAGCTCCAGCCTCTCTGGGCACCTCCTCCCACTCCTCCCATCAAATGAGACTCTCCAGTCATCTTGGCTCCTTGCTACCCCTTGACTGTGTTGGGCACCTCCCACTTCGGGCCTGTGGACATGCTGGCTGTTCCTTCCACATGCAGGACCCTTTTCCCAAAGGTCACAAGACCCCTTTCCCCTTCTCTGTCCCACTGCTACCCAATTAGACTGTCCTGAATATATAAAGTAGCATCCCTCTGTTTCCCTCATGTTCCACTTTTCTTCACTGCGCTTATTATCACCCCTCAATATGTCTACGTGATTATTTGATGTAATGTGCCTCTCCCCCTAGAATCCGAGCACTATTGTATTTAAGGTGCTTAAAACAGGGCCCAATAAGTAGAAGGGCCTCAAAAAGCATCTACTGAATACACAAAGTGTTAGTCGTTCAGTTTGCAACCGTACAGACTGTAGCCCTCCAGGCTCCTCTGGCCACGGAATTCTCCAGGCAAGAATATTGACGTGGGTAGCCATTCCCTTCTCCACAGGATTTTCTCGACCCAGGGATCGAACTCTGGTCTCCCGCATTTTGGGTATTTTTTACCATCCGAGCCACCAGGGAAGCCCCTGAATACATGAAGCACACAGCTAAATGTCCAGCTCATGGGTAAGCAGGGTTAGGGTTAGTTGCTCATTCTGAGGCAGGAGGCAGATGCCCCTACCCCCACCCCCCAGGGTAAAAAAAAAAAATGGAGATTCATTCTCTATTGACCAAAAAACTCCAAGACGTTAATAGCAGGACAATTAAGGGAGGAGGCTGGACCCTGCAGAGACCACATATTTCTCATTCCTGAAGTCAGGAGACCTCCCTGAACACACGTGGGCCGAAAAGGTTCCTAGGAGGCCAAAGGGGAATCATGTCAAGGGATGATCTACCCAGATGCTTTTTCGGTAGGATCCATCTTGGCTAAAAGATGCGTACGCCCACATGGAAGGATCTTAAGATATAACGAATATGGACCGTGAACCAGGCAAATCATAATGACTGGCCAAAGGAAATAGGGAAGAAATACCCCAAAAAAGTAATTCAAACTACCACGAAGGCGAGACTCAACAACTCAGGGACCCTCCCTTTGAGTCTGCCCCGTGTGTCTAGCCACACGTACTGTACTCTTTCCTCCTAATAAATACTTTACTTGCTTCACTACTTTCCATCTTTGTGGAAATTCTTTTCTGCAGAGCTGAAGGGCCAGGGCCCTTGTCACTTACCACTGGTCTAGTGGCTAGGATCCAGTGCTTTCACTGCCGCGACCCAGCCTCAACCTCTGCTTGGGAACCCAAGCCCCACTCCAAAGCCACTGCAGGCTGAGGTCACATGAGATCAATTCTAGCAAATATACAGGGATACATACATGAATTAAAAGAAAATGTTCCACTCAGCTTATTAAGAGAAGCATTTCAAATAAGAGTTAGGTTTAACAATGATTAAAACTAGTTGTTTTGGTCAGTTTTGTACTTTACAATTTTGGAACTCAGTCTAAAAGAAAATGTTTAACGGTATGACAACACAATTTTCAAAAATGTTTTAGTTTTTATAAGTATTTTTGTAGCAGAGCAGAACAACAAACCAAAGACTTTCAAGTATAAAACTGATTTGACTAGAAAAAGAAATTCTGCGGAGGAAATTAAGTGGAAATAGGAGTTTAAGGAGGAAAAAGTAACATGTAAAATTTCAACTGTTCAATAAAAGCTGGTTCATGTAATCTTTTGCAAGGATGAGGGAACATCAAATCACTATGGCATTTAGATTCCTTTGCAGACTTAAGTGCCTTGACAGTTTCATTTTTAAGATGTCAATATTTACAATTAACCAGAAATCACGGTCTTTGCAACTATTGAAACTTTCAGAGAAAAATTTAAGCAACCTAAAAAATGTGAAGAGTGGGTAGTTTTCGAAAGGAAGCTGAGCTCAATGGCTACTGCTGGCCTGCCTTCAGTCGTAAAGGCACAGGAACCAAGTGAGGTTCTGAGCCCTTTGAACACGCTTCCCATAAGGACAGATTCAGACCTTGCTCAAGAGACAGAAGAGGATTTGGGGGGAATTTAGGGCCCTCGTAAGGGAAAACTACCCCAACCGGCCTGTCCACTTCCTATCTCTATTATGTTACCATGTCCCCAGGCTTGTCTGCACCCTGCCAAATCCATCTGATTTACTTAGGCAAATCTGCACTCCCGGCCCCAAAGAAAACACATTTCAAAGCTTTCCATTTCCTCAACTTTAAAACTAGGACTCAATTTCAAGGTTCATTCGGGTGAAAATTTCCCCATAACTAAGAGACAGAAAATTTTTTGCAAATTTCGTAAACAAACTCAGCGCCAGAGGCGCCAACGCCTCCATTTGGGGAGCGGGGAGAGGGGAGAGAAGTAGGCTGCCCTTTTCATCAACGCAAGAGTTGGGAACTCCACGCCATCAATGTTTCACGTGAGCAAACAAGAGTCGGAGCGGTACCCACAGTCACACAACTGGAAATGGCAGAGGCTGGATTCAAAAATCAAACAGATCTGACCACAAAAGTCTGAAGTGCAGGGGGTGGTTATTTAGTCTCTAAGTCGGGTCGACTCTTGCGGCTCCATTGACTGTAGCTGCCAGACTCCTCTGTCCATGGAATTCTCCAAGCAAGAACCCTGGAGTGGGTTGCCATTTCCTTCTCCAGGGGAGCTTCCCATTCCAGGGATCGAACCCGGGTCTCTGAACTCTGCAGGCAGATTCTTTACCGAGTGAGCTACGAGGGAAGCGGCTTTGGCCTAAACCTTGGTTTAAATTCACTATTTCCACTGCTTTCTAGTTGTAAACCTGTCTCCACAGCTCTAAAACATCACCTTACTTAGTAGGGTTGTTGTCAAGGCAATGAGCCACGGAGGTAAAAGCGTTTGACCAAGAGCTGCTACATAGTATGTGCTCAATAAACTGTAACCGAGGCTCAAAAGAAAGGCGCGTATTCTACGCCAGCCCAGCACCACTACTGCGCCGAGAATACGGCGCCTGGACACAATGCCTCCAGGCTGGACGAAGCCCTTCAAGCGCGGGAGCCTGAACGCCAGAGTAGACAAAGCGGCCCCAGGGGCCGCAAACCGGCCAGCCCCCTAACCCGGGTCCGGCCGCTCCCATTTGCCCATGCGGCGCGCTACGTACCCTGGGACTCTGACACGGCTTGGCCGCCGCCGCTCGCCCAATCTCAGAGGCGCTTACTGGGTGGCTCTCTGAAGACAGGCGGGGCCTCGGGAGCGCGCGCACGTGGACCGGACGTCCGGCCAGCTGAAGGTGGGCGGGGCCGGCGACTGGGGGCGGGACCCGGAAGGCGCCCCTCCCTAGCGTGCTGGGCAGGTGGGGATCGCAGGATTATTCTGCTCTGGGCGCTAAAACATTCCCAAACTGGAAGAAACCCGGGGCGGGCGGGGCCTAGCTTCAAGTTCAGGACTGGCCACCACTAGCTGTGCAGCCTCTGGCAATGGTTAACAATAGCCATGGTAGTGGCTACTGCCAAGTCTTAACAGCACTCTGTAAGCATTCTCATTGAATCTTCACAGTCCTTGAGGTAGATACCATTACCATCCCCATTTTTTAATTATTTTGGCCTGGCTGGGCAGCTTGTGGGATCTTAGTTCCCCGACCAGTGATTAAACTCCACCCTCATCAGTGAAACTGCAGAATCCTAACCACTGGACTTGTTGCAGGAAGGGGAACCCCTTCCAGGGCCTGAAACTGGGCTCTTGTCTAACACTTGGAAATGAATTGTCCGAGGAGATACATGTGGTGACAAAGCAAGAGATTTTATTGGGAAAGGGCTCCCAGCCGGAGAGCAGCAGAGTAAAGGAACCCAGGAGAACTGCTCTGCCACGTGGCTCGCAGTCTCTGGTTTCATGGTGATGGGATTGTGCTGTCTTTAGCCAATCATTCTGACTCAGAAGTCCTTCCTGGTGGTGGACACCTTGTTCAGCCAAGATGGATGCCAGTGAGAAGGATTCCAGGAGGTGGTCAGACATGTGGTGTCTCCTTTGGACCTTTCCCGAACTCTTCTAGTTGATGATGGCTTATTAGTTCCGTGTTCCTTACCTGGACTGTCTATCGTAAAACAACTCACGCAAATGGTTACTATGGTACCTGGCCAGGGTGGGCTGTTTCAGTCAGTGTGCTTCCTCTAACAGACTGCTAGGGAATTCCCAGAAACTGACATTTTAAAAAAGATATATTTATTTACTTGGCTGTGTAGGGTCTTAGTTTTGGCACGTGTTATCCTTTGTTGTGGCACATAGCATAGATTCTCTAGCTGTGGTATGCAGGCTCGGTAGTTGTAGAAGCTGACATATAAAGGTTAATCCGTTTACCATGAATATTGGCTATGGAGCTCATTCTATGCTTACAACCCTAGCCAAGTCACTTAGCCTCTCTGCTCTTTCGAAATGCAAATATTGGCTACTGTGCTGCTTGTTGAAAGAATTGAAAATACATAAAAGCACCTAAGGGTGCTCCACATATAGTTCAGTTCAGTTCAGTCGCTCAGTCGTGTCCGACTCTGTGACCCGATGGATTGCAGCACGCCAGGCTTCCCTGTCCATCACCAACTCCCAAAGCCTACTCAAACTCATGTCTATTGAGTCGGTGATGCCATCCAACCATCTCATTCTTTGTCATCCCCTTCTCCCGCCTTCAATTTCCCCCCAGCATCAGGGTCTTTTCAAATGAGTAGGTGGTCCTTAACTCAGACCCTGCCTCCGCCTCCCTCTTCCTAAACTGTCCCTCTGCTTTCAGCGGCAAGGCAGGAAGCTTGTCTTCACCGCTAGTGTGCTCAGCGCCTGGCCCAGGGTCCAGCATACGAGGGATCCAATAGATTGAAGGAGGAAGTAACCCAACATCTTTCTCTGATCACTCCAGTCCCTGAAACCTTTCTTCTTGAGGTCAGAAGCACTGACTGACATCACCCAATGAATAGGATTGCATCTCATGATCTAAGGGGCCATTTGGTCCAAACACCTGTTCAGCGTTTGAATCTCCTCCACATCATCTCTGCTTACTTTACTTGGACAAGTCCAGTGTCGGTGAATGCACTGTCTTTCCAGACAGCTTCATGATGTCTCTGAAATTCAATCTTGGCCGTTTTTCCTTAGGTAACATCTCTTCTATTCCACAGGGTCATATTAAAACAATTCTAATTCCTATTCTATAGAGCTAATGGCCCAGTCCTCTTCCTGGACTATACAACTTTCAGATAACCTCACTATGTGGTTCTCAATCTCTTGCCTACTTCTGTCATGTCAGAAGGATACCCAGATGCCCCCCACCCCCATCCCCATCAGTAACAATGACTGACCACGGCAGTAATAGAAATAAGATGCCTTCGCCTCCCCCAGGGTATCAGGCTATTCCGAGGGGCGTATTGTTAGGCAATCCCTTCAAGATAATCCTTTTCCCCTCTGGATTCTGCCTTACAGTATTATGAGCTAGCGATGTACAAGTGGGGGCTCTAATTAGCCATCTTTGTGGTCCAATCTGCCAACAGCAGCTGCATCTCTGCTCTGGGGTGATCCTGGAGGCTGAAGGGCAGCTTCAGGGGCTTCAACCCAGGAACTTCCTCTGAACTGAAGCTCTGTCTTTGCAGTTTTGAGGTGATGTCATCCAGGAGTTTTTCAGCTCAAACACATACGCTCTGTTATTTTGGATGGCAGTTACTTTCAGCTGGCTTGGACTGCGTACACAATCTTACTTCATCCTGATAATGACCTGCATCTCAGTCACCCCTGTGTCCTTAGCATCTAACATGACGCCCAGACCACAGAGCTACTTTAAGTTGTTTGGTGCCCTCCGAGTCCAGTAGAGATGACTCCTTTGACTCCTAGGTCTTTGACTCAGTTCTTAAAATTAAACTTACTTTCCGTATATTTATTTTAAATAAATATTAATATGCAATTAACCTTATACTATTCCTCACAAATATCATTAATATTTATTCTTTATTAAATAGCTTAAAAGAAAAAAAAAGACTTCCCAGCTGGGAGATAAAGTCCAAACTCTGAAGATGAGCCTGAAACTCAAGGCTTTCTATGACCTGGCCCCTGATCACTCCTCCAAACATATGTTCTACCATATGTCTTACCATATGTTCCCCCTTGGGAAAGGCAAAGGAAGAAGGCAATTTAGTTACTGCACTAGACTTTGCATGAAAACAACAGGTTCAAGTCCAAGCTCATCCTTAGCAGCAGTGAAACACTGGACAAATCATTGAACTTCTGTTCTTCTCATCGTAAAACAAGAATTATAGCAGCCCTGTTTACTGCACAGAGTCAAAGAAAACAACTGATGGTAGGGATCAAACGAGACAGTAGCGTGTGAGCTCATTTTGTGAGGAATAAAGTGCTTTATGCACATGAGTGGTCACCATACCATGTGCTCCTGCCTCTGCCCCTTGTCTGCGTTTCCACATCCTGAAGCACTTGTCACTTCTCACTATTCACTCATTTATCCGGTCATACATTAATTAATCCAACAAATATTAATTGAGGGCTTGGACTTCCCTGTGGCTCAGTAGTAAAGAAGCCCCCTGCAATGCAGGGGACATGGGTTGGATCCCTGAGTTGGGAAAGATCCCCTGGAGTAGGAAATGGCAACCCACTCCAGTATTCTTGCCTGGGAAATCCCATGGACAGAGGAGTCTGGCGGGCAATAGTCCATGGAGTTGAAAAAGAATCGGACATGACTTGTTAAACAAGAACAAAAAACAATAGTGTGCTGGCCCAAATGATAAAAAAGTGAGGAAAACCCAACCTGTTCTGTCTTCATAGAACACAGGGTCTTGGGGTGGGTGGGGGGAAATGGTTGCAAATTGAACAACCACACAAACTAAAGTAAAACTGCAGAGAGACTTCTCTGGTGGTTCAGGGGCTAAGACTTGGTGCTTTCAATGCAGGGGGCCTGGGTTCAATCCCTGGTCAGGGAACTAGATCCCTTGTGCCACAACTAAGAGTTTGCGTGCAGCAACTAAAACCTGGTGCAGCCAAATAAATAAATAATTTTTAAAATTAATAAACTTAAAAACTGCAGCTGTGACTCCAGCTCAGGAGTGGGTCCAAAGGGCCCTCCAAAATGATCATGATGGGGGAATCCAGGGCTTAAGTTGCATCCAAGGCCTGGTTTGAGTCCTGCTTTCTCTAGGAAGCTTTTTCTAACCACCCTGGCCCAGAGGTCTGCAGTGCCTGCCCCACCCCCATCTTTAGTTAACTTATCTATCCAGTTCATTTAATCACACCCAGTCAGGCCTTGTTATTTTGGTATCAAGTGTGCCTGGTTTTCCCGATTTCACTGGAAGTGCCTTCTGGGCAGGGAATGCCTGGCACTCTTTTAAATCCCACAGCACCAAGCAGAAGGCTGAGCCCACTGTGGTCCAGGGACCTGGTTTATCAGGGACTGTCACATGGAAAAAGGATGCCCTTTCTGAGCGTGAGTTCTAGGGGGGGACAGGGAGCTACCAAAGACCATCTCTCCAGCCCCTATTTCACAATCGAGCCCACTAGCCCTGTTTTTCAGAGGAGAAAAGCTCTTTCCTAGGAAAGCCAGGATGTTGCCCAGTATGATCTTTCTCCAACAAAAATTGCATCATCTTTCTCCCCAGTTAAAATCCTTCCATGTCTCACACTCTTCAGGGTAAAGTCCAAACTCTTCAGTATGGCAGCTGCATCCCTTCCCAGTCTGACTTCTGGCTGCCTCTCTGGTCTCAACTTCCAAAATGCTCCTCACACTCCAAGCTGGCCACATCATTCTCCTTTGTGATACCTCCAAAGCAGCCACTTTCATTCCTTCTGCCTAGGATGTCCACCCAGTCTGTCTGCTTCTGCTACCAAAACTCAGCTCAGCCGTCTTCTCCAGAACCCCGTTCCCCAGGTTAAGGATTCCACCTCTAGGCTCCTGCTACATCCTGTGGCCACCCCTCAACTCTTTTCTGCACTGTGTTCTGTCAGACCAGACACCTTCCAACTGATGGAGGGACCGAGGGAGGGGACTGTGTTGGTCCATCCCTAATTGTCTACCTTCTGCCCCAGAGCCCAACACATCAGGACATGAGTGTTCCAAGCCACTGGCTAAATGAATCATAAAGGTGACCTGGCTCATGCCTTCCTAGGCCCATCTGAAGAAAGGGATCTCTGATCTGCTGGGAGCACAGCAATGACCTTGATCTGTGATGGACATCATGAGAAAGGTTGTTTTTTGATCACCAGGAGTGATGCTGACTTTCTGGGAGGGGAAAACACTTTACTGCTCTGTGTGCACTGTCTCAGATGAGGACACTGAGGCTCAGAAAGGATAAGTGAGTTGCCTAAGTGACTTGGTGGGTCACAGGCAGAGCTAGGACTTAGAAGCCAGGGAGTTAGAATCTGGAACCTACTCTTAATGACTATATTCTCTTGTCTCCAGTAATAATCGAGAAGGAATAATGGAGGTATGAACACTAGGAGTAAATTCCAGAATCTGCGGAGGTTTACAGGCACATCCTTCAGCTATCCTTTGGGGCCTGCTGTACCTTGCTCACTTGTATGAGGCTCTTGCCAGAATGGGTGGGTAGGAAGAGCCAGCCGAGCTAGATGGGAAAACTGTGCCACTGAAGTGTGTTGAGGAGCTCAGAAAGCTGGGACCAAAGAAAAAAAGGAACAAGACTTAATTGAAAAATATGTAAAAACTATCTAGAATTACACAGGATTATATGCTTTTTTTTTTCATTTTTAAAATTATTTATTTTTGGCTGTGCTAGGTCTTTGTTGCAGAGCTCAGGCTTCTCACTGCAGTGGCTTCTCTTGTTGCAGAGCACAGGTTCTAGACCGCTCAGGCTTCAGTAGTTGTGGCACACAGGCTTAGTTACTTAGACATTCAAGTAAACTCAGGCATTGAAGTCACATGTGGCAAAATTCAGTCATTAAATGGACATTAAAAAAAAAAAAGGTGTTGGGGACTTCTCTGGTGCTCCAGTGGCTAAGACTCAGCACTCCCAATGCAGGGGGACAGGGTTTGATCCCTGGTCAGGGAACTAGATCCCACATGCTGCAACTAAGAGCCAGTACAACCAAATAAAAAAAAAAAAAAAGATATTTCTTAAATAAAATAATAAACATAAAGTTTTTAAAAAGGTGTTGAGAATTCCCTGGTGGTCCAGAGGTTAGGACTTGGTGCTTTCACTGCCAGGGTTAGGTTCAATCCCTGGCTGGGGAACTAGGAGTCTATAAGCCACCACGTGGCATGGCCGAAAAAAAGAAAAAAACAAACGAAGTGTCACATATACTCAATTTCTTTTTTTTTTTTTAATTTTTTTTAAAAAACGTAAAAATTTAAATTTTTACTATAGAGAAATCAGGAATCCTACGAAATCTAAGATTTTAGAAGATTCTAACTTGGATTCCAGAACCTTGGACTCATACTTGCATTCTGAGCTTGGTCACCTTAGTCACATTGCTTGCCTATCTACCAGAAAAGCTCTCCACTGAGCCAAAACTGCTTGGTTTGCAGTAAAATACCATGCAGGGTGTCTTACTTAAGCTTTAGATTGCAAGAATGGCAAGGGGCCAGACACCAGCACCATCATCCTCCATAATCACTCTTCATAAGCTCCATTTCATTAGCCTTCATTCAGCCTCCGCAAATCTGTAGGAAAAGAAAATATAGGGCTGGGAATTAGAATACCAGAAATGAGTGCTGGTCCGAGGTCTGCAACTAGGTATCGCTGGTTTTTTTTTTTTTTTTTTTTTAATTTTTCCAAGCACAGTTTTCTTCAAGCCTCCTTCACAAAGTCACATGAGCTATTATAACTGAAATACTTAGAAAAGTTAAATCCATCTAACACATGTAAGGCTTTATTATCTTCTCTGACCGCCTCCTTTTGCCTGCATTGCATATAAAGCATCCTGCTGACCACAGTCTTGGCCCCAGAGAGACAAGAAAGGGTAACAGCTTTCAGGCTGAGCAGGAGTCTTTGCCTTCCAAAGTCAAATATAAATGATTGTGGGTTACCTGCTGCTTCGGATAATATTATTAACACTTCTGCTCTTGCCACTGGTATAAGATCAAGCATTGACTATATTTAGCTCTCTTTTGTTTTGCTTCCCTGAGTCAGAAGGGAAATACTTCTTCTCACTCTATTCCTCTTCCCACTCTGAGAGTATCCCAAAGGCAAGATCATTTCCCTTTTTGGCTGGATCATTTCATGCAGCTCTCTGATAAGAACTTGTCCTTCCCTCAACACCCACATAACCCAAGCTGAATGGAAAATCTCTAGGAATGGTAAGCATGTCTTTGGGCTCTGCCTCAACACTCCGGTGTGATTACTCAACCACAGGGGTGAGACCCAAAGGACTGGAGCATTCAGTCAAGGCTAAAAAAAGCTGAAGATGTCAAAATTACCTTCTAATAACTGATTTACTTGGGTAGATGTATGAGATATTGGGACTTTAGTGGTAAAGAATTTGTAAGAGTTTAAGTCATATCCATATGCGTATACTTCTCGCCTCCCCCCCACTCCACCCCCGCCACTTAGCTATTAGATTGTCCAATTTACCCACCAGTTTTGGGTCCAAGTTTCTTGTCTGTGAAAAACGGGAGTAGTGCCCACCTTCTAGACTTGTTGAGAAGATGGCAGTAAGTAATTGAGTAATTGTGGAGGGCTGCTGCGGAGAATGAAAGGGACTCTGTGTGGGGAAGAGCTTCAGGCCAAGAAGGGCTAAGGCCTGACAGAGCAGTCAGATGTCATTGGTCAGGACCAATGCTCCGCACATCACAATCCACCGCCTTTCATGAGGCCTCGATCTACCAACGACCACGGGCCACCCAGAATCCTGAGCGAGTAAAGGCGGCCAGGAGCCAGCCAACCTGGCTTCTTGCAGAAGGGCACTCCAAGAAAATCCTATGCATTTGGGCTTCCAGTGGGTCGCAGCCGCAGGCCTCAAGGCCTCTTACTTACCTGAGAATGGTAACGGTCCTTAACGGCAGCCAATAACGGCTCAGAGCCGGCAGAGGTCAAATCTAGGATTTTGGAGCCCACGCCCAAAACCCTAAACTGCATCGAACTACAACTCCCAGCATGCGAAGCGACCGCCCGGGCGGCGGAGCGTGGGCCTCGACAACCCCGGGCCCTTCTTTCCTCCCGCGCGGCCGAGCTCCCAGAACTTCCGGATAGTGCTGGCTCCCCACCCACGACTGCCTCCTCTCTAGATTTCTGGGTATTGTAGTCCATCTTGTTCCGGTTTCCCGGGAATAACCTGCTCCTAGCTACGGCTACTTTCGCCACAAAAACTACAAAACCCAGAATATCGCGCAAGTTCCCCTTGTCCAATAGGAGCCCCCCATGTAGCGAGGCGCGGAGGCCGGCTCTCGCAACTCAAGATGGCGGACGAGAGTGATACAGCAGTGAAGCCGCCGGCACCTCCGCTGCCGCAGATGATGGAAGGGAATGGAAACGGCCATGAGCACTGCAGCGATTGCGAGAACGAGGAGGACAACAGCTACAACCGGGGGTAATGAGATCCTCGGAGTCCAATTCCCATCCAGTCCGCCACAACCTGGGTCTCTGGGGTGCGGGGAAGTCACCGGGAGCTTAGTGTAGCCCTACCCCCACATTCCTATTGGCTGAGATATTGGTATCCTGTCTGGCGATTGGTTGCTGTCTTTGTCATTTATCGGGGGTGGGCGCTCAGTTTGTTAAGGCCCAGAGACATTCAATACTTTTATTATATAAAAGTTCTGTGTAATGTTCCCGTCTTGTGGCTCATGCGCTTCCGGAGAAAAGAACATGTTGGACGATGGCCTTCGATGGCACAACACAGGTCAACCTAACAGTACAGTTCAAAAGGAATGTTACTTACAGTGGTGGTGTGTGAACAACGTGATTAGCAGTAAACGAATAATAAAACGTTTCACTGCAGTTCACCTTCAAGGAGGAAATTCATCAGGCTATACCAACCGTAATTATGTTGTAAAAATATCACTACTAGAGAATCCCAAGATATAAACTCACCTTATAAACCCTATGTAATTACTGTATTTTGATGTATATGGTGTCCGCTGCTCCAAATGATCCATAAGTTTCCCGAGCAATATACAATTAGGTCTTTCAGTATCTTTGCTCTATTAACTTTGCAAAGTAGCTTCGAACTTCAAGAAATTGAGTGATGGTGCTTCCTTGGACAGTTGGGAAGTGGTTTAATACTTCGTCTCCTGTACTTTAGGGTCTTGCTTCCGATTAACTATTCCTCGGGTAGAAGGAGCGCGTCAAACGTTTTGAGTGTTGAGCTTCCAAATTTAAGCCACACCCGATCATTTCTTTTTCCTCACATTGTTACCGTGGCTGGCGCAGAGGCTCACTCTCCTTATCTATATGTATGTTTCCTAACGGAAAGTCATGAGAGACTCTTGGATGTAAAACTTTGGCTGAGCCTTTGATGGTCTGATTTTCGTAGCCATCTTGTCCTTTTCTGAATCAATCGGTTGGTGGTAGCCCTGGAGGTAAAAGTGGAAGGTTGAGGTCTTTGGATAAACTTTAAAGAGAGATTCTGTTACCTTGAGGTGATAGGAGAACAAAGGGTTATTTAAATGGCTTATAAGTGGCTTGTGATGAATGCTTAGGTTAAAAGATCTAGCTTTATGTTCTTCAGATAGCTTTAAAACCACAAGAAGATGTAGGGGAAAAGGAAGCTTGTCAGATTTGGTTTTTATAGGACTGTGTTCTTTTGCACACAGATCTAATGTAATAAAAACCTCTAGATTCCTGAGAAAGGAAGAACTGAAAAAGAGGAACTAGGAACAGGAAGGAGGGAAAGTGGCCCTTCTGAATAGAGACCCCAACCACATGTGAGCATTGTTAAATTCGAGATTCGTTTCAGAAGTGAAAGTACCACTTCATCTTTGCTGTGTGTGTAGTTGCTTTTAGTTTTCAATGCTAAACTGTTGCCCTGACCAGTGTCTGTAGCTTGTTAGTTGGTTTTGTTGCCTATAATCTATGAATCACTTTGCAGGACTGTTTGGCAAAAAGTTCTGTGTTTTATTTAGAGTACAACAAAGTAGTAACCTTAAAAAACTCTTTGGAAGTGCATGGTTATGGGCTAGGTGAACAAATTAAGTTGATTAGTATCCCAAATCTAGAGATCTGTGTGAGTGAGCTTGGAGGTCCAGGTGAGAAACAGAGGACCCAGCCTGAAGGGCAGAGTCTAGTTCTGGCACTTGGAATCTGAATAGACTTGACATTTTCTCCATTAATTGTCAGAGGAAATGATTTTGGGGAGAAGCTATGTAGTACAATGGGAAAAGCATAGACTTTGGAAGCATTCAAACCTGTGTTCAAAGCCTGGTTTTGACACTTAATAGTCCTGTGTCCTTGGGAAAGTTACTTAACCTCCAGTTGTTGAGACTACATGAGGTAACATCTGAAGCAGCCTTCCCCCTTCTATTTCTTCAGATCTGCCCTGTCTTCCCCCCAACCCCCTCCCCCTTACCCCATCACATACTGTAGTTTTTGTAGCTTTTATCATGACAGTAGTTAAGTAACATTTGTATCCAGTCCTTGTCTTACCTGACCATGAAGAGTTTCAGAACAGGAATCCTGTCTGAGATAGCTGGCAGTTAGTGCTGCCGTCTATGGGGTCGCACAGAGTCGGACACGAGTGAAGCGACTTAGCAGCAGCAGCAGTGTGTATTCATGAGTATTTGCTGGATGAATGAATGACATGTTAAAAATTTGTAGCCTAGTGTTAGTGCAGCTTCCTTTCTCCTCACTGAGGAGAAAGATACCAGATTTTTCTCACATGTACACTTAATTTTCCCCAAGTAAGTCTCATAAGCCTTACTATGCTGCTGCTGCTAAGTCACTTCAGTCATGTCCGACTCTGGGCGACCCCATAGACGGCAGCCCACCAGGCTCCCCCGTCCCTGGGATTCTCCAGGCAAGAACACTGGAGTGGGTTGCCATTTCCTTCTCCAATGCATGAAAGCGAAAAGTGAAAGTGAAGTCGCTCAGTCGTGTCCGACTCTTAGGGACCCCATGGACTGCAGCCTACCAGGCTCCTCTGCCCATGGGATTTTCCAGGCAAGAGTACTGCAGTGGGGTGCCATTGCCTTCTCCTATAGTTACTGTGGAATACCCACAGAAATCAAGGATCCAACAGTTTTGTCAGGGAAGTTTTCCACGGTTTTTTGGCTTCTTGAAATGTTGCTTGTCTTTACTTAATATTATTTTAAATGTGTTCAAAGTGGTCGAAGAATCAAAATATCTCCTTTTGATGCTAACAGTTCTAACAGACAATATGCAATAAAAGTTAAAGTGAAAGTGAAGTTGCTCAGTCGTGTCCGACTCTTCGAGACCCCATGGACTGCAGCTTACCAGGCTCCTCCGTCCATGGGATTTTCCAGGCAAGAGTACTGGAGTGGGGTTCCATCGCCTGCTCCACCGCAATAAAAGTTAATGATAGTTCAAAACAAACCCTTGTTCCTTGGGCCTTTCTTTCAGGATGGGCTCAAGATGGGCTCAGTGCTTTACACTGATGAAATGAGCTGCGTTCATGCACTGGAACAATAGGAAGTGCATTGGTGCTGGTTCTTACGTCCCTTTATGTATTTTAGTTCTTGATTTTTCTAGTCCTGAGTTTTTTTCTTCCAGAATTAAACATTTGGTGGGTATAAGTTTCATGTATACATAAAAGCACACACATGTTCACAAGCATACATCTATAGTATAGATGTGTGCATGTGAGTGTGTGTGTATCTCTACAGTTTTTCTATTTTTTAAAAAATCCACTCAACTGAGGAAAGAAAGGAGGGTAGCATTCCCCCCAGCCCAGCCTCCCCAGTTACCTGGCATAAGTTACCTTGAGCAGTTAATTGAGTGGAGAGTCAGGCTAAAATAATCTTTATACTACATCCCTCTGCGGGTCATGATTCATCTATAGGATTTAATTTGCTTGCTTGTTTTTAGTGAGAGATTTATCGCTGAAGAATAAACCTTATCAGCTGGCAGTAGATGTTCATAGTGAGATAACGTTTTTTGGATGCTTTGGAATGGGAGAGAATGTTTACACTGTTTTGCTGTTAACATTCTGTTGGAATTTATTTTGCAATGTTGTTAATACCACTGAGATGCTGAGAAGTCATTGGTCAAGACTTTGATCAGGGATGTCTGTTTCCCATTCCCATTTACTCCATGGGGACAGGTTAAAATAGGTTCTTAAAAGTTTTTCTTCCTGATGATGCGATATTATTCCTTATGAAGAAACTTAAGAGAGAAGAAAGGTCTTTTTGAATGGAATTCCATAAAGCTATCCTTACTTGCTTCTGTTTTATTCTTCAGCTTTTCCAAGAGTGGCTCTTTCCACATGTATTTGATGGCTTATAGCTGTATCTGGTCCTTAGAAGAAAGAAATCTTTTTAGTTCCTTTTTCTTAATTTCTCCCTTCAGCTTTTGGTTCTTCAAAACTAGATCAAAGCAGAAATGAAAAGAGAAGCCTCATCACTGATATCAAATAAGTGTTCTAATTTTATTTCCCAATTAAGTGGCAATTAAAAAGAAACTAATCAAGAGCTGCTTCAAAGAGAAAAGACTGGAAAGCAGAAGAAATGAAAAGTAAATGAGAGCCTATTTCTGGGAGGCTGCTGCTCCTGGCAAAGCAGTTTTGCTGATTTTTCACATTGTTTAACTAATGTGCTCACTCTAAAATGTCCCAGCTTTACTAAGTCTGCCCTTAACCCTTTCCCTGCAGAGTCCATAAATTTGGGGACCACAGTTTCAGTAACTTTAGGAGGTTGCTGCTTCAGCTCTTCCTCTCTAACCTTTTGTCTGAAATCTCTGCCCTACAAGCCTCTCTTCCAGCTCCCCAAGGACAAGGCACTCTTGTGACAGTTGCATGTAAGGCCCATAAAGTATGGTGTTTTCTGTTAAAAGCACCAAAGCAAAAACAAAACTAATATTCTTTAACAGGGTCAGTACTTGATGCAGATAACAGGGTCAGTACTTGATGCAGATTTTTTTTCCTCTGCTGCTATCTGAGAGAGATAGCTAAGGAGGCTTCACTATTGTTAAGTGGTCAATAAATGTTGTCTATTGCTAATGTGACTGTGTGCGGAACCCTGTGCTAAAGCCCTTTACGTGGATTATCTCGTGTAGACTTAACTAATAAAGACTGATTTAGCTTTTGTAATGAGGCTTGGGATTTGCCAATCCACCTCTCCCTATGACACCCAGGAGGATCCATTCTGAACTTGCTGGATTTCTTTTCCTTACTTGCATTGACTCCTTCCTCCGACTCTGCAGCAGTGTGCTTTCTGTCTTTGAATGTGTTCAGTAACCCATGGACTTTCCCAAACTAGGGAACCAGTGGGTGATGGAGGTGGCTGGCTCCTTTAAATTGTCCTTGATAGACTGGTATCTTTTTCAGAGTTCATTCCAGTGTGTGAAATTGCTGCCAGCATTGAGTCCCTACTCAGAAAATTACTGAAAATGGTCTCTGAACTGCATCTGATTTGACCTTGGAGTTGCCAGGTTACAGTCTAGCTCACCAAACCAACCCAGAGTATATAGAATTTACATTTCCATCTCATTCCCATTTCGAACTACTTAATGTATTAGGGCTCTTGTGACCCCTGAAAAAAGCAGCTTTCCTTCATGGCAGGATTGGCTGGTTCACCCCCAAAACTCTGGCTAACCCAGGGAGGGCAGAGAGTGGCAGTAAAAACAATCTTTGGTAATCCTTTCCCATCCTGCTGATCTTTTCACAGGCCTCCTGGGCATCTTGATGGCAGTAGTAAAAAGTTTTTATTTTTACGATCTCTTAGGACTCAAAGGCAGTTTTTTGTGAGTGACTGACGGTGGGAGCTTGCAAAGTTCGGGGGGTGGCATTAAGTGATTCTGCAGCCTCAGCAGTTCAGGGATCGGCAGCTGTGCTGAGCCGCACCACGTGGTCTCACCTGTGCCCCTTGTGAACACCACCGCGCTCACCTGGGTTTGGGTCTTCTGGATACGCGACCAATAGGCTCTCTGGTGAATCACACCTCAGGAGTAAATTGATTTGCAGCAGGGGAGTTTCCTGGGAGTCCAGTGGTTAGGACTCAGCGGTTTCACAGCTGTGGCCCTGAGTATAATCCCTGGTAGGGGAACTAAGGTCCTGCAAGCTGCTGTGTGGCCAAAAAATAGAAAGAAAAAAAAATTGACTTGCAGAAGAATTTCCTGATGTCTACAAGTGGCATCAAAAGGATGTTTGGAGGCTAGTTATTTATTTAGTAAGTTTCTACGGAGATTTTGAATTTGAGCCTAAAAAATTAACTTCCAGCTTAATTCTACTTCTAGGAGGTGGAAAACAGGTAACCGAAAGTTGTGAGTTTCCTTTTCTGAACTCTTTTTTTTTTTCTTTTGATCTCATAATCAAACCTAAACCCATGGTCTGTGTTTCAGACATTGGAACCATTGGAAATGGTTAAAATGGAGCTTTTTTGTTTTAACTTGTAGGAATAGAACAGGTCCTAAGGAGGGAGGAGACAATAAGAGAGTTGAAAATTGGATGAGAAATTTGATCATTTAAAATCTCAAACAGTGGCTCAAAAGAGCCCCGCATCGATACCACTCTCTTAGAACATTGGCGCAGCTGTCCTCTGGAAATATTGCTGAAGATGTTTTGTTGCCCCTCTTTTGGGCTGTAGCTTCTCAGGGTTTTATTTTGGTCTATTACGCCTGGAAAGCATCAGTCAAGCACGTATTTGGTGAACTCTCAGTTGTGTGCTCAGCATAACTAGGGATGCTGTGAGAAACAGCTGTGTAAGATGGGGTCCCTAGACTCAGGAAAATTTTTTTTATCTCATTAGGAAGCCAGGCAGCAACCCATTATTATATGTAAAGTATTAAATTGTACGGGAGATCATAACCATAAAAGAGACAGGCCTCAAGGAGCACGCGAGCTGGAGTATCCAGGGGAGGCTTCCTGGGTAAAACGCGGCTCACTCTCCTTGCCTTTGGTATCTGCTCATCTGTCACACAGAAATTTGTTTTAGGGCTTTTGAAGGTTCTCAGAGAAATTCTCAGAGGGAATGAGACTTTAGTGTTTGGGAGTGGAGTGAGCCAGGTCCTTAGATTGGTGACTTGTCCCTGGGTTCCAGTCAGTTCGTTGATGCCTCACGTCCCTGGGCCTTGGTTTCCTCTTCTGTAAACAACAGGTTAAGCCAAATGGCCCTGAGAGCTCCTTCCAGCCCCGGTGGTTTAGCTTCCATGATAACAGCTTTCTGTCCCACAGCCCCGCGCCTTTGAGTGGACTTTGGCATCGGCAGGATTAAGAGGAGGCCCAAGTCGTGGACCCACCCTGCTCCTGTTGTTTAGAGCTTCGTTGCTGTTCTTGTCAGCTTGCCCTTGCCTCCCACCAGGCTCACACTCTGATGCTGTGTTCTGCTTCTAGAAATAAGTACTGAGGTTCCTTTTCCATCTGCCCCCCCAGCCCTGACTTTCTTCCAGAGCATCCATAGGATTTCTTACTTGTTTGAACTTAGAATATTTTGACCTTCCTTTAAAAATGACATTTCATGATCGCTTTTCTTCCTTGTTCCTGGTTTTGTCATTCTGTTCATTCATCCCATACTTGCTAGGTTGGTCGTTAATGAGTTGGTCAGCTTTACTTTAGAAAGTACATTCCAAAATTTTTATGTGAATTCTTGTCTCCTTTTCCATTGCAGGCAAACAGCCCCTTCTCCAAAAAAAAAAGAGCTGGCAAGTTTCACTAATTCTCTGCTTATTAGTTTGGAACCAAATGAACCAAAGGTAGACTTTGATTTGCCATATTCCAAGGCGCTGGCCCATCCCTTTGAAGTATGTTAGGGTGACTGACAGGTTTAGTAAGATCTTTGAGAGATTTTTTGTTTTCATTTGCAGAGTCCCAGCATGCCCAGGGATACCCACCCAGTGGGGATGGACTCCATGTCCCTTTAAAAATGAAGCCAAATTCTTTTGAGGAGGACCAGCCTTGCTTCCATGGGGTCCTTTGGTTTCGTTCTTCCTAAATCCGAATTGAGCCCATCCTTCTGTGAAATGGTGTTGGCTTCCTAAGAAGCTACCCTTAATATTTCCTAAGACCTACTCTCAAGGCCTCTGAGCTTGGTTTGGTTTCTTACGGATAATTAAAGTTATTATAATCACCTAGAAAGCTAACCCTCCTGGGCTCCTTGGAAGTCTCTTCTCTGAGTCATTTGTCTTCCTGTTTGGCTTGTTAACTGAGAGACCGTGATGAGCTCATGATGTTCTTATGAAGGTGGCTCAGTACCTGGTCGCTCAGTGACTGACTTTTCTTTGAAACTTCCCTTTGTTCTTCAAGCGTCTCCTCTCCGTGTTCTTCATGTACAGGTTGAGACAGGATCGTTGCTCAGTAACTTCATGTGCAGATTCAAGCCAATACAAGGAAAATGAAATGAGCTCTCCAGTCTGAGTTTAGGTCTTGGAGTTTGCCAGACACTTGTATTAGTAACGCATAAAACAGAACGAGAGTTCAGCCCAAAGTCCTTCCCCAGAAATGGGGTCTGTGAAGAGATGGCTGCTTCCACTGAACCGCAAGAACAAAGGCAGGAAGGGAACTTTTTAGGGATTTCGCCCACATGAAAAGATGTCTACAGTTGGAGGAAGTAATTTCTTCTATTTTCCTTATGTGAAATTGTGTTTAGTAAGTGTCCAGCTGGTTAATATGCAGCAGTTCTTCACTTTAACCTTTTTGATGCTTTTTTCCCATAAAAAACAATTCTTACGGTAATTCACTTACAGGGACCAGAGAATTCCTCCCATAAGCTGAAATGAGTAGGGACTTATAAACTGTATCAGCAATGGAACCCTGCTTTGTCTCCTGCCATCAACCAGCTTTTAAACCTTATAATCCTGAGACTGAAGTGAGAATGTCTCTGGAACAGCAAACCACAGTAGAGTTGTCATAGACTGCAAACAGGCCTGTGCAAGATATCAAAGTTGAGATAATAAGAGAAAAACTTTTATCTTCAGTTTATAAATGGCTTCAAAGTTCCTGTTCTTTGCCATGGCCTTGGGGGTTCTGCTGAGCTTCTAGTTTTAGGGAGTTTGCCTTATTCCGCCCTCAGTGTTATCGGTTTTCCTTCTGTGTTGTGCCTTCTGGGTCCCACTGATATGATACCTAGGAAGTGCATTTGCATCTGCACTTCATGACCTTATGCTGGGAGTAAAGTAACCTCCAGCCTTGACGTGATCTCTCTGATTTCAGTCTTTCTGCACCAGGGGCCTGATGAGAGGCCTGGCCCCATGGGTGCAGGCACACTTACTCCAGAGCAGGGGTGGTGAGGGTGGATGAGCTAGATGGGGACTGAATGTGAGGGGCCAAGGGGAAAGCTGGGTCGGATACCTTCTAGAGTTAGAAGCCGCCGTCACCGTAGACTTTCAAGCATGGGAGGGACACGTGGAAAGCCATTTTCACATTGGCGAGTCCCACTGCCATGCAGAGTTTAGGATAAGGCAGAGCAGTTGTGAGTCGAGATCCAGGAAAGGCTGGGGATTCCTTTAGTCCAAGTGTAAGGTCATGAAGTGTGGATGGGAGTGCTTCCAGCCAGGACTGCCGCTGCTGCTGCTAAGTTGCTTCACTCATGTCTCACTCTGTGCGACCCCATAGATGGCAGCCCGCCAGGCTCCGCCATCCTTGGGATTCTCCAGGCAAGAACACTGGAGTGGGTTGCCATTTCTTTCTCCAATGCATGAAAGTGAAAAGTGAAAGTGAAGTCGCTCAGTCGTGTCCGACTCTTTGCGACCCCATGGACTGCAGCCCACCATGCTCCTCCACCCATGGGATTTTCCAGGCAAGAGTACTGGAGTGGGGTGCCATTGCCTTGTCCGCCAGCCAGGACAAGGAAGACAGTAATCTGAAGACATTCTGCAACAGGAAATGGCAGCACATTGCCTGCTCCCTACCTCACGTACTAGGAGATGAGAGTTAATATTCATAACAACTTGCAGGCACTTTAAGACCATGAAGCCTTTCTGAATTATAAAGCTTAAATAGTACTTACCACAATGGTATGTAAAATGTATTTTATACTATTTTAATTCTTTGAAAATTGGTTATCTAGCCTATACAGCAAAAACAATACCCTGCACTTAGCTGATCTGCAGATTAGGGTTTACGGTACCCTTTGATTGGACTCCTAATTTTGACTTTCTTTAAAAAAAAAAAAATTCTTTTTTTTGGCTGTGCTGGGTCTTCGTTGCTGTTCGGACTTTTCTCTAGCAAGCGGGGGCTTGCTCTATAGACATGGTGTGCCGGCTTCTCATTGCAGTGACTTCTCTTGTTGCAGAGCACGGGCTCTAGAGTACCGGGACTTCAGTGTTTGCAGCAGGTGGGCTCAATAGTTGTGGCTCCTGAGACTCCAGAGCACAGGCTCAGTAGTTGTGGTGCACGGGCTTTGTTGCTCCAAGGCATGTGGGATCTTCCTGGACCAGGGATTGAATCTGTCTCTCTTGCATTGGCAGGTGGACTCATTACCACTGAGCCACCAGAGAAGGCCTTTTTTTTACCTTATTTAATGGAACATTTCCAGAGAGAATGGCAGCGTGAGAGTCCAGCATTACTCCCAGTCTGACAATGCCAAAATCACTGAAAACATGGCAAGAACTTAACTTTGATGGTGATTAGGAAAAGCAGGCTTCAAAGTGAACCTTAAAATTCATCAGTAAAATGAAGGAAACCCAGAATCAAAACTAATATCCGAAACTCAACAAGAATTGGGAGAAAGCATTTGGGAGCGAATAAATGAAAAAAATGTTAGCAAAACACAGTGTAATATGTGATTTGTGTCTCAGTAGAAGTGTTGAGAGAGGATACAGAGAACAATTTTTTAAAAGCCTGTAGAAAACGATTAAATATGGCTAAGAAGTTGTTTTTGCTTCCTTCATTGGGTGAGTCATGCAGAAGGAAAGCAGCAGGAGGAAATCCCCGTTGCTGTGGTTCACACGCACACATGTTGCCTGTGAATCTCTTCTGAGCAGGGCTGGCTGGGTGTTCATTGTTGATGTTTTCCCAAGATTCCTAGCGCTGGGTTTTGCCGGCTGACAGTTGTCCTCTATCCTACAGGCCTGATTTAGGCATTTCTCATGATCGCTTGACTATTTTAGACACAGATCACAGCAACATTAAGCTACCCTTTTCCTTGCTCCTTCCTCCCTTCCAGAGCCGCCTTGTATCTTAGGTTCAGCTGGGGCAGCTCAGAGAACCCAGTGCAGTGGGATGGGGGAAGTGGAAGTGAGGAAGAGTTTCCAAAAGATCACTTTGGGCTGTCATCCCTTTAAATTTTGGACTCTAAGGAAGAGTTGGTAACATGAATGCCCTATTAATAATCACATTTACCTTTGATGCGAGCATCCTGGCAATCTAAAGGAAATGAGCCATTGGAATTCCCCGGTGGTCCAGGAGTTAGGACTACACGGTCTCACTGCTGAGGGCCCAGGTTCCATTCTTGGTCACGGAGCTAGGATCCTTCACGCCAATTGGCGCAGCCAAAAAAATAAAGAAAATAAACCACATAAAATAGAAGCAAGAACAGAAGAGGTCCTTTCAAACAAATAGGCTGTTCCTTGCACATGGCTCCCTCCCTGGGCACTCTCCCTCCTTGCTGGGAGTGGAGAGGAGAGCTGTGTCCGTTGGCATTCTCCAAATGCCCCTTCTGGGGCCTGGATTCTCTGGTCTGCTTCTGAAGCCCACAGGCTTGATTAAGAAAGGTCTGGTTCCACAGAAAGCTCTTTGTCAGTGCAGCTCAAAACAGATGATTTTTTAAAAAGCCTGCATCAGTATTTACTTTGTCTTACAGTGGTTTGAGTCCAGCCAATGACACTGGAGCCAAAAAGAAGAAAAAGAAACAAAAAAAGAAGAAAGAGAAAGGCAGCGAGACAGATTCAGCCCAGGATCAGCCTGTGAAGGTAACAAGGAGGCTCTGTTTTCTTGGGCCTGAGAGTTGCTCTTTCAGAAGAGAGTGCGTTGGGATAAATGCATGGGAACAATGTAATAGATTGCCAGTCTCCACTGGTATTACTTCAAGATGGAGGGGTAGGCTCCCCCTGCTGCCCTAGACCTAGGTGATGAAGCTGCTGTCCTACCCTGAGAGGCACAGCAGATGCGACATTGACCCCCGAGCATAGCGCCCCCTCAGAATTTACAGGTGCACAGCTGCAGGTGGTGCTGTGCTAGGTGCTGGAGAGTAATTCCCTTATGACAGCCCCCTGCGGCCTAGAGTAGTGGTTCCTGGCCTTTTCAGTCCCCACCACTATGAAAATGAAGGTCTGTTCCTTTTAAGGCAGACCTTTATGTTTCTCAAGCATTCTCTTGATGCCATAGTCACAGTACTGAGAACTAAGACCCCCACAGAGCCCATTTCTGAGTTCCATAGGTGAGAACCACTGGCCTAAAGCTTATGTCTAAGGGTGACATGCGGACACGAAACACAGAAGTGTGGGTAAAGATTGTTTTGTTTTGTAAATAAAATAACATTAAGAAAAGAAAACCTTTTAGGTTTTCCCTGGTGGTCCAATGGTTAAGACTCTGAGCTCCTAATGCAGGAGGTTTGATCCCTGGTCAGGAACTAAGATCCCATATGCCACACACAGTCTGGTCTTAAGACCTTAAATAAAGAAATAAAGATTAACGTTTCTTAAAAAGAAAAGAAAACCTTTTATTTCAGATAAGTGCTATCCTCTTCAAAGCAGGCCCTGGAGGAAGCTCAAAACAGATCCATAATTCCTTTTAGTATTAACTTCAGTTTACAAGCCTCACAAAAAATCTAGTCTCATCAGTATACCCACCTTTGCTTTATGCCTCAAAAGTTATACTCCACCTCAAATCTTCTACCTTATTGAAATACAGCTTCAAGCAGTTTTTTTAATATTTTCAATACCAAACCCACTATGAAAAAAAAGAAGTCACCATTGTTGACTACAATGTTGGCTAGCTAGGTTCTTGCCAGGCACATCGTTTAAATTAACGAGGTGCCTTCAACTTCTCTACAAGGTAGGTGGTTGTCTTCCCATTTTAAAGATGTGAGGAAGTGGTTTACCCAGGTCTTTCAGTCAGGAATCCAAGCCCAAGCCCTACTTCTGTTTCAGGGATTCTTGTTTGTTTCTTTCTCTGGGAGTGGGGGTTTGGATGGTGGGGATTTGAACTCAAACCTTTATCAAACTGGTTCACTTCAAAATGAGAAAATCCCAGCAAAACACCGTTTGCATAGCCCTTCTGTTTTTCTCTTTATGAGAATGATGCCATACGTTATAAGGAATGTAGGGAAAAACCTAGCAACAGGAACAAAATGAAAATCACTTAAGAGTTCTGCCTCCCAGGAATGAGCAATATAAATATATGGGTTTATAGTCTCCCTTTCCTTTACAATTTAAATGAAAAAAGGAAGTAGTAAAGTATTAGAGGAACCTAAAGGTATTTGTAGAATCTGAAACTGGACATAAGATCCAGAAGCCATAAAAGAAAAAGTAACAACTATCAAACTTCTCTGAAAAAGTCAAAAGATAACAAAGTGGGCAATTATTTGCACTACATAAGTCAGTCAGTTTAAACTAATGAAATAAGCAGGCCATTCACAAAGAAAAAGGTTTTTATATGAAAAGATGGTTCAACTTACAATGAAAATTAAAGCAACTATTTTCCCCCCCTAGATTGGCAGAGTTTAAGATTTGGTAAATCTAATGATGAGAGTCTTGAGAAACATACTCTCATATACTGTTCATTGTTTTCTTAATTGATACTCTCTTCTTAAAGAGTAAATTGATAATATATGTAATCTCAAATGTGCATCCCCTTTGATCCAGCAATCTTCCTTTCTTAAACTTTATCCTGCATAAGGACCTATTCAGTGAGCAAAAAATAGATGCAGAAGAAAGTTCATTATAGCACTGTCTGTAAAACTGAAGACCAGGATCACCAAATGCCCAGTGGGAGAAGGTTGGCCAGATACATTGTGGTCTGTGCTCATAGGGGAATCATAGGCAGGTCCACGTGACCCCCTGGAATGGCCTGTAAGATTCAGTATTTAAAGAAGAACAGTCAGTAAAATAATACTCTGCCATTCAATTTGAGTTTTTGAAAATCGTGTGTGTGTTTGGAACTTGTATGCAGAAAAGTCTGAGATTATATTTTCCTTTTCCCACCCCACCTCCCAAATTTAAGACTGCTGATGACAAGGGTTATATTTGAGGGACAGGACTGTTGGGTTTTTACCTTCTGTGTGTATTTACATTGCCGCATGTTTGAAATTTTACACTAAGCCAGGTTTTGCCGTCAAACATCATAAGACTAAGAAGAGGAGAAACCCTGTAGGAAGCACCCACCCACCACACGGCTCATCATCAATCACTCTTTCCAGTTGTCCTACAGCAGTTGACCTCTGAGAAGCCACACCCCTTCTTTGAGTTGTACTCCCTTAACTCCTGAACGTGAATGAATCAAAAATGCTTATTAACATAATGAGCCTTTTCTCTCCCCAACTTTGTCTTGTTCAGATGAACTCTTTGCCAGCAGAGAGGATCCAGGAAATACAGAAGGCTATTGAACTTTTTTCAGTGGGTCAGGGACCTGCGAAAACCATGGAAGAGGCTAGCAAACGAAGCTACCAGTTCTGGGACACGCAGCCTGTCCCCAAATTGGGTATGTATGTGCCTTCTTCCTGAGGAGAGGGCACGGGAGCGCCTGAGCCACGCTAAGGGTTCCACTCGGGATTTGTGGAGAAGGACAAGAGAGTCCTATTGTTCCTTGGTGGCCATTTTTAGAGGGTAGTCTTTACAGTGCGGTTCAGAAAAGACTGATGTTCAGGGACTTTATCATTTCACAGTAGCCCATATGGAGGATAAACAATGGTCCTTTTAGTCCATCATCATCCAGTATAAATCTGCAAAGAAAGACTGCCTTGGCACATGATGAGTGGGGATGTGCGCCCATGTATGTATTGCTTCACACAGATTTTATAGAGACTGTCTTGTATATCTGGGCAGGTGTTTAATCCGGAATGGGCCAGTCCCCCACCTCCTCCCTTGCCTTTCAGACAGTGTGTGCTGTGCTGACTGAATGCAAAATGACTTGACATTTTGATTAACGGTTATGGCTTAACACCTGGACTACTATATACAGGTTTGGTTGGCACCTCTTCAAAAAGCTATGATGAACTCTTAGAAGGGTGGGACGGGCAGAAAATAAGTGCATTCCAGAAGGGACTGGTTGTAGCAGGTTAGAGATGCCTGCTGACACCCAGCCACAGCTCGCCTCCATGGTGACTGCAGATGGCATTATTGCCAGGAAGTTTCTGTAGTGATTGCGTCATGATTCTGGACCCATCGGTAGCCCAATTTCTATTTTCTGTGTGACTGGAAAAGTAGGTATGTTAAAAAAAAAAAAGTATGTGTGAACCACAAACGTAGGTGACCTTCAGGCTGTCCGTGTTAAGACACGGTGAGAGCTGACTGTGTGTGGTGGGGAGGAGGGCCAAGGGCACAGCGGAAGGCTGGTAAGGGGAGGGGGCATCTGTGCCCAAGGAGAGTCGTCTACTCCAGAGCGTGCCCCTCCAAACAGCAGGGTGGGCGGGCATTGCTGAACAGCTGGTAGACACGCAGACGCTCAAGCCCCGGGCCTGCAGAATCAGAACCTGCAGGGGCTTTGCGTCCACTTTGAAAGTTTGAGAAGCTCTGCTCTGAAGCACATGGTTTGCAGGCAGCTTAGTCACAGTCCAGAAACAGGCTGAGATGTGTCCCTATGGGGTGGAGAGCAAAGCAGTGCCCAGGTCGTTATGGGTGGTGAACGGGCAGCAGGCACTGTTCTATTGAAGTCTATTGACTAGAACCCTGCCCTGACCCATCCACCAGGTCTGTCGGGCTGCCCAGGCCATCCAGGTTCCAGGCCACTGGCTAAGCCCCCCAGCAAGGCTTTGGATCACATGGACATGAATCTGAGCAAACTCTGGGAGATAGTGAAGGACAGGGATGCCTGGCATGCTACAGTCCATGGGGTCACAGAGTCAGACGCAACTGAGCGACCGAACAATAAATGCTGTTAGTCGGGCATTACTAGTAACGGGTCCCAGTGACCACTCCCCCAGGAAGAATCAAGAGCTACACGCTCCACCTCTAAGTGGATTACACAGAGAGACATTCAGAGGAAGCTGACATGCATCTTTACTGGGTTTTGTGGGGTTTTTTTAATATTTATTATTTATCTGTTTGTTTATTTGACTGGTCTGGGTCTTAGTTGTGGCATGTGGGATCTTTAGTTCCGGTGTTTGAACTCTCCTGAGTTGCCTCATGTGGGATCTTAATTCCCCAACCAAGGATCAAACCTGGGACCCCTGCACTGGGAGCGTGGAGTCTTAGCCACTGGACTAACAGGGAAGCCTCCACCTTTGCTGTGTTCAGATGGAGTTTTGGTTTGATTTGATTTTTCATTAAGAATTTGCAAACGGGTGACTTCATTCTTCACAGACATGGCACCTGGTCAGGAGGCAGGTTAGCATAATGGAGTTCGCTTCTCTCTTGCTTCAGCTCATTTGCTCTTTGTTGTTTGCCAAAGTTTCTCCACCTGTAAATTAGAGGGCGCTCCAGTTTTATTCTCAGAAAGCTTATGAAAAAGCCACAGTACTCCTCACCGGGACCTGGATGATCTCGGAAAGGGGAAATGAGGCTCAGTTTTGTTTTGTTTTTTTTACTATTTATTTATTTATTTGGCTGTATTGGGTCTTAGCTGAGGCATGCATGATCTCTGACCTTCGTGGTGGGATATGGGATCCAGCTCCCCAACCAGGGACTGAACACCGGCCCCCTACACGGGGAGTGTGAGTCCTAGCCACTGGACCGCCAGGGAAGTCCTGGCTCAGTTTTGTTTCCTCACCCCGTGCCTGTGGCAGCGTGGAGTGTGGGACTTTTTGGAAGAGGGATCACTGCGAGTGTCTGGCCAGTCTGCCTTTCAGGTCAGTCAAGTCCAAATAAAGGATTCCTCCTCTGTGTCTGAGTTAGCCGATAGAAAGTACTGCATCACAGGCATCGGGTGGTCCACGTGGCTGAGGTGTCACCCTAGTTCTGCTTCTGAGTGTCCTTTGGGTGGTGTCATTTATAGCTTCTTTCTTTCATTTTTTCCACTTAAATGAGGGCTAGTAATTTTGAATCTCAAGCATATCAAATGTCCTGTGTTTGCCGCACTGCCCGACTTGTGGGGAGAGTTAGAATTAGATTGTATTCCACTCAAGAGACCTAGGGGCTTCCCTCATGGCTCAGACGGTAATGATTCTGGCTGTAATGCAGGATACCCAGGTGTGATCCCTGGGTTGGAAAGATCCCCTGGAGAAGGGAATGGCTACGCACTCCTGTCTTCTTGCCTGGAGAACTGCATGGACAGAGAAGCTTGGCAGGCCCATGGGGTCTCAGAGGACTCAGGCACGACTGAGCAACTAACACTTTCAAGAGACCCAGAATTCTTTAAAGTCATCCTCCTAATTTCAAGTAGACAATCATCCTAAGTTCACCATTGAAAGGCTTCTAAACAGCCAGTGTTTTCAGCTGTATAATAGTTCTCTTGTGTGCCCAAATCAGCTTCTCATCCCCTTTTTCAGACTGTGTCATTCTTCTTTTTAAAAGTCACTCCTTTTCCCACACTAATGGAAGGATGAGGAATCCTTTTTCTTTGCCTGACCTTAGTGGGTTGGAATCTGGCCACAGTTAGATTAGTTTGGAAAGTAACTCTACCAAAGAAAGGGAGAATGCCGACTTGGGCTTGGTTGCCCTGGGCCCTGAAAGAGAGGTTTCCTCACTCTGTCCTTCCCTTGTCCTGCTTGCTTGGCTTAAGGTCTCCCAGATCTCGCATTCTTTTCTCCCAAGTCCTTCACAGTTGCCCTGCGGCGCTTACTTTTGGATCTTGAGTATTAGAAGGCAGAAAGAGAGTTTAGGGGTAGAGTGTGCAGAAAGGAACCATTGAAAGCCCAGGTTTGTCTTTCAAAGTTCCCAGTGTCCTCCACAGCCGGTTCATGGAAGCCCGGAGACAATTGGCTGCATTTCTGCCCCCTGAGAAGCAGCCCCCACCTCCTTGGCCAGAGGTGCTCGTGAGCCAGTAGAAGGTGGCGGGCAGGACCCCTGGGCTGCTCTCAACATTGCCGGCACCCCAGACTGCGAGTCTGTTCTGAGTGGCTGCTTCTTTCTCAGTGTTACCTCTCACTCTGCTTTGTCAGCTTTGTCTTGCAGATGGTAAATAGCCTTGAGATAACCTATGAGATGAAGAAGGCAATGACACCCCACTCCAGTACTCTTGCCTGGAAAATCCTCTGGACGGAGGAGCCTGGTAGGCTGCAGTCCATGGGGTCGCTGAGGGTCGGACACGACTGAACGACTTCACTTTCACTTTTCACTTTCATGCATTGGAGAAGGAAATGGCAACCCACTCCAGTGTTCTTGCCTGGAGAATCCCAGGGACGGGGGAGCCTGGTGGGCTGCCGTCTATGGGGTCGCACAGAGTTCGACATGACTGAAGTGACTTAGCAGCAGCAGCAACCTATGAGAACAAGTTTGTCAACACACAGATCAAGACTTACCAGTTGAATATTTTGTATACAAATTCACTCAGTTGACAAGCACTTATTGAGTGCTCTTTGTACAATTCAGACCTCAGGATGTCACTGCTCCCTACCATCCCCCTTAAAGACCCATTCAGGATGTCCCACAGCCCTTCGGATGAAGTCCAGCCTCTCGCAGCTTGCAGGGTCCTCCACGATTGGCCCCCGCTCTTCTCTTCAGCCTTGTCTCCTAGTTCCTTTCCCCTGCTTTCATCTCCAGGTCTTGACTCTGTTCTTCCGCAGTGTACCCACCTTCCCTGCCCCACCCAGTCTACCCCTGCCTAATTCCTAATTATCCTTGAAATCACATCTTTTTTTTCTTTTTATGCAGGATCTTAGTTCCCTGACCAGGGATCGAACCTGTGCCCACTGCAGTGGAAGCACGGAATCTTAACCACTGGACCGCCAGGAACATCCCTGAGGTCACATCTTTAGATGTTTCTTCTAAGAGGTCTTTTCTCCATCTCCTCCTCATCCCCCCATACTTCATTATTGCGGACTTTCATTATGCTGAGTGGCAAGTGCCTGCTTGCTTTGTCTCTTTGGGCCCCATGATGACAAGGACCTGCATCCATGTCATTCACCAGCTCCTGCCCCAGAGCTGGCGCTGTCTAGGATTCTGAGAACAGATGGTGAAGGTGCAAATGGCAGTGCCTGGTGTGAGCAGGACCTGGTAGCCAGCCTGAATGAAATGATTTGGCCTTGAGACTATTGTCATCTGGTGAGGAGGATCACTTGTATCTTGTCTGTGAGAGCATCTTGGGGAAAAATGATAAAGGGTTCTGAAGTTTAAATAAAAGGGGGTATAAACTCAAAACAAGATAGGGAAAATAGATTAGCACCTACTCAAGACTAGAGTAGGGATCCGTGGTGTTTCCCAGGGGTCTGGCCCTTGGCTTATAAGGCTCAAAAAATTATACATGGCAAGGAAATGAAAGTGGATTGACTTCTAGTCAATTAATTCACAAGGACTACTTTACAAAT
This sequence comes from Bos indicus x Bos taurus, assembly GCF_003369695.1. Classification (NCBI taxonomy): domain Eukaryota; kingdom Metazoa; phylum Chordata; class Mammalia; order Artiodactyla; family Bovidae; genus Bos; species Bos indicus x Bos taurus. The sequence continues at coordinate 45,820,642 of NC_040094.1, forward strand.
TAATCAAAAGGCCAGTTTCTAAACTAGGGGAGAAAAATATAGCCTTTCTCCCAAGGAAACCTTCACTTGAGAGCAGCTTATAAATAGGAGTCAACCGGATTCTTCCTTTCTGTGACCCCAGTGTTGCCTGTTTGCAGTCTTTGACCCTTAGCACATTGGTTATGACTTGTTTCTTGACTGTTTCCCCAGAAGATGGTATGTCTTGTGAGGCCAGGGACATTTTCCCAGCCCTGTCCTGGTGCATGATGTCCAGCCGGTGTTCAGTAAATGTGCTGAGCGAGAGTTAGATGGTCAGTCCTCATGGTGTTTTCCTTGGCTCATGGCCAGATGCAACCATTTCCACTACACCTGCCCCACTGATCCATCCCTGGTAGGGTCCACAGTTGCCTGTTACACATTAGAACGGTGTGTTTGGGTTAGGAGTCTGACCATCAGTAACAGCTTGAGCTGAATGACAAGAATGTGCAGAGCCCTGTGCTGGGAGCCATGGACTCAGTGGGTCCTCTGTAAAGGCTCCTTATTTATTTTTTAAAAATTTTTGTTGTCTTCTCTTTGTTTTTGTTTGTAATTGGAGAATAATTGCTTTACAGTGTTGTGTTGGTTTCTGCCATGCAACAGCTTGAACCAGCCGTTAGCACTGTATCTATCTCCTCCCTCTTGAGCCTCCCTCTCCCACCCCTGTCTGCCCCTCTAGGCCATCACGGAGCTCCGAGCAGGGCTCCCTGTGCTGTGCAGCAGCCTCCCACTAGCTCACTGGCTGCTTTACGCATGGTGGTGTATGTATGTCAGTGTTGCTGTCTCTCTTCAAAGACTCCATTTTTTTTTTTTTCCAAAATTTTATGTATTTATTGCTGTGCTGAGTCTTCGTTGCTGCACAAGGTCTTTCTTTAGTTGCAGTGAGCCAGGGCTCCTTCCTAGGTGTGGTGCGCAGGCTTCTCATCGCAGCGGCTCCTCTTGTTGCAGAGCGCGGGCTCAGTAGTTGTGCCGCACAGGCTTAGTTGCTCCACAGCATGTGGAATCTTCCCGGCCCAGCGATGGGACACATGTTCCCTGCATTGGCGGGTGAACTCTTAACCACTGGACAACCAGGGACGTCCCGAAGACTCCGTGTTTAAAGTGTGCTAAACATTCCCTCTTCTGAGTTGTGAGCATGAACGAATAAGCTCTGAACTGTAGAAACTACCAGGGCCAAATAATTCCAGGGGCCGAAATGATGTGGCTGATGCGTCCGAGTTCTGTCAGATAGGTTTGGTTTGGCTGGGGCTAGGAATCAGGGCTCTGTCTTCTCGGCATCCCCTGTACCCCTTGTGTATTGCACAGGGGAGGGGTGTCTATCCTGTGGGGATGTTGTGTCAGGGGGCGACTTCCCAGCAGTGTGGTGTAGACTCAGTGATTCAGCCCAGAGGCACTCACAGGGCTCTGTAAACACCGTGGGCCCGAGTTGGCAGCTGCAGTTAACTGGCCCCTGTCGGTGAAAGCCCAGGCTGGCAGGACCCAGAGAGAGCCCGGCGCCTGGACGCCATTGTCCACCTCAGGAATGGGCCTGGTAGATTGTCACTGCTGTTGACACAAAAGCTGCCTTGTTGCAACTCCTTATAAATCCATCCAGGTCTATGGGCCTGGGCCAGAGCCATGACAACACTCTATACCAGCTGGGAGGCAGGAAGCCAAGTTAGCCAAGATACATGTTTGTCATTTAGTAACTGAAGGGGGATTTAAAAGAAGGTCCAAGACACCAGCCACCTTGGCTCCCAGGATTGTTCTGAAGTTTGGCCACAAATTGGCCCTCAGTTAGGGGCCAAGGGTAGCCGGAGAGACGGTCTGCCATTGCCAAGGAGAGAGTGTTCTTTGGATGGAGGGCTCCTGGGGACAGGGGGAATTTGCTGAGGTCAGTTTTTGAGCTGAGCCCCTTCCCTCCCCAAGAAAGCCAACGATGAAACTCATGGCTGTGCTCTGCTTGCAGGAGAAGTTGTGAACACACATGGTCCTGTGGAGCCTGACAAAGACAACATCCGCCAGGAGCCCTACACGCTGCCCCAGGGCTTCACCTGGGACGCCTTGGACCTGGGGGACCGTGGTGTGGTGAGTAGGCCTGGGCTGACCACCAGCGTGGACAGGGCACCGCGTTCACCGAGAACGCAGCCAAGGTGGCTTCTCCTCGGGCCTTCCTCGAGGACTCTTCTAAGAAGAGCCGAGCCAAGCAGGGCTAGCAGATCCCTCCCATCTGTTGCCTCTGGGATCTGCCCACGACTCCGCCTGAATAGCACACAGCATCTCTGGCGCGTTGAGAGTTAACCCCTGCAGCTCGCTCCCCAAGGTGGATACCTCTTCTTCATGCTTTCATTTTCCCTGTTCGTCCGTTCATTCAGTCCCTTGTCTTCGCGATGGAGTGGTCTGTTACTTGGATGACATTCTTGGCCTGCCACACTTCCTGTGCTTAAGTCTGCCCCTCTACCCCTGGTGACTCAGTTTCCCTCTTAAGCACTAGATTGCTTGTTCCAGGAGTCCCTGCCCTGCCCGGATGAAAAGGATTTGTGAGATTAAATAGAGTTTTTGGTAGTTTGCCTTGTTCCCAACAGCTTGGAGCCCCAGGGTATTGGCCTTGGTTTCCATGCCCGCCCCCCCACCGCCCCCGCCTCTGGCAGAATACTTCTAAGGCGGCTCCTCTTCTCTCTGCAGCTGAAAGAACTCTACACTCTCCTGAATGAGAACTATGTGGAAGATGATGATAACATGTTCCGGTTTGATTATTCCCCAGAATTTCTTTTGTGGTGAGTTGTAAGGACTTCCCTACGGTTCTGAGGCCACAGAGCAGAGAAGCAAGGCGCCAGATTGCTCATCCCTCCTAAGTGCCAACCTTTTAATGGCAAATCAGTGTGTGGTTTTTGAGATTGCTTCCAGTGGAGCTCAGAATTGAAACTTTATTTAAGGCACAATGACTGGGTGAGAAATTCCTTTATGGAATTGGTACCCAGAAGAAAAAATCGTCTGTTGTATGATGACTTTAGGTGAGAAGGGAAGGAGGGATGAGACCTGCTAAGATTTAAAAGAATAGAGGGTCATTTTCAGTCTTATTTCCTGAGCATGTTTGGTTGTATAGAAATGGCCTTGCCTGGCTGAGCACTCCTTCCCCTTTCCGGCCTCATTTAATATCCAAGGAGGTAGGGCATGAGGCTGGCACAGAGGGGACCTGTCTGAAGGGGGAGGGAAAGGAAGACCGCCAGAGTGGAAGGCGGGGAGGAGATGGAGCCCAGAGCTCCAGAGGCTCCACAGCCGGCTCCTGACCACGGGACCCGCTGGATTTGGAGCCAAGGAGGCTGGGGCTCCAGCTCAGGCTGTCAGAGTCAGTGAGCACAAAGAAACTGGATCAGTATGAAATCTTCAGTGTGACAGCCCTGGGTTGGGTAAATAGGCCAAGTGGACTGAGCAGCAAGAAAGGGCTGTGACTTGGTCCCATTGGTGTCCAGGAGGATTTGGCCTGAAAGTGGATTTCAGAGAATTGAGCTGTTCCCTCCCCAGGGAGATGGTAGCATGAGGTTAGAGCCAGACTCGGTGGTGGGCCCAGACAGTCTGCCCAGCCCGCTGGCAGGCAGCCCCGTGCCCACAGCTCCTGTCTCTCTTCCAGGGCTCTCCGGCCGCCTGGCTGGCTCCCCCAGTGGCACTGTGGGGTTCGAGTGGTCTCAAGTCGGAAACTAGTTGGGTTCATCAGCGCCATCCCGGCAAACATCCATATCTATGACACGTAAGCACCAGCGCCACCCCCGACCCGTGTCCCCACCGTGGAAAGTGGGGGGAAAACATATACATAGCTTCCATAGAAGCAGGAGGGAAGTTCCCCTGAAGGGAGGGAACTTGGGTTCCTAGGAATAGAAATTCATAATAGGAACTGCCCATCTTGCTCTGAATTGTTGCTGGAGCTCTTGTCTGTGACCTGGGCTGGAAGGGGTCCGCCCTGAGGGCTGACCCACTCCCTGACCAGCTTGTTGGCACTTATGCCAGTCATGCGTCGCCATGCTCGAGCCACTCAGAAGTGGGCTGGTGTGACTCATACCCACGGTCGCGGGGCCTTCCAGCTCTGCTCTTCGTTTCTTTGGAAATGTCAGAACCATCTATCTACCACAGCCTTCTGCGCTTGGGGGAGTCAGAACCCCTGAAATCGTAGGATAGTCCTTGACTTCTGTGGGGTTCCTGATGGCTGAAGATGGGGCTCGCTCAGCTTGCTCTGGGGGCTTCACCAGGAAGATGCCGGTGGTGCCTTAAATAAAGGAGTTTGCTTGAGTCCCTCTTTGGAAGTAGAGTCTGTGTTGAGGAGAGACCAGGTTCCTTGCCTAGTGCAGCAGAGCAGGGCAATGGGAGGGTGTTCCTAGCTGCTGAGCACAGGTGGGGCCAGAACACGAGCCTGTGCTGGGGGCCCCGCTCCCTACACGGGCCTCCCATGCTTTAAGGGATGGCCTCGCCTGTTAAAAGCCTCGACCCTGGGTTTTCTCTTGACTCTGCAGAGAGAAGAAGATGGTAGAGATCAACTTCCTGTGTGTCCACAAGAAGCTGCGCTCCAAGAGAGTGGCTCCAGTGCTGATCCGTGAGATAACCCGGCGGGTTCACCTGGAGGGCATCTTCCAAGCTGTTTACACTGCCGGGGTGGTGTTACCAAAGCCTGTCGGCACCTGCAGGTAAAAACCTCTTCTTGGAGAGGTTCTCAAAATGGTGGTGTGCCCACTCTAGTTGGGGAGCTTGTGTCACCATGAGTCACAGCTCTGCCCCTCAGCTCAGTGCATGGCCGAGAGCATCCGCTGTTCTGGTGTCTGAAAAGGTGGGGGGTGGTGCCCACAGGAGCCGAGTAGGGCACACGGGGAGTGAAAGGGAGTCAGTAGGAACGACAGCCTGCACAGCGCATGCCCTGTCCAAAGGGGTCAGGCTTTCTTAGCTCCCTCTGATTCCTGCCATGTGGAAATGGCAGGGGGTCAGTCTGCTGGGGGTTTGTTTTAAAGGCTGAGCCCAAATCTGGTTCTTTATGGTAAATGTCCTATAGTTTTAAATGAGTGGCTCTGTTTTGTTCTGAATATTATGTGGGCCAAAGAGAGCATGTCTCATCTCTGTGAACCAAGCAAAACCTCTGTCTTTGAAAGTTCTTTGGAACAATTGAGTACTCTCTGCCTTAAGAGCTTCTAAAGTGAAAACATCAGTTAGGTGCCAAAGAGGAGGGAGGCAGAGGCCGGACGTTTGGAGAACCTCAGGTCTTTTCCACTGATTTGATTCCCCGAGTGAGGACTCCTGTCCCAAGACAACTGCTGGTACGGAGGAGGGGCTTGTGAACTTGAGGAAGAAATTATGGGAAGAACTGTGGCCGCTCTGCACTCACTGTGGGGTACGCTCTGCACTCACTGTGGGGTACGGAGCTCCTGGGTGGCCGGCTCAAGTGGGGCCTGATGGCTCTCTCATGCCACCTGCTGGCCATCTGGAGAGGTCCTCTTAGTGCGACTTGCCACGGCCCTCTGAGGACAGGAGGTCTATGTCCCCACAGGTACTGGCATCGGTCCCTAAATCCCCGGAAGCTGATTGAAGTGAAGTTCTCCCACTTGAGCAGAAACATGACCATGCAGCGCACCATGAAGCTGTACCGACTACCAGAGGCCAGTGGGGCCCCGGGGCCTGGGCAGGAGCGGGAGGGTGGCGGGGGGGGGGCGGGGGAGCGGTGGAGGGAGGCCTGGAGACCGGGAGAGCCTGGTGGGGCCTGAGCCAGGGGCAGGGGGCTCTCTTACCAGAAAAGCAGCCCAGCCCATGGTTTCCAGATTCCTGGCCTTGCCCTTTCTCTCCTCCTCTTATCTGTAGCCTGGGTTTTATTTTAGTTGGACTTTCTGTTTTCCCAAGTCTGCACCTGGACTCGCTTCTCTGCCATCTGTTGGCAGACTCAGAGAGCGCCTATTTTGTCATCTCAGCCTGAGGGCAGCACAGTGGGGAGAGGAATCTGCTGTACTGCAGCCCATCCCAGGACCAGTGTAAACGAGCCATAGAGTATCTGTTGCTACTTCTGCTGAGTCGGGTAGAGGGTGGGTGACTGAGCCTGCGAGGGGAGCTGAGATTTCCAGGCTCAGTCCTCCTGCTCAGATTTTGCCTCTGAAGGACCAGGCAGCTTCGGTGAGCTGGTTTTCAACTCTGGGCCTTGGTTTGCCTGATTTGCCAGTGAGATGGATGCTCCTGGGTCTTACAGTCCTTTCTCTTCCCTCAGAGCCCTTCCAGGCAGGGTCAGCGCAGTCACTGGGTGCCGGCTGACCCGAGGGTCGACCCACCGCTGGGCCAGGGTCATCAGTGTCCAGTTTGGAGGGCCCGCCGCAGCACAGTTAGGCACTGCCCAGGAGACCAGACTAGGGAGCCACAATGAGTGTCCCCTCCTTTCTGTTCTCATGCTAGACTGGTCCCGCCTGCTAGGCAGACAGACAGCATTCTTTTAAGTGGTGTTGCAGCTAGGACAATGTCTCTGGATCTCCTTGCCTGTGGGAGAACCCCAGCAGGGCTGCTTTTTCAGTCCAGGATTTGAGGTGTCACTGTGGGCGGTGCCACGTAGAAATAAGGTCAGTGAGTGTTCCCTAGCGACATCAGGTTTAGCAAGGAATTTTGGCAGCTGGAGTTTGTGGAGCTGCAGTTTTAAAAGCAATTCCTGTTCACCTGAAACTAACACAACGCTGCTACTCAAGTATACTCCAGTGTAAACTTACAGATAAAGCAGGTCTTGCACTGGGAATCGGTTGTGTCAGGCAGTGACTGCGGTATATAAACCTGTCATTATTTAGTCACGAAGTTGTGTCCTGACTCTTTTCTGACTCCATGGGTGGTAGTGTGCCAGGCTCCTCTGTCCATGAGATTTCCCAGGCAAGAATATTGGAGTGGGTTGCCATTTTCTTTTCCAGGCCTCAGCATGGAACCTTGTCTCCTGCATTGGCAAGCAGATTCTTTACCACTGAGCCACCAGGGAAGCCCCATATAAACCTACTCCACCCCATTTGCAGATTTGGCTGACCTCACCTCAGACGGTAAAGAATATGCCTGCAATGCAGGAGACCCAGTTTCAATCCCTGGGTCGGGAAGATCCCCTGGAGAAAGGAATGGCTACCCACTTGAGTATTCTTGCCTGGAGGATGAGCAGAAGAGGCTGGCGGGCTACAGTACCTGGGGTCGCAAAGAGTCGGGCACTATCGAATGACTAACACTTTAATTTTTTTCACCTTTGTGTATTAAGCCCTTGGGGATGTTCCCTCAGCCACAGTATTTATTCCCGAGCATCACATGGCTTCTTTTCCACTTAAGCATTTTCTAAGGAGAAGCAGCTGTGGAGTGGGATTCTGGCAGGAGATTAAGTCCTGGGAATTTAATGCTTTTCTTCTGAATTTAACTGGCATCACTGTCCTGCCGGGGGTGCTGCTGGTCCAACGGTGTGCTAGTGGACATCCCTAAGTGGGCATCCAGGGTAGACTCTGCTGGGCCCCCGGGGTTCCACGGTGCCTGTGGCTGGGTGCCTGTGAAGTGCCCTAAGTCGGTAGGAGATGGAGCCGTGCAGAAAGAGACGAGCTGCAGTTGAGGGGGAGAGGATTGTGAGGCTCAAGGGTGGGGAGCTAAGAAAGCCTTTGGGAGGCCCAGGAACAGCCCTGGGCTGGACCCACTTCAGCACATCCATGCGTTGGCCAGGGCTTCTTCATCACGGCACCGTTGACACTTTGGGTCAGGTAGTTGTTGGTCAAGCAGACCATCCTGTATGTTGCAGAATGTTTACCAGCATCCCTGGTTTCTCCATGCCAGCAGCCACCCTGCCCCTAATGTGACAACCCAAAAACATCTCCAAATATGGTCAGATGTCCCCTGGGAGGCAAAATCGCTTCTGTTGAGCACTCCTGGGCCAGAAATACAGACGGTCACAGCTACAACAGCCACTGGTTCCGAGGGTGGCTGGTCTTGGGCCCTGTGCTGGGGCGTCTGGAGCAGGCAGGGCTGTGATGGGCTGTGTTTTCTTAGGAAGCCAGCCTGGGCCATGTGGATAAGAGATTGACGCAACAGCCTTAGCCAAGGATGGCAGCCTTAACCGGCAGGGAAAGGGCCAGATTCACCATGAGGGTGGGACTTGTGCTTGCGGATGTGGACAGAGGGTGAGAGGGGGCTACCTGAGGTGATCGAGGAGGCTCTCTTGAGGGCCTGGGGGGTAGACTCAGGGTCAGGGTAGGAAGGCAGACAGCACGAGCTTTTCGGTTCATGGAGGACTTGAGAGGGAGCCAGGGCGCTCATGGTCAGCACATCTCATGCTCTCTGGTTTCTTTCTTCCAGACTCCCAAGACAGCTGGGCTGCGACCAATGGAGAAAAAGGACATTCCAGTAGTGCACCAGCTTCTCAGCCGGTACCTGAAGCAGTTCCACCTCACGCCTGTCATGAGCCAGGAGGAGGTGGAGCACTGGTTCTACCCCCAGGAGAATATCATTGACACTTTTGTGGTGGAGGTGAGCGGGGACGCGTGTTCTGGGCCTTGGCCCCGTGGACAGGGAGGCGTTCTCCCGCAGTGATGGGTATCCCCGGGCTCGGTAACCGAAGAGCAGTTGACCAGAGAGTTGGCACCCTAGCCTTCCTGGACCACCTGTGCTTGGGCCCCACTAAAGGCAGGAAGTTGTAGCTTGCATTTGCTAAAAAGAGCTCTTCTGGCCCTGGCGTGAGCCCTTCATCTCTCCCTCCCCGATGCTGACCCTGAGCAGACAGAGCTGAGCCCCACTTGGTCAGGTGAGCTCTGCTGGGTCTGGAGCTGGCTGGACGTTTGTGGGGCCATGAGCTGTGAGAAGGCCCTGTTGCTGCAGGTGGGGAAGGAGTGTGGCAGAGTCAGTCCCTGGCCCAGCCTGGGTTTTCCTCCCAGCGCCGTCCTCAGGTTCCCTCTTGATGTGTTTTCTCCTCCCTGCGTATCCTGTTTCAGTTTCCACCCATTCATCTGGAGGGACAGAGCTGCCCGAGGGTGGCGGAGGGCAGTGGGAACATTCTGTTCCCAGGCTGCGCGGCCCCGTGCCGGTGTGACCCTGCCTTCTTTATTGTCTTCCCATCAGAATGCAAACGGGGAGGTGACTGATTTCCTGAGCTTTTATACACTTCCGTCCACCATCATGAACCACCCGACCCACAAGAGTCTGAAGGCTGCTTACTCTTTCTACAATGTTCACACTCAGACCCCTCTCCTAGACCTCATGAGCGACGCCCTCGTTCTCGCCAAAATGGTGAGGAGCCAACCAGAGGGAAGGGGCGGTGGGGCAGTGCTGAGCACAGCTCTCAGGAGCTGCTCCTGGGCGGGGGGCTTCAAGGCCTTGTCATCTTCCTGCTTCACTCTGGGAGCAGCCTAGCGGTCTCCAGCCCTCAGCTCAAAAACTAGGAGGGAGCAAGGAGTGTCCACACCAGGTGAAGGCATTGAACTCCTGATGTATTTCAGTGAGTTTTGTTCTCACGGGAGGCGCTGCCAAGGAGCCTGAATAGCCAGGCCTGCACGGGGAGGTGAGGGGTTCTCCTTACGACCTCCCCAATGTGGGAATGGGAAGATTGGTGGTGTCTGTTGTGGTGAGTCATGAGCTGCTGACTGGTGGGGCATGGCAGGGAGGGGTCCAGGTTTCTCTCTCACCTGAGAGGTCACTGGGCAGCCCTGGCCCGTGGGGTCTACCTGCGCTCGGCCTGGCCCACTGTGCGCCGGCTGCCGGCCACCATCCAGTCCCTGATCAAGTCTGTCACAGCCTCAGAGAAGCATGTCACATGTCATTAAGTCCCTCGGTGCGCCAAGGCCTGGGACTTGGGGTGACAGGGAGTTGGGGAGCAGTGAGGCTCAAGAGCAGAGGTGCTCTTGAGCACCTTCTCTTAGGAAAAGGTTCAGGCCTTGGTCTCCAGAGAGGACTGTGGAAGTTACGTGCATGTTTCAGGGAAGCATAGCAATGGGAGCGGCGGCCTGGACTCTGGGTGCACAAATGCGTCCTTGGGGGGACGCTGCGGAGAGGCCAGGTAAGGTGGCACTCAGCATGTCATGAGAACTGCCACCAGAGAGCAGGGCGTTAACGGGAGTCTGGATGTCCACAGAAGCAGCAGGCACCTCTGAAGGCAGATCGCTGCCCTGGCCGCCTGCCCGTGGGGCGGTTCTGATACAACAGGAGAGAGAGGGCAGGAATGCGAGGCGGCGTCCACCCATCCTCACCTGTCCTTGTTTCTCCCTGCTGCCCCGCAGAAAGGGTTTGACGTGTTCAATGCACTGGATCTCATGGAGAACAAAACCTTCCTGGAGAAGCTCAAGTTCGGCATTGGGGATGGCAACCTACAGTATTACCTGTACAATTGGAAGTGCCCCAGCATGGGGGCAGAGAAGGTATGTACATTCTGGGCACCCTGGCAGCTGGGCCCACTCGGGGCTGGCCTGGGTCAGGTGTTGGTACCTGTAATAGAAGCAGGGCCTTGGGTCTGGGATCCAGCATCAGTCTGGGCCCTGGAAGAGTCCCCTCCCTCTGGTGGCCACACGAGCAGGGCCAGTGTTCCCCTTTGAGCAGCAGGTGTGAGGGGGGCAGAGGGCACAGGCCCCTGAGCCACACGGAAGTGGGAAGGTTGTCAGCCTCCTCCCACCAGGTGAGTGGCCTCATCCAATGCGGCAGGGCTTTGGGACTGTCCCAGGACACTGGCCAGTCACATGCCCGTGGTCTGCCAGGAAGAGAGAATCTGACTCAAGGGGCTGCTGCCCTCGTCCCAGCATGGCCCTTCCTCTACCAGCTCCAGAGGGCAGCTCAGGGCCAGGGGAAGCCGACACTTATAGGGTACCTGGCAGATGAACTGGAGTGCGGCCTGGTGCCCAGTATTCCTCAGGGTGCTGCAGATAAAGGCTCTGATGTCTGAAGCATCAGGTAGAGGTTGAGTGAGAGCCCAGGACTCGCCGGAGCCTGCTCACTCCGCACAGTAGCGCCCTGCGGACTCTCACTGGGCCTTCAGGACTGCACGGGGAGTAGGGGAGTCCGGATAGCTGCCCCCTCAACTCTGCCTTTCCCCTCTTGGCTCTCCTAGGTTGGGCTGGTGTTACAGTAACCAGTTGCCAGTGAGATTCTGGATAAAGCCACTGAGAATTACCAGGAAATGGAGCCCCACCACTTGTTGGTCCAATTTTCACAAACGTGAGAATCCCTGGCAAGGGGAGCAGAACTGAACCGGCTTTACAGACCGCCGCTGAACTTGATGATTGTATTAATGGCGTAGGCTGCGAGATGCCATCTCTGGCCGTGTCTCTGGTCTCCCTGTTTTCCAATTAATCGCACCGTTATGCAGCCGCGATCAAGGGAATGTAACTGCTGAAAACTAGCTCGTGATTGGCATATTATGGAGTTAACGGGTGAATAATAAAAGTATATATATATATTATATATATATATATAAATATTTTAAATATCTTTCATGTTCCAAATGTACAAGGATGTTTGGTCTCTAATGAAAAACTGAATCCAGATCATTCCTCAAAATTCGACTCTAAGGCCAGTGCCCGACAGACACATATCGGTACAATTGAATTGTTTCCTTCTGAAAGCAGGCATGGACTTTTCTCAGGGGAGCAGGAGAAAGAGGATGTGGGAGGCTTACCCAGTTCCCCTTCTGAGTCAGCTGGGTTTGATTGGCTTGGCAATGGCAGCGTCGGGTGGAGGGGCTGTGCAGGGCTTTGGGGAGGGCTCAGCGCTCTCTGGGAAGAGCAGGTAGAGGCCTGGCTGGAGCAGACCTGACTCGGAGGCGCTCCTGCAGGGGTTGTACCTTTTTTGCATCCTGAACCTGCGCAGCAGGGATGACCTGTGAAAGTGCGTTTCATGAATCCAGTTCCCTCTTCTAGTCCTCTTAGCCTGCTCCCTGTAGGAAGTCATCCTGCCAACGACTGACTTTTACATCCAGGCTCTCTAGCCAACTGTTGCCAATCTTATATGACAGGGATAAGTCCTGTGAGATTGTTTTTCCACTGCCTGGGGTGACTGGCAGTATGAAGGGGACCTTTGACCTCCTTGTATAGCACCTGGGACCTTGTGGAGACTATGTCAGTGCAGGCCCTGCCTAGCTCATCTTAGAGCAAAGAACCAGGACCTGATGCCCCCAGGATTGGTTGGGCAAGGATGGTGTGGGGCTGATACCCAGACCTCAGCCTCCAGCCCTGGGCCGGTGCCTTCCAGCCCATTAGCCGTCTCTGCTCCTTTCCAAGACATACAGCCTGCAGGTCACGGCAGGGAGTGGTGATGAGATGCCAGTCTGCACTTGGCAACAGAAATGATTTCCTGTTGCCATTGTCAGAGTCTGATTTCCACTGATGATGTGTTGTGGATTTTTGCGGTGGTAATGGTGACTGATGCTGCCTATGGCTCTCCAAATAATGGAGGTTCCAGTCACATGACTGTCACGTAGGCATTCCTCAGTTTCGCTCAGCCAAGTGGTTTGGGGAGGGTTGGGCTATGAATTGTCAGCAGCAGCAACTCATATCCAGACTTGTATGTAACTTTTGCTCTAGGACGAGGTCAGTGGGTGGATGGTGTGACGTGTGAGGTAGGGGGTTTCCTGGCTGCTTTTACCTCTACTTGTAGAGGGAAGGAAGTCTTGCCGGCAGGCCAGGCTCAGCCCAGCTGTGGGAACTGAAATCGTGTTCCATGGGCCAGGAGGGCTGTGTTGCAGGCTGTGGGCTCTGGTGAGGTTTGCCAGAGACTGATTGTGCAGAGTCCCCAGAGCTGGAGGGGATCATGTGCTTAGTTGGGATGGGGCCGTGCTGCCCCTGCCCAAGCAGGGCTGCTGGCCAGGCTTTCTGCAGACGGAACCCCCAACTCCATTGATCACACTTTCATCAGAGGCCTCTAGGGGGCCTCCTTTCTCCCCGTCGTCCCTGTGCTGCAAACTGTAGGCCCCCATCGTGGCTGACCTTTGACTCCTTGACTCCAAGATACCCAGACCAAAGAAGCTGCTGTTCTCAGCAAGATGTGCACTGCATTCCACAGACGGCGGAGTCGGAGAGGCAGGGGCTTGCCCACACAGCCTCACAGACATCAGACACATGGCATCCCATGGCCCAGAGCAGCCCACCCTGTGCGTGCTTCTAAAGATGTCAGAGAACAAAGTTCCCGACTCTCCCACCTCAGGCAGGACTGGAACTTGGACAGGCTCCCTGTCACAGGCTTGCTCAGCTCTGGGCCAAGTCCCGGCCTGAGCTGCCTCTGAAATTTGGGGTGCCTGACGGCCCCAGGAGTGAGCTTTGCCTTGGTGACTAAAGTCATGGGATGGAAACTGTGAGGCCCATGCCCGCTCTGGAAGAAAGCGATTGCCTGGGGAGGTCCCAGTGTCTCCCTGCAGTCACTCCTTGGACTCTGCTGTCGCCCTCTGTAGGGACCCTGCCCTGCCTTCAGCACCACCCACAGGTCTGCAGGAGTGGGGTTGTGGCTGCTCTTAGTCTTCTTTTTGCCCAAGCACTCCCTGGGTTCTTCACTCGACCCGTTCCAGGACTTCTGGGCAGAGAGAACCATTGCCTGGGGTTTGGGGCCTTGCAGGATGGTGGAGCCGTGACTGGCTTAAACCAAACAAGGCGAAGAGCCCAGGGCCTCCAAGCTCATCAGCTGGGACTTGCCTCAGGCCGCCGCTCACAGTGGGCCTCCCGGGTGTGGCTTCGCCCTCTGCCTCCAGTGCTGGGCTTTCAGACTCCATGTTCCTGATGTTTACCTCCAGCCTTTGGGATGACCCCGCAGCACACTCCCACGGCCTCCTGTCTCTGTATGGAGAGAGCTGGGGAGAAAGGAGGTCTCGGTTCTGGACTGAGGTCTGCACAGGGCTGGTGTCCCCACGCACGCCTGCTTCCGAAGATGCTGCTGTCTCGTTTGAAGGCCGGCCTACATCAAGCCACCGCAACACCTAGGTTTATGGAAAATTTCAGGCCTTGCCTGCAACTCCATTCTGACTGCCGTCACCCACTTGCTGACTCACTTGAAGCCTAGGGTGGGTGTCCCAGTGCTCTTGAATTCTTTGCCCAAAGATGACCAGCATTTAACCAACTGAAGGGATGGCCCAAAGGCCTGGATAGCTTCACAGCTTCAGCCCTGGAGAGGGTGGCTGCTGGGCCAGGGGACGGGGCGGGGCGTATCTCTGGCCAGGGCCTTTCCACCCCAGGCTCCCTTCTTCAGGCCTGGCCGCCTGCCCTGGAACCAGAGGAGACGCAGAGCTTCGGGTTATTACTGTCAGGGGAAGGCAGGCCTGCAAACAGACTGTCCCTGGGGAGGCTGTGGGGGAAGATTTCATTCAGATCAGTTCAAAAATACTGATTGACTGCCAACCAGGCGCCCACATCCAGGAACGGGAAAGGGGAGGCTTCACCTTTGTGTCTTGGCTTTGCTCCGGGCTGTGGGAGGGGCATCCATTTCCGGGATGGGGGAAGAAATACCAAATGCATTGTTGTTCTGCTTGGTACATCTCACTTGTTTCTAATAAAGGAAGCAGCTGAACACAGCCTTCTGCCCTCTTGGTATTCCTCTGGTCAGCAGGTGGCAGGGGAACCCCAGAGCCCCCAATCTGGGCCAGAGCCCTCTCGCCCTGCAAGGAGGGCCCTCGTGACCAGAGACGCTTCTGAATACTTTCCTTTGGCAAGACTACCCTTTGAGGGCCAGCTTGGCTCTTTTCCCCCTAACCTCTCCCACCCGCCAGCAAGGAGCCAGTACTGACTCGGGTTTAGTTTGTGTAAGAGGAGCAGCCAGGCTCTAGGCCAGCACTCAGGACCTTGGCAGAGCCGCCCCCTCAGTCCAGGTCGGCGTGGCTCCTCTGACAGAGGGTGCGGGCACCACCCCTCCCACTGTCCAGATGCCACCCCTCCCTTTGCAGGGCAGGAGCCAGGTGGTTCTTTTGAGCCACCTGGGGTGTTTTAATTATTATTTTCTTGACACACAGCATGTGGGATCTTAGTTCCCAGACTAGGGATCGAACCCAAACCCCCTGCATTGGAAACGCAGAGTCCTAACCACTGTACCGCCAAGGAAGTCCCCTCCAGGGGTGCTTAACAATGCAAGCTGTTAGGTCCCACTGAACCCAGAAAATTTCCCAGGAAGGGTCTTGAGGAACCATGTCTGAACTCCTCCCCACCCCAACCCCTGTTCTGTTCCTGTGGACCTTTTCATCCATGTACCCCTCCATGGCTGGTGCCTCCAAGTCCCTTTCCAGGGAACCTGGGCCCTGAGCAGCAGCCTGAGAGGTCCTGCCCCTGGGATCATCCCTGAAGCCTTTTCCCTGACCCTTCCAGACCTAGTTTAGGTCTCTCCCCACCCAGGAGCAGCTCACTCCAGGCTTTCAGGGCTGGGGGGGAGAAAAAAAAAAACATAGCCCTGTGGGTGGTCTCCACCCAGCGGTCTTCAGAATTACCAGCTGTGTTTCTTCTTTGCCTTCACCTCCCATAATCAGTTCCTGTCGACTTTGTTGCCTTAAAGATTCTTCCCAGCTTTGGGGCTCTTCTAGCCAGAAACCCTCTTGCTGCATCAAACCAGAGATGAGAGGCAGGATTGGGGCCTCAGTCTGGTGGCCAGGGTTCACCTGACACAGGACCCCTGGCCCAGACCCCGACCAGACCTGGCCCTGTGGGGGCAGGACAACGCTTAGTTGCTCTCCATACCCTCACACTGGACCTGGGGCCTCACCTGCCCCCTCTGTGGGGCTGCAGGGTGGCCGCCCGGCTCTTCTGACAGCCCTGAGACTGTGCATCCAGACTACCTGGCCCGTTCCTTCATGGTTCCTGGATGGGGGGTGGGCATCTGGGTCGCTTGAGTCTAGTTGTCTTCTTTCAGATGCACAGATTCATCAGAACCAAATGCCCTCCTCAGTGTAAACAGAGCAGGGTGAGGCCATCACTTTCTGCATCAGGTCCTGGGATGGCAGGAAGGTGGAGACAGCCCAGCCCTGGGTTCTATGGGGCAGCTTCCAGCGGCAGCCCAGCCCCAGGCTACCCTCCGGGAAATGGGCACCAAGCTCTGTGCTTGTTCAGTGTTGGTCTTGCTGCTTCAAGGAACCCCAGATGCCAGGGCTCCACGCTTAATCCCAGAAAGTCACTCTCTGATGGATTTCCTCCAGATTCTGTCATCTGCAGTCTGGGCACGCTCTCCCAGCATCTCTAGAGGCACCTGAGCAGCCCCCTGCTTCCCAAGCCTTTGTCCAAAAAAGGCTGCTTGGCTGGTGGAAGGAGAGTCCCAGGTCTCTGGGATTCGTCTACTGAAGAGACAGGGGCCTTGAACCCAGCTGAGCCTGGAAAGGGGGGACTCTTTCTGAAGTCCTTCAGAGTCCTGTCACCACCCCCTTTAAAGCTACACTTGCACCCTGGCAGAAGCCCCCCTCGCCATTCCAGATCCCCGGTGTGTTTCTCGGGGGGTGGCCTTGTGAACCGCTGTCCTCACAGTCTTGTGATGCTGGCAGCAGCTCTGAGCCAAGAAAGGTCAGGGCTATTTTGAGCTGTGGCAGCCCCTCCAGCGCCCTGCCCTTCTTAGACAAATGACCCAGAGGTGGGAAGATGCCCAGGGGACATCCTCTCTGCCCCGGCCCTCCCCGAGGTCTGTGGTTGTGGCCTCAGCGGTACTTAGCGGGTGGCAGTGGTAAAATAAACTTGCTTTATTTTGTTCTACTGACCTCTCCAGGGCTCTTCTAAGACACAAGTTAGAAACCGATTCCCAGGTCTCCCCAGAGCTGAGCCTCCCTCTCCCTCCTTGATTTAACAGGGGAAGGGAGCTCAGGTTCAAGAGCTGGAGAGGGAAGGAGGGCCTTAGCGGGTGGCTAATGCCAGGGGAGGGAGCGGGCGGTGGTGGCTGGACTCCTCGTGGGAAGGAGGCTGGGATGGCCCCTCTGGGGAGCAGAGAGTGGTCGAGGGCTCACAAGTCCCGCTCCCTAAGTCTCCTGGCAGCACCAGGCCTGGCTCTTCATAAGCCATGACGACCAGGTGGGCTGAGGCCATCTCACAGCCCAGAGCAAGGAGCAACTTCCCGTTCTTCAGGAGGGGTGCAGGCAGCCCCCAGCACCCAGTTGAGACCAGAGCCTGGCAGGCTCAGCGGGAGGATGGAGGGGCTGGTCCTCCATCACGCCCTCCACTCCAGAGGGCGGGCGTGGGACACAGACTGGCACCTGCAGAACCCAGGGTGGCTCGGCTCCGGATGCAGATGTGGACAAAGAGAGTGGCCGGTGACAGTGAGGCCCCGTCCTTAGAAAGCAGGTGGATGTGGCGGTACCCTTCAGGGAGGGTAGCCCTGCGTCAGCTTCTCTGTCCACTGCCCCGCATGGCCAGGCATGTAGGGTGCAGACCGCATCCCACTCCCAGGGTGGCCTGGCTCAGGGCAGGCTCTCGGAGGAAATGGGTGGCCCCAGTGAACAGGGTCTTGGAGGCCGGGACCCCCCCATCCCTTTCTACCCCACCAACCCCCACCAACCTTGCTTCAGACTGCTGAGAGGCAGCGTGAACTGGCCCACGAAGTCATTGGGGGAGGTGGCGTCATAATCCTCTACCACGAACCGGACCAACGCCAGCTCCGGAACCCGCAACTGGAACTCCAGGGTCTGCCCCCAGCGGGGGTTGAAGCCTAGGGCGCAGGCCTGGCAGTCAAGAGCCCGCAGGGCCAGCCCCGCCCAGCACCTCCCTCCGCTCTCTTCGGCCCGCCCTCTACTCCGCCCCCCCCCCCGCCCCCCGCCAGCAGGGCCCCCACGCACCGTTGTTGAGCACATAGTTGGTCTTCTTGCGAGCACAGTCCGCGGGCACCCCGTGGATCTCAATGCGCACCAGCGGGTCCACAATGGAATTGGGCTTCTCGGTGTTCAGCTTGGGCAGCTGCTGTGCCGTCAGCACCTGTGCGGGGAGAAGGGGGGCTGCAGCCCGGCCCGAGGCGCTCACACCACCCTCCCGGGCCCTCCCCAGGCCTCCGTTGTCCTCGGGCTGGTGCCACCCCCGCAGAGGGGACCCCGGGCAGGGCACGGCCCAGGCCTCTGACCTGGATGGTGAGAGTCGTTCTGGGGGGCCCAGGACACTCAGGGTCAAAGGTTGTGTTGGGCGACCGCAGACGGACGGGTTTCAGGATGTAGCCACACTGCCCGTTGACGAGGAAGCGCCCAGCATTGAGGTCCATCTCGTAACCCGGTGTCTGGAAGTTCAGCGCCACTGTGGACACAGCAGAGGCGAGGCAGGGCCTCTTAGTGGCCCTCTCCTCACTGCTCAGTCTCAGGGGCTCACTGCCCTCCCCACAGATAGACTTGGTGTGGAGAGGACTTGGTTCTCTCCAGAGAGGGTCCCCCTGCCTGGGTGGGAGTACCATCCCACCCCAACCATGGCTTGGGGGCATCATGGCAGCGAGGGACCCAGCCCCACTACCACCTGTACTTCATGGCTGAAATCCCTCAAGGCCAGAGAGAGGTTTCCCTAGCTTCCCCAAGGGGCACACTCCTCTCCTTTGGCGATGCTCAGTGTCCTCCAGAGCCCCCTCTCGTCAGTGTGGACTTAGTGGGGACTGCCTCTGTGTGTGTGTGTGTGTGTGTGTTTATGTTAGGGGCACAAGGGAGTGGAAGTTTTTTTCTGTTCTCAGCTGTGTCCAACTCTTTGCGACCCTATGGATGGCAGCCTTCCAGGTTCCTCTGTCCATGGGATTCTCCAGGCAAGAAGACTGTAATGGGTTGCCATTTCCTTTTCCGGGGGGATCTTCCCAACCCAGGGATGGAAACTGGGTTTCTTGTGTCTCTGCACTGGCAGGCGGCTCCTTTACCACTACGCCACCTGGGAAGCCCTTTTAATTTCTACCTTCATAAAAAAATTGAGATTTTACACTGCCAAGAACCAACAACCCTGATTTGTGTTTCCCCACCTGTTGACAAGTCTTTTAATAATTGTTATGACTGAGACTCATGTTTCTGACTTCTGGAAAGCTGTGTTGCCCCATCACCACTGGGGCCTCCATGGCTCCCAGAGCCACACCCCCAAAAGTGGCCCCTGCCCACCCCCTCTTCTGCTGCCCCCACTCACCCAGCTGACAGCCCGAGTTCCACATCTCCTGGGGGCTGTAGTTGGCCGAGTTCATCCGCAGCCCCAGCGGGTAGACACGTGTCAGGTGGCGGGCATTGTGCCTGACGAAGCTGTTCCCTGGGGGAGAGGTGGGGTGGGACTGTGGTGGCCACTGGGGTATCACTCGCTCACTGGCTGCCAGAGCCTGTCAGCCACCTTCCCCGCCCCCCTGCCACCTCCAGAGACCAGCTGGGAACAGGCAGAATTCCCATCGTCAGCTCCCGCTGCCCCCTTTCCTCATTCTCTCTGATGAGGGGGCAGGGGGTCCTCATGAGGAGGCTCCTAAAGTCCAGAGGGTCACAGGGACCCCCTCCCACAGCCTGGCACTGCATCCCACCCCCCACCCAGAGTCCCCACATTCCTGACTCCGAGGGTGGAGCCCCTGGCCCCAGGCTGCAATCTTTTGTTGCTCAATCCACAAACACTCCTCCAGCCCCACCTTGGGTTCTAGGAACCCTTCCGTGTGTGTCATACCTCCAGGCCTGGGGACAACCTGCTTCTCCAGTCTGGAAGTCCCCTCCCCCTCTTCATCTGGCTGCTTCCTCCCCCTGCTGCAGGACTCCCCCAACCTCTGTCAGACCCAGTGGATCCCCCCGCACCGCAGTTATCCGTCAATGTCTGGCCCCGGATTAGGCTGTGAGCCCGTGAAGGCAGACAGCAGTCTCCCTTGTCCCAGTGCCCTCTTCTTGCATGCATACCTGGCCCGGTGCCGGGCACTCATTCCCTAAGCCCCTCTCTTCACTGCCCCCAAAGCCCTTTCACTCTCCTTTCCAGACCAACGTCAGCATCTCCCACCCACCCGGGGTCCGCCGGTCCCCACCTCCCTCCTGCCTCAGATGCCCCACATCCTGGCTCCCACCTGCCTCTCGGATGAGCTTCTTGGCCTTGCGCTCGCTGAGGGAGCTGACCTGGCAGGGCTGGGGCGGGACCGGGGGCGGGCGCAGGGTCCGCAGGCGGGTGGCACAGCAGTACACGGCCAGGGCCGACAGCTCCGGGGAGATCTGCTTGGCCTGGGAGACAAGCCTCAGCGGGGGTCTGCCCCCCACCCACCAGCTCCAGCCCCCTGGTCGTCCCACCTCCCTTCTCTCGGCCACCTGTCCCCAAGCTCCACAGTGCCTGCCCAGCCCGGGCTGGCCCACTCACCCGCCGCCTCTGCTCTACGGCCCCCAATTCCTCCTCTTCATCTTCCTCTTCATCCTCCTCCTCCCGCTCTGATAGGATGCAACCGTTCTCACTCCTAGTGTCTGGCAGCTTCTTCCCCTTCACCAAGACCCGGCCTTTCAGCCTCTGTAGATCCAGCATGGAAGAATGAAGCTCCCTTGCCCCTGTGTCAGTCCATCATTCAGACACCACTGTGTGAGGGGCTGGCTTGGGGTGGTGAGCAGGGAAAGAGACACACATGAGTGATGTTCCTAACAGGAAAAAACCTGTGAGGGAAACAGCCTATGGGACTATCCACAGGGGACTGGCTAATGAGGTGCCTCCAAGCCTCAGAGTACTGCAAGCCAGACAATAAAATGAATGAGGCAGCTCAGGGTTGAAAGAGAAGGCCTTCTCTTCAAAAAAGATCTCACGAAAGAAGTGCAGGTAGAACATGTGTTCACAGGATCTTCTTTGTCTACGACTTGAAAGAGAAGATCACTGTCCACAGGTGATATATAGACGCATGGAAAATTCTGGAAGAATATACAAGACACCATTGAAGGTGATCACGTCTTCAGAAATAGGACAAGGGGAGCAGGAGTGGAGGAAAATCCATTTTTCATTGTGTATGCTCTCTTTTTTCTTTTACCATATGTATGTTTTTTTTTCATACTAATAAAGTCAAATCACACACAAAGGTGAACCCAGATTCCCTGTGTAATTTGGGATTGGGAGTAGGAGGAGAGTTTTCTCCAGGAACCCTAAAAGGATGTGTCCTGAAGAGGCAGATAAAATGCTCTGGGGTTTGGGAGAGAGGAAGATGGACCACTTCTGGCCAGAGCGCTGAGGAAGTTGCTAAGGCCACAGGAAGAGGCCCTTTACTGAGCTAGACTCTAAGCAGGTGGCACCTGGTGAGCACAGGTGGCTGGGATGGGAGCTCCAGGTGGAGAAGACAGTGTCAAACAAGGGAACGGCCAAGCCCGCAGGGACTCTGTGGGCAAGAGGCAGGGTGGGGAGGTCAGGCCAGGTCATGGAGGGCCTTGCATGCCAGGAACAAGGGTGGGAGGCGTCTAGTCAAAATGGAAGGTAGGCAAGTGACAAGACCACAGGGTGCAGATGTCAGATGAACGGTGACACAGGAGGTTAAGGCAGAAAGGACTTTCCTGGCGGTCCAGTGGTTAAGACTCCGCACTTCCACTGCAGGGGGCGTGGGTTCAACCCCTGGTCTGGGAACTAAGAACCCATATGCCACAAAAGGTGGCCAAAAAAAAAAAAAAACAACAGAAGGTTAAGACAGAGGAGAGGGGTCCTGAACAAAGGTGGATGGTCGACCTTGGAGCCAGACCCTCCGCCCACCCAGGCTGGGGGTCTGAGAGCCTTACCTCTGGGGATGGCAGCTCCTCAGGATTCTGGGAGTCCAGTGTCTGTGTCACCAGCATGTCCCCCAGGATGGTGTGCAGGTGGCGGGCCATGGCAGCCTGCTGCTCCAGCCCGCAGTGGTTCTCAAGGGATAGGATGACGGGGTACGGGGACACCTGTGAAGGGGAGGGGCAGCAGCTCAGAGACACTAGCCCCTCCCCCACCAGGACCCCTGCTACACCCAGCCCCCGACCCCCTTCAGGATAGGCAGGCAGATGTCTGGAAAACCCACTCTGGGGGAGACTGAGAGGGTGGATGTGGGACATACCGGGATCAGTGTGTC